>NW_027316056.1:33788385-34143385 GCF_026437365.1 Eucyclogobius newberryi | reverse complement strand
GGAGGAGGTGAGGACTGTGCAGGAGGAGGAGGTGAGGACTGTGCGGGAGGAGGAGGTGAGGACTGTGCACGAGGAGCTGATGACTGTGCAGGAGGAGCTGAGGACTGTGCAGGAGGAGGAGGTGAGGACTGTGCAGGAGGAGCTGAGGACTGTGCAGGAAGAGGAGGTGAGGACTGTGGAGGAGGAGGAGCTGAGGACTGTGCAGGAGGAGCTGAGGACTGTGCAGGAGGAGGTGAGGACTGTGCAGGAGGAGCTGTGGACTGTGCAGGAGGAGCTGAGGATTGTGCAGGAGGAGGAAGTGAAGACTGTGCAGGAGGAGCTGAGGACTGTGCAGGAGGAGGAGGTGAGGACTGTACAGGAGGAGGTGAGGACTGTGCAGGAGGAGCTGAGGACTGTGCAGGAGGAGGTGAAGACTGTGCAGGAGGAGGTGAGGACTGTGCAGGAGGAGGGGAGGACTGTGCAGGAGGAGCTGAGGACTGTGCAGGAGGAGCTGAGGACTGTGCAGGAGGAGGAGCTTAGGACTGTGCAGGAGGAGCTGAGGACTGTGCAGGAGGAGGTGAGGACTGTGCAGGAGGAGGGGAGGACTGTGCAGGAGGAGCTGAGGACTGTGCAGGAGGAGGAGGTGAGGACTGTGCGGGAGGAGCTGTGGACTGTGCAGGAGGAGCTGAGGACTGTGCAGGAGGAGGAGGTGAGGACTGTACAGGAGGAGCTGAGGACTGTGCAGGAGGAGGTGAGGACTGTGCAGGAGGAGGAGGTGAGGACTGTGCGTGAGGAGGAGGTGAGGACTGTGCGGGAGGAGGAGGTGAGGACTGTGCAGGAGGAGGAGGTGAGGACTGTGCAGGAGGAGGAGGTGAGGACTGTGCAGGAGGAGGTGCAGGAGGAGGTGAGGAATGTGCAGGAGGAGCTGAGGACTGTGCAGGAGGAGGTGCAGGAGGAGGTGAGGACTGTGCAGGAGGAGCTGAGGACTGTGCAGGAGGAGGTGCAGGAGGAGGTGAGGAATGTGCAGGAGGAGCTGAGGACTGTGCAGGAGGAGGTGCAGGAGGAGGTGAGGACTGTGCAGGAGGAGGTGAGGACTGTGCAGGAGGAGCTGAGGACTGTGCAGGAGGAGGTGCAGGAGGAGGTGAGGACTGTGCAGGAGGAGGTGAGGACTGTGCAGGAGGAGGTGCAGGAGGAGGTGAGGACTGTGCAGGAGGAGGTGCAGGAGGAGGTGAGGACTGTGCAGGAGGAGGTGCAGGAGGAGCTTAGGACTGTGCAGGAGGAGGTGCAGGAGGAGGTGAGGACTGTGCAGGAGGAGCTGAGGACTGTGCAGGAGGAGGTGCAGGAGGAGGTGAGGACTGTGCAGGAGGAGGTGCAGGAGGAGGTGAGGACTGTGCAGGAGGAGGTGAGGACTGTGCAGGAGGAGGTGCAGGAGGAGGTGAGGACTGTGCAGGAGGAGCTTAGGACGGTGCAGGAGGAGGTGCAGGAGGAGGTGAGGACTGTGCAGGAGGAGGTGAGGACTGTGCAGGAGGAGCTGAGGACTGTGCAGGAGGAGGTGCAGGAGGAGGTGAGGACTGTGCAGGAGGAGCTGAGGACTGTGCAGGAGGAGGTGCAGGAGGAGGTGAGGACTGTGCAGGAGGAGGTGAGGACTGCGCAGGAGGAGGTGCAGGAGGAGGTGAGGACTGTGCAGGAGGAGCTGAGGACTGTGCAGGAGGAGGTGCAGGAGGAGGTGAGGACTGTGCAGGAGGAGGTGAGGACTGCGCAGGAGGAGTTGCAGGAGGAGGTGAGGACTGTGCAGGAGGAGGTGAGGACTGCGCAGGAGGAGGTGCAGGAGGAGGTGAGGACTGTGCAGGAGGAGCTGAGGACTGTGCAGGAGGAGGTGCAGGAGGAGGTGAGGACTGTGCAGGAGGAGCTGAGGACTGTGCAGGAGGAGGTGCAGGAGGAGGTGAGGACTGTGCAGGAGGAGGTGAGGACTGCGCAGGAGGAGGTGCAGGAGGAGGTGAGGACTGTGCAGGAGGAGGTGAGGACTGCGCAGGAGGAGGTGCAGGAGGAGGTGAGGACTGTGCAGGAGGAGGTGAGGACTGCGCAGGAGGAGGTGCAGGAGGAGGTGAGGACTGTGCAGGAGGAGGTGAGGACTGCGCAGGAGGAGGTGCAGGAGGAGGTGAGGACTGTGCAGGAGGAGGTGAGGACTGCGCAGGAGGAGCTGAGGACTGTGCAGGAGGAGGTGCAGGAGGAGGTGAGGACTGTGCAGGAGGAGGTGAGGACTGCGCAGGAGGAGGTGCAGGAGGAGGTGAGGACTGTGCAGGAGGAGGTGAGGACTGCGCAGGAGGAGGTGCAGGAGGAGGTGAGGACTGTGCAGGAGGAGCTGAGGACTGCGCAGGAGGAGGTGCAGGAGGAGGTGAGGACTGTGCAGGAGGAGGTGAGGACTGCGCAGGAGGAGCTGAGGACTGTGCAGGAGGAGGTGCAGGAGGAGGTGAGGACTGTGCAGGAGGAGGTGAGGACTGCGCAGGAGGAGGTGCAGGAGGAGGTGAGGACTGTGCAGGAGGAGCTGAGGACTGTGCAGGAGGAGGTGCAGGAGGAGGTGAGGACTGTGCAGGAGGAGGGGAGGACTGTGCAGGAGGAGCTGAGGACTGTGCAGGAGGAGGTGCAGGAGGAGGTGAGGACTGTGCAGGAGGAGGTGAGGACTGTGCAGGAGGAGGTGCAGGAGGAGGTGAGGACTGTGCAGGAGGAGGTGCAGGAGGAGGTGAGGACTGTGCAGGAGGAGGTGCAGGAGGAGCTTAGGACTGTGCAGGAGGAGGTGCAGGAGGAGGTGAGGACTGTGCAGGAGGAGCTGAGGACTGTGCAGGAGGAGGTGCAGGAGGAGGTGAGGACTGTGCAGGAGGAGGAGGTGAGGACTGTGCGGGAGGAGGAGGTGAGGACTGTGCAGGAGGAGGTGAAGACTGTGCAGGAGGAGCTGTGGACTGTGCCGGAGGAGGTGAGGACTGTGCAGGAGGAGGAGGTGAGGACTGTGCAGGAGGAGGAGGTGAGGACTGTGCAGGAGGAGCTGAGGACTGTGCAGGAGGAGGTGAGGACTGTGCAGGAGGAGCTGTGGACTGTGCAGGAGGAGCTGAGGATTGTGCAGGAGGAGGAAGTGAAGACTGTGCAGGAGGAGCTGAGGACTGTGCAGGAGGAGGAGGTGAGGACTGTACAGGAGGAGGTGAGGACTGTGCAGGCGGAGCTGAGGACTGTGCAGGAGGAGGAGCTTAGGACTGCAGGAGGAGCTGAGGACTGTGCAGGAGGAGCTGAGGACTGTGCAGGAGGAGGTGAAGACTGTGCAGGAGGAGGTGAGGACTGTGCAGGAGGAGGGGAGGACTGTGCAGGAGGAGCTGAGGACTGTGCAGGAGGAGCTGAGGACTGTGCAGGAGGAGGAGCTTAGGACTGTGCAGGAGGAGCTGAGGACTGTGCAGGAGGAGGTGAGGACTGTGCAGGAGGAGGGGAGGACTGTGCAGGAGGAGCTGAGGACTGTGCAGGAGGAGGAGGTGAGGACTGTGCGGGAGGAGCTGTGGACTGTGCAGGAGGAGCTGAGGACTGTGCAGGAGGAGGAGGTGAGGACTGTACAGGAGGAGCTGAGGACTGTGCAGGAGGAGGTGAGGACTGTGCAGGAGGAGGAGGTGAGGACTGTGCGGGAGGAGGAGGTGAGGACTGTGCGGGAGGAGGAGGTGAGGACTGTGCAGGAGGAGGAGGTGAGGACTGTGCAGGAGGAGGAGGTGAGGACTGTGCAGGAGGAGGTGCAGGAGGAGGTGAGGAATGTGCAGGAGGAGCTGAGGACTGTGCAGGAGGAGGTGCAGGAGGAGGTGAGGACTGTGCAGGAGGAGCTGAGGACTGTGCAGGAGGAGGTGCAGGAGGAGGTGAGGAATGTGCAGGAGGAGCTGAGGACTGTGCAGGAGGAGGTGCAGGAGGAGGTGAGGACTGTGCAGGAGGAGGTGAGGACTGTGCAGGAGGAGCTGAGGACTGTGCAGGAGGAGGTGCAGGAGGAGGTGAGGACTGTGCAGGAGGAGGTGAGGACTGTGCAGGAGGAGGTGCAGGAGGAGGTGAGGACTGTGCAGGAGGAGGTGCAGGAGGAGGTGAGGACTGTGCAGGAGGAGGTGCAGGAGGAGCTTAGGACTGTGCAGGAGGAGGTGCAGGAGGAGGTGAGGACTGTGCAGGAGGAGCTGAGGACTGTGCAGGAGGAGGTGCAGGAGGAGGTGAGGACTGTGCAGGAGGAGGTGCAGGAGGAGGTGAGGACTGTGCAGGAGGAGGTGAGGACTGTGCAGGAGGAGGTGCAGGAGGAGGTGAGGACTGTGCAGGAGGAGCTTAGGACGGTGCAGGAGGAGGTGCAGGAGGAGGTGAGGACTGTGCAGGAGGAGGTGAGGACTGTGCAGGAGGAGCTGAGGACTGTGCAGGAGGAGGTGCAGGAGGAGGTGAGGACTGTGCAGGAGGAGCTGAGGACTGTGCAGGAGGAGGTGCAGGAGGAGGTGAGGACTGTGCAGGAGGAGGTGAGGACTGCGCAGGAGGAGTTGCAGGAGGAGGTGAGGACTGTGCAGGAGGAGGTGAGGACTGCGCAGGAGGAGGTGCAGGAGGAGGTGAGGACTGTGCAGGAGGAGCTGAGGACTGTGCAGGAGGAGGTGCAGGAGGAGGTGAGGACTGTGCAGGAGGAGCTGAGGACTGTGCAGGAGGAGGTGCAGGAGGAGGTGAGGACTGTGCAGGAGGAGGTGAGGACTGCGCAGGAGGAGGTGCAGGAGGAGGTGAGGACTGTGCAGGAGGAGGTGAGGACTGCGCAGGAGGAGGTGCAGGAGGAGGTGAGGACTGTGCAGGAGGAGGTGAGGACTGCGCAGGAGGAGGTGCAGGAGGAGGTGAGGACTGTGCAGGAGGAGGTGAGGACTGCGCAGGAGGAGGTGCAGGAGGAGGTGAGGACTGTGCAGGAGGAGGTGAGGACTGCGCAGGAGGAGCTGAGGACTGTGCAGGAGGAGGTGCAGGAGGAGGTGAGGACTGTGCAGGAGGAGGTGAGGACTGTGCAGGAGGAGCTGAGGACTGTGCAGGAGGAGGTGCAGGAGGAGGTGAGGACTGTGCAGGAGGAGCTGAGGACTGTGCAGGAGGAGGTGCAGGAGGAGGTGAGGACTGTGCAGGAGGAGGTGAGGACTGCGCAGGAGGAGGTGCAGGAGGAGGTGAGGACTGTGCAGGAGGAGCTGAGGACTGTGCAGGAGGAGGTGCAGGAGGAGGTGAGGACTGTGCAGGAGGAGCTGAGGACTGTGCAGGAGGAGGTGCAGGAGGAGGTGAGGACTGTGCAGGAGGAGGTGAGGACTGCGCAGGAGGAGTTGCAGGAGGAGGTGAGGACTGTGCAGGAGGAGGTGAGGACTGCGCAGGAGGAGGTGCAGGAGGAGGTGAGGACTGTGCAGGAGGAGCTGAGGACTGTGCAGGAGGAGGTGCAGGAGGAGGTGAGGACTGTGCAGGAGGAGCTGAGGACTGTGCAGGAGGAGGTGCAGGAGGAGGTGAGGACTGTGCAGGAGGAGGTGAGGACTGCGCAGGAGGAGGTGCAGGAGGAGGTGAGGACTGTGCAGGAGGAGGTGAGGACTGCGCAGGAGGAGGTGCAGGAGGAGGTGAGGACTGTGCAGGAGGAGGTGAGGACTGCGCAGGAGGAGGTGCAGGAGGAGGTGAGGACTGTGCAGGAGGAGGTGAGGACTGCGCAGGAGGAGGTGCAGGAGGAGGTGAGGACTGTGCAGGAGGAGGTGAGGACTGCGCAGGAGGAGCTGAGGACTGTGCAGGAGGAGGTGCAGGAGGAGGTGAGGACTGTGCAGGAGGAGGTGAGGACTGCGCAGGAGGAGGTGCAGGAGGAGGTGAGGACTGTGCAGGAGGAGGTGAGGACTGCGCAGGAGGAGGTGCAGGAGGAGGTGAGGACTGTGCAGGAGGAGCTGAGGACTGCGCAGGAGGAGGTGCAGGAGGAGGTGAGGACTGTGCAGGAGGAGGTGAGGACTGCGCAGGAGGAGCTGAGGACTGTGCAGGAGGAGGTGCAGGAGGAGGTGAGGACTGTGCAGGAGGAGGTGAGGACTGCGCAGGAGGAGGTGCAGGAGGAGGTGAGGACTGTGCAGGAGGAGCTGAGGACTGTGCAGGAGGAGGTGCAGGAGGAGGTGAGGACTGTGCAGGAGGAGGGGAGGACTGTGCAGGAGGAGCTGAGGACTGTGCAGGAGGAGGTGCAGGAGGAGGTGAGGACTGTGCAGGAGGAGGTGAGGACTGTGCAGGAGGAGGTGCAGGAGGAGGTGAGGACTGTGCAGGAGGAGGTGCAGGAGGAGGTGAGGACTGTGCAGGAGGAGGTGCAGGAGGAGCTTAGGACTGTGCAGGAGGAGGTGCAGGAGGAGGTGAGGACTGTGCAGGAGGAGCTGAGGACTGTGCAGGAGGAGGTGCAGGAGGAGGTGAGGACTGTGCAGGAGGAGGAGGTGAGGACTGTGCGGAAGGAGGAGGTGAGGACTGTGCAGGAGGAGGTGAAGACTGTGCAGGAGGAGCTGTGGACTGTGCAGGAGGAGGTGAGGACTGTGCAGGAGGAGGAGGTGAGGACTGTGCAGGAGGAGGAGGTGAGGACTGTGCAGGAGGAGCTGAGGACTGTGCAGGAGGAGGTGAGGACTGTGCAGGAGGAGCTGTGGACTGTGCAGGAGGAGCTGAGGATTGTGCAGGAGGAGGAAGTGAAGACTGTGCAGGAGGAGCTGAGGACTGTGCAGGAGGAGGAGGTGAGGACTGTACAGGAGGAGGTGAGGACTGTGCAGGAGGAGCTGAGGACTGTGCAGGAGGAGGAGCTTAGGACTGCAGGAGGAGCTGAGGACTGTGCAGGAGGAGCTGAGGACTGTGCAGGAGGAGGTGAAGACTGTGCAGGAGGAGCTTAGGACGGTGCAGGAGGAGGTGCAGGAGGAGGTGAGGACTGTGCAGGAGGAGGTGAGGACTGTGCAGGAGGAGCTGAGGACTGTGCAGGAGGAGGTGCAGGAGGAGGTGAGGACTGTGCAGGAGGAGCTGAGGACTGTGCAGGAGGAGGTGCAGGAGGAGGTGAGGACTGTGCAGGAGGAGGTGAGGACTGCGCAGGAGGAGGTGCAGGAGGAGGTGAGGACTGTGCAGGAGGAGCTGAGGACTGTGCAGGAGGAGGTGCAGGAGGAGGTGAGGACTGTGCAGGAGGAGCTGAGGACTGTGCAGGAGGAGGTGCAGGAGGAGGTGAGGACTGTGCAGGAGGAGGTGAGGACTGCGCAGGAGGAGTTGCAGGAGGAGGTGAGGACTGTGCAGGAGGAGGTGAGGACTGCGCAGGAGGAGGTGCAGGAGGAGGTGAGGACTGTGCAGGAGGAGCTGAGGACTGCGCAGGAGGAGGTGCAGGAGGAGGTGAGGACTGTGCAGGAGGAGCTGAGGACTGTGCAGGAGGAGGTGCAGGAGGAGGTGAGGACTGTGCAGGAGGAGGTGAGGACTGCGCAGGAGGAGGTGCAGGAGGAGGTGAGGACTGTGCAGGAGGAGGTGAGGACTGCGCAGGAGGAGGTGCAGGAGGAGGTGAGGACTGTGCAGGAGGAGGTGAGGACTGCGCAGGAGGAGGTGCAGGAGGAGGTGAGGACTGTGCAGGAGGAGGTGAGGACTGCGCAGGAGGAGGTGCAGGAGGAGGTGAGGACTGTGCAGGAGGAGGTGAGGACTGCGCAGGAGGAGCTGAGGACTGTGCAGGAGGAGGTGCAGGAGGAGGTGAGGACTGTGCAGGAGGAGGTGAGGACTGCGCAGGAGGAGGTGCAGGAGGAGGTGAGGACTGTGCAGGAGGAGGTGAGGACTGCGCAGGAGGAGGTGCAGGAGGAGGTGAGGACTGTGCAGGAGGAGCTGAGGACTGCGCAGGAGGAGGTGCAGGAGGAGGTGAGGACTGTGCAGGAGGAGGTGAGGACTGCGCAGGAGGAGCTGAGGACTGTGCAGGAGGAGGTGCAGGAGGAGGTGAGGACTGTGCAGGAGGAGGTGAGGACTGCGCAGGAGGAGGTGCAGGAGGAGGTGAGGACTGTGCAGGAGGAGCTGAGGACTGTGCAGGAGGAGGTGCAGGAGGAGGTGAGGACTGTGCAGGAGGAGGGGAGGACTGTGCAGGAGGAGCTGAGGACTGTGCAGGAGGAGGTGCAGGAGGAGGTGAGGACTGTGCAGGAGGAGGTGAGGACTGTGCAGGAGGAGGTGCAGGAGGAGGTGAGGACTGTGCAGGAGGAGGTGCAGGAGGAGGTGAGGACTGTGCAGGAGGAGGTGCAGGAGGAGCTTAGGACTGTGCAGGAGGAGGTGCAGGAGGAGGTGAGGACTGTGCAGGAGGAGCTGAGGACTGTGCAGGAGGAGGTGCAGGAGGAGGTGAGGACTGTGCAGGAGGAGGAGGTGAGGACTGTGCGGGAGGAGGAGGTGAGGACTGTGCAGGAGGAGGTGAAGACTGTGCAGGAGGAGCTGTGGACTGTGCAGGAGGAGGTGAGGACTGTGCAGGAGGAGGAGGTGAGGACTGTGCAGGAGGAGGAGGTGAGGACTGTGCAGGAGGAGCTGAGGACTGTGCAGGAGGAGGTGAGGACTGTGCAGGAGGAGCTGTGGACTGTGCAGGAGGAGCTGAGGATTGTGCAGGAGGAGGAAGTGAAGACTGTGCAGGAGGAGCTGAGGACTGTGCAGGAGGAGGAGGTGAGGACTGTACAGGAGGAGGTGAGGACTGTGCAGGAGGAGCTGAGGACTGTGCAGGAGGAGGAGCTTAGGACTGCAGGAGGAGCTGAGGACTGTGCAGGAGGAGCTGAGGACTGTGCAGGAGGAGGTGAAGACTGTGCAGGAGGAGGTGAGGACTGTGCAGGAGGAGGGGAGGACTGTGCAGGAGGAGCTGAGGACTGTGCAGGAGGAGCTGAGGACTGTGCAGGAGGAGGAGCTTAGGACTGTGCAGGAGGAGCTGAGGACTGTGCAGGAGGAGGTGAGGACTGTGCAGGAGGAGGGGAGGACTGTGCAGGAGGAGCTGAGGACTGTGCAGGAGGAGGAGGTGAGGACTGTGCGGGAGGAGCTGTGGACTGTGCAGGAGGAGCTGAGGACTGTGCAGGAGGAGGAGGTGAGGACTGTACAGGAGGAGCTGAGGACTGTGCAGGAGGAGGTGAGGACTGTGCAGGAGGAGGAGGTGAGGACTGTGCGGGAGGAGGAGGTGAGGACTGTGCGGGAGGAGGAGGTGAGGACTGTGCAGGAGGAGGAGGTGAGGACTGTGCAGGAGGAGGAGGTGAGGACTGTGCAGGAGGAGGTGCAGGAGGAGGTGAGGAATGTGCAGGAGGAGCTGAGGACTGTGCAGGAGGAGGTGCAGGAGGAGGTGAGGACTGTGCAGGAGGAGCTGAGGACTGTGCAGGAGGAGGTGCAGGAGGAGGTGAGGAATGTGCAGGAGGAGCTGAGGACTGTGCAGGAGGAGGTGCAGGAGGAGGTGAGGACTGTGCAGGAGGAGGTGAGGACTGTGCAGGAGGAGCTGAGGACTGTGCAGGAGGAGGTGCAGGAGGAGGTGAGGACTGTGCAGGAGGAGGTGAGGACTGTGCAGGAGGAGGTGCAGGAGGAGGTGAGGACTGTGCAGGAGGAGGTGCAGGAGGAGGTGAGGACTGTGCAGGAGGAGGTGCAGGAGGAGCTTAGGACTGTGCAGGAGGAGGTGCAGGAGGAGGTGAGGACTGTGCAGGAGGAGCTGAGGACTGTGCAGGAGGAGGTGCAGGAGGAGGTGAGGACTGTGCAGGAGGAGGTGCAGGAGGAGGTGAGGACTGTGCAGGAGGAGGTGAGGACTGTGCAGGAGGAGGTGCAGGAGGAGGTGAGGACTGTGCAGGAGGAGCTTAGGACGGTGCAGGAGGAGGTGCAGGAGGAGGTGAGGACTGTGCAGGAGGAGGTGAGGACTGTGCAGGAGGAGCTGAGGACTGTGCAGGAGGAGGTGCAGGAGGAGGTGAGGACTGTGCAGGAGGAGCTGAGGACTGTGCAGGAGGAGGTGCAGGAGGAGGTGAGGACTGTGCAGGAGGAGGTGAGGACTGCGCAGGAGGAGGTGCAGGAGGAGGTGAGGACTGTGCAGGAGGAGCTGAGGACTGTGCAGGAGGAGGTGCAGGAGGAGGTGAGGACTGTGCAGGAGGAGCTGAGGACTGTGCAGGAGGAGGTGCAGGAGGAGGTGAGGACTGTGCAGGAGGAGGTGAGGACTGCGCAGGAGGAGTTGCAGGAGGAGGTGAGGACTGTGCAGGAGGAGGTGAGGACTGCGCAGGAGGAGGTGCAGGAGGAGGTGAGGACTGTGCAGGAGGAGCTGAGGACTGTGCAGGAGGAGGTGCAGGAGGAGGTGAGGACTGTGCAGGAGGAGCTGAGGACTGTGCAGGAGGAGGTGCAGGAGGAGGTGAGGACTGTGCAGGAGGAGGTGAGGACTGCGCAGGAGGAGGTGCAGGAGGAGGTGAGGACTGTGCAGGAGGAGGTGAGGACTGCGCAGGAGGAGGTGCAGGAGGAGGTGAGGACTGTGCAGGAGGAGGTGAGGACTGCGCAGGAGGAGGTGCAGGAGGAGGTGAGGACTGTGCAGGAGGAGGTGAGGACTGCGCAGGAGGAGGTGCAGGAGGAGGTGAGGACTGTGCAGGAGGAGGTGAGGACTGCGCAGGAGGAGCTGAGGACTGTGCAGGAGGAGGTGCAGGAGGAGGTGAGGACTGTGCAGGAGGAGGTGAGGACTGCGCAGGAGGAGGTGCAGGAGGAGGTGAGGACTGTGCAGGAGGAGGTGAGGACTGCGCAGGAGGAGGTGCAGGAGGAGGTGAGGACTGTGCAGGAGGAGCTGAGGACTGCGCAGGAGGAGGTGCAGGAGGAGGTGAGGACTGTGCAGGAGGAGGTGAGGACTGCGCAGGAGGAGCTGAGGACTGTGCAGGAGGAGGTGCAGGAGGAGGTGAGGACTGTGCAGGAGGAGGTGAGGACTGCGCAGGAGGAGGTGCAGGAGGAGGTGAGGACTGTGCAGGAGGAGCTGAGGACTGTGCAGGAGGAGGTGCAGGAGGAGGTGAGGACTGTGCAGGAGGAGGGGAGGACTGTGCAGGAGGAGCTGAGGACTGTGCAGGAGGAGGTGCAGGAGGAGGTGAGGACTGTGCAGGAGGAGGTGAGGACTGTGCAGGAGGAGGTGCAGGAGGAGGTGAGGACTGTGCAGGAGGAGGTGCAGGAGGAGGTGAGGACTGTGCAGGAGGAGGTGCAGGAGGAGCTTAGGACTGTGCAGGAGGAGGTGCAGGAGGAGGTGAGGACTGTGCAGGAGGAGCTGAGGACTGTGCAGGAGGAGGTGCAGGAGGAGGTGAGGACTGTGCAGGAGGAGGAGGTGAGGACTGTGCGGGAGGAGGAGGTGAGGACTGTGCAGGAGGAGGTGAAGACTGTGCAGGAGGAGCTGTGGACTGTGCAGGAGGAGGTGAGGACTGTGCAGGAGGAGGAGGTGAGGACTGTGCAGGAGGAGGAGGTGAGGACTGTGCAGGAGGAGCTGAGGACTGTGCAGGAGGAGGTGAGGACTGTGCAGGAGGAGCTGTGGACTGTGCAGGAGGAGCTGAGGATTGTGCAGGAGGAGGAAGTGAAGACTGTGCAGGAGGAGCTGAGGACTGTGCAGGAGGAGGAGGTGAGGACTGTACAGGAGGAGGTGAGGACTGTGCAGGAGGAGCTGAGGACTGTGCAGGAGGAGGAGCTTAGGACTGCAGGAGGAGCTGAGGACTGTGCAGGAGGAGCTGAGGACTGTGCAGGAGGAGGTGAAGACTGTGCAGGAGGAGGTGAGGACTGTGCAGGAGGAGGGGAGGACTGTGCAGGAGGCGCTGAGGACTGTGCAGGAGGAGCTGAGGACTGTGCAGGAGGAGGAGCTTAGGACTGTGCAGGAGGAGCTGAGGACTGTGCAGGAGGAGGTGAGGACTGTGCAGGAGGAGGGGAGGACTGTGCAGGAGGAGCTGAGGACTGTGCAGGAGGAGGAGGTGAGGACTGTGCGGGAGGAGCTGTGGACTGTGCAGGAGGAGCTGAGGACTGTGCAGGAGGAGGAGGTGAGGACTGTACAGGAGGAGCTGAGGACTGTGCAGGAGGAGGTGAGGACTGTGCAGGAGGAGGAGGTGAGGACTGTGCGGGAGGAGGAGGTGAGGACTGTGCGGGAGGAGGAGGTGAGGACTGTGCAGGAGGAGGAGGTGAGGACTGTGCAGGAGGAGGAGGTGAGGACTATGCAGGAGGAGGTGCAGGAGGAGGTGAGGAATGTGCAGGAGGAGATGAGGACTGTGCAGGAGGAGGTGCAGGAGGAGGTGAGGACTGTGCAGGAGGAGCTGAGGACTGTGCAGGAGGAGGTGCAGGAGGAGGTGAGGAATGTGCAGGAGGAGCTGAGGACTGTGCAGGAGGAGGTGCAGGAGGAGGTGAGGACTGTGCAGGAGGAGGTGAGGACTGTGCAGGAGGAGCTGAGGACTGTGCAGGAGGAGGTGCAGGAGGAGGTGAGGACTGTGCAGGAGGAGGTGAGGACTGTGCAGGAGGAGGTGCAGGAGGAGGTGAGGACTGTGCAGGAGGAGGTGCAGGAGGAGGTGAGGACTGTGCAGGAGGAGGTGCAGGAGGAGCTTAGGACTGTGCAGGAGGAGGTGCAGGAGGAGGTGAGGACTGTGCAGGAGGAGCTGAGGACTGTGCAGGAGGAGGTGCAGGAGGAGGTGAGGACTGTGCAGGAGGAGGTGCAGGAGGAGGTGAGGACTGTGCAGGAGGAGGTGAGGACTGTGCAGGAGGAGGTGCAGGAGGAGGTGAGGACTGTGCAGGAGGAGGTGAGGACTGTGCAGGAGGAGGTGCAGGAGGAGGTGAGGACTGTGCAGGAGGAGGTGAGGACTGTGCAGGAGGAGCTGAGGACTGTGCAGGAGGAGGTGCAGGAGGAGGTGAGGACTGTGCAGGAGGAGCTGAGGACTGTGCAGGAGGAGGTGCAGGAGGAGGTGAGGACTGTGCAGGAGGAGGTGAGGACTGCGCAGGAGGAGGTGCAGGAGGAGGTGAGGACTGTGCAGGAGGAGCTGAGGACTGTGCAGGAGGAGGTGCAGGAGGAGGTGAGGACTGTGCAGGAGGAGCTGAGGACTGTGCAGGAGGAGGTGCAGGAGGAGGTGAGGACTGTGCAGGAGGAGGTGAGGACTGCGCAGGAGGAGTTGCAGGAGGAGGTGAGGACTGTGCAGGAGGAGGTGAGGACTGCGCAGGAGGAGGTGCAGGAGGAGGTGAGGACTGTGCAGGAGGAGCTGAGGACTGTGCAGGAGGAGGTGCAGGAGGAGGTGAGGACTGTGCAGGAGGAGCTGAGGACTGTGCAGGAGGAGGTGCAGGAGGAGGTGAGGACTGTGCAGGAGGAGGTGAGGACTGCGCAGGAGGAGGTGCAGGAGGAGGTGAGGACTGTGCAGGAGGAGGTGAGGACTGCGCAGGAGGAGGTGCAGGAGGAGGTGAGGACTGTGCAGGAGGAGGTGAGGACTGCGCAGGAGGAGGTGCAGGAGGAGGTGAGGACTGTGCAGGAGGAGGTGAGGACTGCGCAGGAGGAGGTGCAGGAGGAGGTGAGGACTGTGCAGGAGGAGGTGAGGACTGCGCAGGAGGAGCTGAGGACTGTGCAGGAGGAGGTGCAGGAGGAGGTGAGGACTGTGCAGGAGGAGGTGAGGACTGCGCAGGAGGAGGTGCAGGAGGAGGTGAGGACTGTGCAGGAGGAGGTGAGGACTGCGCAGGAGGAGGTGCAGGAGGAGGTGAGGACTGTGCAGGAGGAGCTGAGGACTGCGCAGGAGGAGGTGCAGGAGGAGGTGAGGACTGTGCAGGAGGAGGTGAGGACTGCGCAGGAGGAGCTGAGGACTGTGCAGGAGGAGGTGCAGGAGGAGGTGAGGACTGTGCAGGAGGAGGTGAGGACTGCGCAGGAGGAGGTGCAGGAGGAGGTGAGGACTGTGCAGGAGGAGCTGAGGACTGTGCAGGAGGAGGTGCAGGAGGAGGTGAGGACTGTGCAGGAGGAGGGGAGGACTGTGCAGGAGGAGCTGAGGACTGTGCAGGAGGAGGTGCAGGAGGAGGTGAGGACTGTGCAGGAGGAGGTGAGGACTGTGCAGGAGGAGGTGCAGGAGGAGGTGAGGACTGTGCAGGAGGAGGTGCAGGAGGAGGTGAGGACTGTGCAGGAGGAGGTGCAGGAGGAGCTTAGGACTGTGCAGGAGGAGGTGCAGGAGGAGGTGAGGACTGTGCAGGAGGAGCTGAGGACTGTGCAGGAGGAGGTGCAGGAGGAGGTGAGGACTGTGCAGGAGGAGGTGCAGGAGGAGGTGAGGACTGTGCAGGAGGAGGTGAGGACTGTGCAGGAGGAGGTGCAGGAGGAGGTGAGGACTGTGCAGGAGGAGCTTAGGACGGTGCAGGAGGAGGTGCAGGAGGAGGTGAGGACTGTGCAGGAGGAGGTGAGGACTGTGCAGGAGGAGCTGAGGACTGTGCAGGAGGAGGTGCAGGAGGAGGTGAGGACTGTGCAGGAGGAGCTGAGGACTGTGCAGGAGGAGGTGCAGGAGGAGGTGAGGACTGTGCAGGAGGAGGTGAGGACTGCGCAGGAGGAGGTGCAGGAGGAGGTGAGGACTGTGCAGGAGGAGCTGAGGACTGTGCAGGAGGAGGTGCAGGAGGAGGTGAGGACTGTGCAGGAGGAGGTGCAGGAGGAGGTGAGGACTGTGCAGGAGGGCGTCCAGGATCCAAAGTTTGTTATTGACTCCTTCTTGCTTGATTTTGCATGTTGCAGTTTAAAGTTTCTCATCTGGAGAGAGCTAAGTTGGCATAAGCTTTTCCAGAATGTTGGAGGTGTTTTGGATCCATGAGTGAAGAAGCTTGAGGAATCCGAGCTCTGCATCACAGTGTGAGAAACTACTACAGCTCAAAATGAAGACGCATCAGCTTTTTGGATTCAGACCCTGAGGCTGATGGACAAACACAAGAAGAAGACTTCCACATAATGAGCTCACCTGACCTGGAGCAGAGTTCTGAAGCTGCAGGAGCAGCTCTATGAAGCAGGAGGACATACAGTGAGAAGTGAGTGGCCAAGGACAAAATGATGAACATGTTCAGGATTGTCTCATTTGTCCACAGAGAGGATCGTCTCTGAGGACAAATACATGGTCAGACTCAAGCAACAGATGCAGCAGAGCTGATCAAAAATGAACTGTCAACTGTGTCGTGTCATGTAAAGAGTTCTGCCTGTGCAGAAGGACAAGACGATGCTTGAACCAGTCCAGAGACAAGACATGTCCATGGAAGAAGTAACTTCTTTTGACTTTCTTCATTTAAAAATCTTATTTATGCCCCACATAAGCTCATGGGTTTGGGGCAGTATTTCTCAAACTAAGAATGATTTGTTTCTGTCATTTACTGCAGGGTTAGAGGAGGTCCATGAAACAGAGACACAGACAACTGAGGATAACAACAGAGACACGGTCAAGAAGACAATACAGTGTAAGAAACAACAGAGACACGGTCAAGAAGACAATACAGTGTAAGAAACAACAGAGACACGGTCAAGAAGACAATACAGTGTAAGAAACAACAGAGACACGGTCAAGAAGACAATACAGTGTAAGAAACAACAGAGACACGGTCAAGAAGACAATACAGTGTAAGAAACAACAGAGACACGGTCAGGAGAGCAACACCAATACAATTTATGTATGAGAGAAAAGCTGAAGACAGATGTTGAAGACACCCGTTAAATGACATGTTTTAAAAGCTTAAATGTCAGAGTTATAATACAATGTTGATATATGTATATGTATATATGTAATATAACGTACATAAATGTCTTCAGTATGATATGGGCTCATGTTCTGCTCTGACAGTGGTTGTTTTAGGCCTAAAGCTTTTCATATGGTTATAGTCTAATGCTAACATGACATTTGAGAGAAACTTGTAATAATTGTCTTCACTTTTCCCATGAACAATACATCCAAGTGCAGTAGTGGTTTATCCAAATTACACTGAAATTAGAAGGTTTGTGTAATGGCTAATGAAACCTTGCAATTTCCATTATTGTTGGTCAAATCAAATCAAATCAAATCAAGTTAAATCAAGTTATTTTTGTAAGGTCCAAAATCACAACAACAGTTGCCTCTGAGGGCCACAGGGAGAAATGAATCAACAATGTCTGTGGTGGCGAGGGAGTCAGACAATGTCTGTGGTGGCGAGGGACGATGTCCCAGAGTCCTCTGTCCTTAGACTCTCCTTCTCGGCCAGGAAAAACTACAAAAAAAACCTCTTTGGGAAAAAAGCGTAGAAACCTGGAGGAGTTCCAGTGAAGGAGAGATCCGACTCTCACAGACGGACAGACGGACACGAGGAGACTGGAGCTGGACCCACTCTTCAGGCAGATGAGGGACCGACTGAGGCGAACTGGACCCACTCTTCAGATGAGGGACCGACTGAGGCGAACTGGAGCCACTCTTCAGGCAGATGAGGGACCGTCCACACAGGGCAGGGACCACTTCACCAGGAGAGGGGCATCTGGGTCCACAGGTCCTCAGGAGTGAGAGAAAGAAAAAGAAGGCGGTGAACAGTTTGCAAGTGGAATCAAAAAATAAATATTGTTTGATAGCATAAGTAGTCAGAAGAAGAGGATAGTGCTCAAGCTGTCATACTTCCCCCAGCATAGTTACTCCTAGGGCAGCGTAGCTGAAGCTGTGGGTTTATATTTCTGTTCCTAACTAGTCTGACCATAAGCGATTTCGAAGAGGAACGTTTTAAGCCTGGACTTAAATGAAGAGACTGTGTCAGCATATTTAACATGGGTCGGGAGCTGATTCCATAACACAGGGGCTTGGTAGCTAAACGCTCTACCTCCTACAGTACTTTTAGAGACTCTTGGCACCACCAGAAGGCCGGCATTCTGAGAGCGAAGAGCTCTGTTTGGATGATATGGTTCTATAGCATCTTTGAGGTAGGATGGGTCATTTATGGCTTTGTAGGTCAGGAGTAGAACTTTAAATTTTGATTCTAAACTCGACGGGGAGCCAGTGAAGAGACTTCAGCACTGGCGTAATGTGCTCTCTTCTTTTTGTTCCTGTTAGTAATCTTGCTGCTGCATTTTGAACCAGTTGAAAGCTTTTTATGGAGCTTTTAGGACACGCTGCAAGCAGGGAGTTACAGTAGTCTAATCTAGTCGTTACAAATGTATGGATAAGTTTTTCGGCATCACTTTTAGGCAGGATTCTTCTGATTTTGGCGATGTTGCGCAAATGGAAATAGGCTGTTTTACAAGCTTGATTTATATGAGCTTTAAATGAGAGCTCCTGGTCAAATAAGACTCCAAGGTTTCTTACAGTAGAACTGGAGGCTACACTGACATTGTCCAGTGTGACTATCTGCTCAGATAGAGCGTCTCGTAGATGCTTAGGGCCAAGCACAATGACCTCGGTTTTTTCAGGGTTAAGAAGCAGGTAGTTTAGTGTCATCCAGGTTTTTATCTCCTTCACACAAGTACTAAGTCTGTCTACTTGATCGCTCTGATCAGGTTTCATTGATAAATACAGCTGAGTGTCGTCTGCATAGCAGTGGAAGTTAATGTCATGCTTTCTGATAATGTTGCCTAATGGCAGCATATAAAGAGTAAACAGAATTGGACCGAGTACCGAACCCTGTGGCACACCGTAAATTACTTTAGAGCATGGTGAGGAGCTCTTGTTTACATTAACAAATTGGAACCTATCAGATAGATAGGATTTAAACCAGCTGAGGGCTGTTCCTCCAACACCTACATCACATTCTAACCTCTGCAGTAGAATGTTGTGGTCAATGGTGTCAAACGCTGAGGTCCAACAGAACCAGGATTGAGACCAGTCCATCGTCAGCGGCTAATAACAAATCATTTGTGACTTTAACTAGTGCAGTTTCAGTGCTGTGGTGGGCTCTGAACCCTGACTGGAAAACTTCAAATAAGTGATTGTCCTGCAGGTGGCGACAAAGCTGTTTTACTACAACTTTTCAAGGATTTTAGAGACGAAGGGAAGATTTGAAATAGGTCTGTAGTTTACCAATAGGTCGGGATCTAGGTTAGGCTTTTTCAGAAGAGGTTTAATGATCAGTAATGATCATTAAACCATTAAAAAGATGGTCAGCTGTTTGTCCCTGATTTGGGGTTGAGCTAGTTGGCAACCCTGTACCCACCTGTAAGTCATGAACGTGTACGAGTGACGCGTGCGAGTGACGTGTACGAGTGATGCGAGTGTAGAAGAATGAGTTGTGTAGATGTGTACATTAATCACTGATTTATTTACAATAATGGAAATGTGTTTTGATGCGTGTTATATCTGTGGGGGATTTAGAAAAACCCAGCCAGGGACAGAGTTATAGCACTGGCTCTAAACTTTGTGTGCATCACATCACAAGCTTTGTTTTGTAACTATGTATGACTTTGTCCCTGTCAAATAAATACAGAAATAAAAATGTGTTCCCCATGTTAGCTAAGCAGCACAAGGCCAGAGGAGAGCCCTTCTCCCAGGTCCTTCCAAGACCCCGGGGCCAAAGATGGTGGTCCATTCAAGTCAATGGCAGCTGTTCAGTTACAGTTACAGCCTTTAGCTCTTCGAGGACTGTGGCCCGGAAGTTACATCATGTTACTGAAAATAGAATTCTGATTCTTAAGTACATGTAATGTATTCTCTTTAAATTGCTTTGTTAAATTACAGATTTTTTTATCTCCTAAATGCCTATCATTCTGTAAAATGTCGTTATCACATATACGTGCTGATTGGTCTAGACGGTTACCGTTCTGACCAATCAGCGCACGAGCTGAGTCAGAGCGGCGCGCTAGAGCGTAGTCAAAGCTAACAGCTTAAAATGTGTTTAAAGACAACTGAAGAATTTTAAACAGAGCAAAAGTTCATTAAATATTGCCGCTACACCCAACATTTCTGCTGTGGGGCCCTGTCTCTATGGAAAAAAAGCATTCTGGGTCTCAGGATGTTTTGGGCTGCAGCACCAATAGGGGGCGAGCCATACTCCTATTCTGCACATGGTAATGATTAGTATAAGGTTGATTGTAAGTTAAAAGTGAATGGATTTTAAAATACAAAAGGACCAAATGTGACTGTCCCACTTATTTACCACTCTTATTCACCATACAGTTCTTTGACTGAACTTCCTGTCAAAGGAATGTGACAGCTCCCTCTAGAGACTGAAAAACAAACAACACATAAGAAAGACAACACATAGATGTTATTAAATATAATTTTAATACTTTTTCATATAAAAGGTTGTACTCTATTCTGAACATGGTGACTCCACAGAGCTCCGGGCCTGACTCAACAAACCAACAATGTCCATGGTAACGCAAAAGATTGAAACACTCCAGAAGAGGAGGAACACAGAAGCAAACCACAGACGGACAAGAAGGGAACATGAGCTGAACACGTGGAAGTGACCGCAAACACGCATGAAGACGCCAAGGAAGAGCACGGCGGGAAAATAAATAGAAAGAAAACAAAGATGAAAAAGATTATTTACATGTAAAAACTTAAAAGAAGCCATGGCGTAGTAAAAGCAGTAAAAGCAGGGCTGGTCACAAGAGTCCAGGTGTGTTTAAACTGCTGTGGTTTGTATGCAGGACATGGAGGGGATGCAATCTGTGGTCACTCCATCATGGTCTGACCGGGGCCTTTTCTTCTCCCACACAGTGAATAAGTGAACGTGTGTTTAGCTACTGGTACAGGTCCTGACTGACACACACACTCCACACACAAGCCTTTTTTCTTTTACAATAATTCCATGTTTTTGTAGTTGAGCCTAATACTTCCTACAGGAAGTGTACATGTGGTGAGCAGGTCAGACTCTCTCGTTGCCTCTGTGCAGACTGCCGCGTGAAGGGTCAGAAGATTCTTCAGTGCAGGTGATTCATCAGTCTCAGAAGAGGTTCTCCTCAAAGATGGCCATCAGATCGCTCTGGAAGTTGATGTCAATGGTATCAATCTGGGAACACAAAAATGCACACACAGTTATTTATAACTCACGGGGCACGTTTTGTTTGGCCCTGGCTCCTAAACTGGTTCACTTTAGAAGGCTTTGGACACTTCTTTTAATGTCACTGTTTCTCATGTTCAGGACCTGGCTCTGGGTCCAGAGGCAGAAAATGAGAAATACTGGTGCACTGATTTTAGGCCAATACCGATGCCAATGTGAAGGGAAAAGCTTGAGCCAATAACCGATGTTTGGTTATTTCAAACACTTTTTAATAGCTTTTATTCATGAGAACAAGTGGGCCACACTATATCCAGAGAGAAAGGGTACTCACAGTTGATTGTACAGGGACACAGCGAGGGGCTACGCAGTGTTGCGAGTTCCAATCCCAGCTCAGACAATTTACTGCATATGCTCCCTTCTCTCCCATTTAACGCTCAGCTGTCCTGTCTAATAAAGCCGCTGCAGTAGGATCTCCCCTTCACTGAGATTCTCTTTGAGCTTCCTACTTTTTCCCCACTGGGTCTTTTGTAGGACAGGGGATTCGGGGACAGTTATCCATTTGCTAAATTCCTATGGACATTGTTTGATTTGCTTCTCTATTTCACCATCCGGTCGTCTGCGATGATGGGGCGACGACACGGAGGCTGAAGTGAACGGCACACGGAGCTAATGCTGCAAAATGAGTTACAGCTCAAAACACTGGCCTCACTTGTTTCTTATTTTAAGTTATGTGACATGAACACTGTGACGAAGGACCCGCCCCATTTCTGCCAGGTGCCTGATTGACAGGTCGAGTAGCCAATCACGCGTTAGCATAGGCAAGTTAGGTTGAGGATGCTACGTGTTTGCAGAGTTTTAGTTGTTCTCCCCCCCACATCGTGTAGAGCTTGTGGTTGTTGTTTGGTGTGCGTGATAAAAAGTGAGTATTTGTTAGAAACGAAAGTAGACATAGACACACCATTTGTTCCATGAGTGTATAAAGTGTTGCATGCCATTCGAATTGTTTAATAGTGTAGTTAAAGTTATATATTTACCTTGTTTTGTGTTTGTGAATGCTAAGTGCCTCGAGCTAAGCGCTAACAGCAGTAGCTACGACGGAGCTCATGTATATTTGTGCATTATATGTTATTGTTTTACAGATTTTATTATAATTTATGTTCTCCTTGTTTATATTACAGAACCACACACGTATTTACATAATCAATAACTGCTCTGTAAATACCAACCACCAGTATTATTTGACTAAAACCTTTAATAAAGAGAAAACCCTGGATCATCTCTCCCAGTGCATTCTTGCCAATGCCCTCTGGCGGTCACAACCCGTATGAAACCAGAAAATTAGCTCTCCCCAAAACAAACACAAATGAATTAATAGCTATTGTAACTGTTTAGAAACACACTGGTGACAAGTTAATTAGTCCTTTATATATATATTCTAACAGAACATATATGGACTGGTGAAGTGAAACGATGGTGTTTTGGGGTAGAGAGAGGGGGAGAGAGAGAGGGGGGAGAGGGGGAGGGAGAGAGAGAGATGGGGAGAGACCTGATAAAGTTGAAAGTACCACGACATACATTGAGGAAAGTATGCTAAGTATTTGAACACGCTGCGATTTTGTGAGTTCTCCCACTTAGAAATTATGGCGGGTCTGAATTTTCCATCGTAGGTGCTTTTCCACATTTCCACTGTGATTTTTAAACTATTTATTTGTATGTGCTGCAAATAAGTATTTGAACATCTGCGTATCAGCAAGAAGAGATTCTGATAGAGACTCCTGTCCTCCTCACAATCATTCAGACTCCAACTACTGCCAAGGGTTAGACCAAAGAGCTGTGTAAAGACACCAGACAGAAAACTGTAAACCTCCACAAGGCTGGAAAGGACTGAGGGTAGGGATGCGCACAGGTACGACGGACCGGATCTGGACTTGTTAAAACGTTTCGGTTCAGGTCCAAAAAAAACTAAATCGAATTCGGTTCTGGACTCATAAAAAAAATCTAGCACTCACATACGATATCCTTTTCGTTCTAGAATCTAAACCATCTTCCATTGATCGCGAAATTTGCGCTGGAAAAGACGTAAACACTGCCATGCATCGCTGTCAATAGAGCACACGGAAACTAATTAGTGACGCACGCGTCTTCCGGGCAGAAGTTGAAGCCGGCGAAATAAGTTTAAAGATGCGAGAGACATCCACGTGTGAACACTGAAGTGAACCGTGTATCCACACGTGAACATTGAAGTGAACCGTGTATCCACGCGTGAACACTGAAGTGAACCGTGTATCCACACGTGAACATTGAAGTGAACCGTGTATCCACGTGTGAACACTGAAGTGAACCGTGTATCCACACATGAACATTGAAATGAACCGTGTATCCACGCGTGAACACTGAAGTGAACCGTGTATCCACACGTGAACATTGAAGTGAACCGTGTATCCACGTGTGAACACTGAAGTGAACCGTGTATCCACACATGAACATTGAAATGAACCGTGTATCCACGCGTGAACACTGAAGTGAACCGTGTATCCACACGTGAACATTGAAGTGAACCATGTATCCACGCGTGAACACTGAAGTGAACCGTGTATCCACGTGTGAACACTGAAGTGAACCGTGTATCCACACATGAACATTGAAATGAACCGTGTATCCACGCGTGAACACTGAAGTGAACCGTGTATCCACGCGTGAACACTGAAGTGAACCGTGTCTCCACACGTGAACACTGAAGTGAACCGTGTATCCACACGTGAACACTGAAGTGAACCGTGTCTCCACATGTGAACACTGAAGTGAACCGTGTCTCCACATGTGAACACTGAAGTGAACCGTGTCTCCACATGTGAACACTGAAGTGAACCGTGTCTCCACATGTGAACACTGAAGTGAACCGTGTCTCCACATGTGAACACTGAAGTGAACCGTGTATCCACACGTGAACACTGAAGTGAACCGTGTATCCACACGTGAACACTGAAGTAAACCGTGTATCCACACGTGAACACTGAAGTGAACCGCGTATCCACACGTGAACACTGAAGTGAACCGCGTATCCACACGTGAACACTGAAGTGAACCGTGTATCCACATGTGAACACTGAAGTGAACCGTGTCTCCACATGTGAACACTGAAGTGAACCGTGTATCCACATGTGAACACTGAAGTGAACCGTGTATCCACATGTGAACACTGAAGTGAACCGCGTATCCACACGTGAACACTGAAGTGAACCGCGTATCCACACGTGAACACTGAAGTGAACCGCGTATCCACACGTGAACACTGAAGTGAACCGCGTATCCACACGTGAACACTGAAGTGAACCGTGTATCCACATGTGAACACTGAAGTGAACCGTATATCCACACGTGAACACTGAAGTGAACCGTGTCTCCACATGTGAACACTGAAGTGAACCGTGTATCCACACGTGAACACTGAAGTGAACCGTGTCTCCACATGTGAACACTGAAGTGAACCGTGTATCCACACGTGAACACTGAAGTGAACCGTGTCTCCACATGTGAACATTGAAGCCGGTAAGATTGCTGGCTTTATCTGAACTGTTTTAAGTTGGGGCCGTCATGTGCGATGTTGTGATGGTTAATGTGCTGCGGGCGTGGCCGCGTGTTAAAGGGGCGGGGTCAGCGTGGGCTCTTGTCTGGGTCTTTGGTCTGGTGTAAATATGAATGAAATAACTTAAGTGTTATGTTGTGGTGTGATGTATTTGGCATTAAGTAAATACAAAGTAAAGTCAAAGTAATATTGGTTATTGCTGCATTCATTAATTGGAGTTTATATTTTGTAATAGTATTTTGTATTTGTATTCTAGGCAAGGCAAGTTTATTTGTAGAGCACATTTCATACACAAGGCAATTCAAAGTGCTTCACAGCAGGAAAAATGCATTCAAATCACAAAGAAATTACAGAAACAGAAATACAATAACATTAACTAAATTAAAAATTATCAATCCAACTGATTTTCTAAACTAATAAAATCACAAACAAAAGAGAAGAGTGCAAAGAAAAAATCCTTTCAGTCATATGCGCAGCTAAACAAAACTGTTTTTAGCTTAGATTTGAACATTGTCAGAGTAGAAGCCTGTCTCACATCTTCAGGAAGACTGTTCCAGATTTTAGCTGCATAAAACTGAAACGCAGATTCCCCATGTTTTGTCCTGACTCTGGGCACCAGCAGGAGGCCGGTCCCTGAGGTCCTCAGAGTCCGAGATGGTTCATATGGCACTAACATATCCAAGATGTACTTTGGTGCTAGGCCATGGAAAGACTTGTACACAAGCAGAGCTGCTTTGAAGTCTATTCTCTGAGCCACAGGGAGCCAGTGCAGAGACCTGAGAACAGGACTAATGTGATCATACTTCCTGGTTCTAGTCAGGACCCGAGCAGCAGCGTTCTGGATGTACTGCAGCTGTTTTACAACTCGTTTGGAGAGGCCAGTGAGCAGGCCGTTACAGTAGTCTAATCTACTGGAGACAAACGCATGGATAAGTCTCTCTAAATCTGGTTTTGACACTATATTTTTGATTTTGGCAATGTTTTTTAGATGGTAAAAAGCTGCTGATGTTATTGATTTGACGTGGCTATTAAAGTTCAAGTCTGAGTCCATTATAACCCCCAGATTTCTAATTTGGTTTGTAGGTTTTAGAGCGAGACTCTGGAGGTGACCGCTAACACTTTCTCTTTGTTTCTGTGGACCAAAAACGATTATTTCAGTCTTGTCTGAGTTCAGCTGGAGAAAGTTGTTTTGCATCCACAAACTGATCTGTTGGATGCAGTGACAGAGTGAATCTACTGGTCCATAGTCACCTGCCGATAGTGAAACATAGATTTGAGTGTCGTCTGCATAATTGTGATAGGACACATTTTCACTGCGTATCAACTGACCTAACGGCAGCATGTAGAGGTTGAACAGAAGAGGACCCAGGACTGACCCTTGGGGCACTCCACAGGTCAGGGTCATGTGGTCTGAGACACAGCTACCAATTTCAACAAAGTACTTCCTGTCTTCCAGATAGGACCTTAACCAGTTTAGGGCAGTGCCAGTGATGCCCACCCAGTCCTCTAGTCTCTGTAAGAGGATCCCATGATCAACAGTGTCAAAAGCAGCACTCAGATCTAACAGAATTAAGACTGAGGCTTTGCCCATGTCAGTGTTCAGGCGGATGTCATTTGTCACCTTGACAAGAGCAGTCTCAGTGCTGTGATGAGGTGTAAAACCTGACTGAAAAACATCAAATGAGTTGTTTATTAAGAGGAAATCTGTGAGCTGTTGGTAAACAACCTTTTCAAGGACTTTGCCCCAAAATGGCAGATTAGAGATGGGCCGGTAATGACTCAGTACTGCGGCATCAAGACTGCTCTTCTTTAGGAGAGGCTTTATGACCGCAGTTTTCAAAGACATTGGGAATGTTCCAGATTGAAGCGACATGTTAACTATGTGAGTGAATGGTGCTAACAAACTGTTCAGCACAGACTTTAGAAATCTGGTGGGTAACACATCAAGGCAGCATGTAGATGAACTCAGACTGGTGATGATCTCATGGACAGTTTTATCAGTTACTGGTGCAAAGTGAGTTAGCTCTAAGTGTCTTGGTGGTTTTAGGGTAATTTTTTGCATTGTGGGATTTATAGCATTTTTAATGCCCTGAACTTTGTCATTAAAGAATAATGCAAACTCATTACACTTGGATGTGGAAATGAGTTCTAACGGCAGCTGAGCTGGAGGGTTTGTTAATCTGTTTACTGTGGCAAACAGGACACGCGAGTTGTTACTGCAGCTTCCAATTATTTCAGAAAAATATCTTTCCCTAGTTCTACATAAGATTAGGTTGTACATGTTCAGCTTTTCTTTGTAAATCTCTTTTTGAACCTGGAGCTTTGACTTGCGCCATTTCCGTTCGGCCCTGCGGCACTCCCTTTTCTGTGCCCTGACCGAATCATCATTTCTCCACGGCGCCTTCTGCTTATTTTTTACCATTTTAGCCTTTATAGGGGCGATGGTGTCCAGAACATTCAAAACACTAGATGTAACAGAGTTCAACAAATCATTTACATTAGAACATGAGACATTTTCAAAGTTTATCATTTCCATAAACAGTGCACCTGTGCCATCACTTATGTATCTCATCTCAACAACTGCAGGACCAACCGGTGGTCTGGGAGAAACAGACAGGTCAAAGAAGACACAGAAATGATCAGACAGAGCAACATCGATCACATTAACATTTGAAATATTTACCCCCTTTGTAATTATGAGATCTAGAGTGTGTCCTTTGCTGTGGGTGGGGCCTCTCACATGCTGAGTAAGACTGAAGGTTTCAAGGACAGCATCAAGCTCTTTAGCGTTTCTGTCACAAATATTATCAACATGCACATTGAAATCACCTGTAATGACCAAACCATCAAAGTCTGTGCATATGACTGAAAGCATCTCAGTAAAATCATCAATAAAACCTTGGCAGTGCTGGGGAGGCTTGTATAAAACAATGAAGAGAATGGATGGAGACCGTTTTAGCTCCATTTTAAAGGATACATACTCAAATGATGAAAACACCCCAAAAGACAACCTGCGGGTAATTATTTCATCTCTAAAGACAGCACAGACTCCACCCCCTTTTTTGTTTTCTCGTGTTTCAGATTCAAACCTAAAGTTGGGTGGAGCAGATTCTATCAGAACTACATTTCCTGTGTTTTTGTCAAGCCATGTTTCAGTTAAAAACATAAAATCAAGATTATAAGAAGAAATAAAATTATTAATTAAGAGAGATTTGTTACATAAGGATCTGACATTTAGCACAGCAAGTTTCAGACTAGTTTCAGTGAGACTGGGCTTTATCTTTTCACAGGGAATATGAATCACATTTCTCAGATTGGGCCTGACTCGCATTTTGTTTTTCCATCTGTGTGATGATGTGACTACAGAAATAGCACTAGGGGGGGCTCTTTTTACATAGGGCCCCGGGTTGGTTTGATTTTTGATGTGACAATAAGTCCCGGCAACGCTGAGACCCAGTGCATCCTAGCTATGGGAGATACCAGGTGAAAGGCGAGGTTGGATGGGTGGTGGGGCTTTTGTAGCCAAGGAGAGTTTGGGACCAGGTGAGAGGCGAGGGGGGATGGGTGGTGGGGCTTTTGTTGGTGTAGTCGGCTTGTGCAGGGAAGAGTTGATAAGTATTGGCATAGCCCTTGCTATATTGGGCGTGAGTGGAGCCATCTTAATGCCTGATTTGATCAGACTTTCAAAATGGCTGGGAAGGCCCATGGGTGAGAGTGGAGATGAGAAGGAGAATGATGAATCTTTAGTGGGAGTAGATGTTGCAGGGGGAACCCAGGGCTGGTGTGAAGGCAGGGGCGGTGACAGGGATGTTGTTGGGCTTGTCACAGATGGGTCCAAGGCCTTTGAAGATTGTTCCTTTGCTGGAGGCGGTGGAGGTGAATGTGGAGCAGCTGGAGCTGAATCCTTTGCTGGTGGTGGTGGAGCAGCTGCTGATGAATCCTTTGGTGGAGGCTGAGGTTGTGGTGCTTTTGATGTTGAAACATTGGCTCGGTCTCTGGCTGATGGAGCAGGAATTCTTCTCTCATTCCTCTCTTCTCTAACTATCTGCTCAGGACCCTGTCCAGGCCCAGTCCAATGCCTCAGAGCGTGGAGCAGGTTCTCTGTCAGCACCCTCACTCCACCTCTGCATAGGTGGGGGCCATTTCTCTTAAACGGGTCCTCTCGTTTCCAGAATAGATAGAAGTTCTCAATGTAGTGTAGTCCTCTCGGTGAACACTCTTTGGACAGCCATGTGTTCAGCTGAAGAAGCCGGCTAAACTTGTTTATCCTCCTGTCGATGTTTGGAAGAGGTCCACTTATGAATGTTTTGATTTTCATTTTATCAAGCACGTCGAATAACTTCAAGAAGTCTTTTTTCAAAACTTCAGTCTGTTCCCGCCGCATGTCCACTGCACCCACGTGCACAATCAGCTGTTTAGCTCCTCCATGCTTAGCCATAATATTTGGAAGGAGTGACGTTATCTCAGAAACAGTTGCGCTTGGAAAAGAATGTGTGTTTATCTTTTCATGCGTCACGTGACTTATCGCGCCGTCACCAACCAAAACAATCTGCGTGACCTTGGCAGATCCTCCTCGCTGTATTTTGGCCACGTCATCTTTCCTTTTTTCATTTAATTCCATCTCTGAAAGTGGTAAAAATCTGTTGGTGAGCTGTATTTTAGGTGACTTTACGTTATCTTTGTATCGTTTAGGCTTTGCTCCAAGTTTGTTCCAAGAAACAGCCTGGTCTTTCTGTTTTTTAGACAGTTTTGGAAACGACACAGAGTCACTGCAGTTTAGGTTGAAAGTAGCAGTTTTTCTTGTAAAAAGTGTGCTCTTCTTACCGTCGGTTGACACAGGAATGGTATCGTGAAGAACTTTTTCAGATTCCAAAACAAATATCCGTGTTTTCAGCTCATTAATTTCTTGTTGATATTTCCGACAGCGTTCATAGTTCTCCCTTCTTCTCCCGGACATGTCGCTGGCGTCAGATATGTCGTTAAAACTGGAAAAATGTTCTTAAAATCCTTGGTTTACTTGAAAAAGTCTAAAGCAAAAATGTTTGGAAGACAAAAACTGATTAAAAAGCAAAATAAATAAGGAAAGCAGCGATAGCAAGCGGAGCGAGCAAAAAAGCGTGTGCACTCTTCGGAAGCAGATACACTTTATTCTACAGTTGTTAAATATGGTCTGGTGTTTAATGCCGCTAATATGATGTATTATTTTGATTTGTTGCGTAAAATATTTTCATATTCTACTTTTGATACTGCTAAGTTGATGTTTTATAGTGATTCAAGTTGACTTTTATGCTAGTTTTTGTAACTACTACTAAAACTGTTATTTTACACTGACTTAATTATTTACACTGGTGTTTTGTCTGTTTGAAGGTTTTTACCTGACTTTTAATGCCAATGGATCTGAACATTAAAGAGTGGAAATGTATCTAAAGTAGGGCTGGGCAACGATTAACATTTTTAATTGCGATTAATTGCATTATTTCCCTGATTATTCACGATTAATCACATTTTTACAAAATCCTGAGCCACAATCATTAAAGATGAACAGGCCACTTCAGAGGTAACGTCAGAAACATTGTAATCTCATTAAACATTAGACACTCACAACACATTTTAGGAGCAGCAGAACCAGTCTAGTACCAAATGTCCCTAAACCAGAAAACACTTCAGTACAGTTTGTACATTCTTAGAACTTGACACTAAAGCGCCATAACATGAGTCGCGCAAACAAACACTGAACCAGTTAAACACAAATAAATACATTGTGCACATTTGAACTTAAACAATGTTATCAAACACAAAACTAAAGCTTATTGCCACTGCCAGGGCATGAAAAGAACCAGAAAAGTTTGTAGATTCCTAAAACTGGGTGTTTTTTTACTCCTCTGCACTAAGCCAGTTGCTAAGGCACCAGATTATTCACGTTTTCAAGACGCGCGCCGGGCCCTTCTCGCGGATCTCCCCAGCTACGGCCCCCGGCGGGACCTGCTCACGCGGGCCCCCGGCGCAGCTGACTTTGTAAAGTTAATAAACTAAAGCAAACATTAAACTCCATTTACACCACGAGAGAAGCAGCACAGCACAACTCCTCCACTGAGCATGTGCAGGACGACTCGACTCCACTGAGCATGTGCAGGACGACTCGACTCCACTGAGCATGTGCAGGACGACGACTCCACTGAGCATGTGCAGGACGACTCGACTCCACTGAGCATGTGCAGGACGACTCGACTCCACTGAGCATGTGCAGGACGACTCGACTCCACTGAGCATGTGCAGGACGACTCGACTCCACTGAGCATGTGCAGGACGACTCGACTCCACTGAGCATGTGCAGGACGACTCGACTCCACTGAGCATGTGCAGGACGACTCGACTCCACTGAGCATGTGCAGGACGACTCGACTCCACTGAGCATGTGCAGGACGACTCGACTCCACTGAGCATGTGCAGGACGACTCGACTCCACTGAGCATGTGCAGGACGACTCGACTCCACTGAGCATGTGCAGGACGACTCGACTCCACTGAGCATGTGCAGGACGACTCGACTCCACTGAGCATGTGCAGGACGACTCGACTCCACTGAGCATGTGCAGGACAACTCGACTCCACTGAGCATGTGCAGGACGACTCGACTCCACTGAGCATGTGCAGGACGACTCGACTCCACTGAGCATGTGCAGGACGACTCGACTCCACTGAGGATGTGCAGGACGACTCGACTCCACTGAGCATGTGCAGGACGACTCGACTCCACTGAGCATGTGCAGGACGACTCGACTCCACTGAGCATGCGCAGGACGACTCGACTCCACTGAGCATGTGCAGGACGACTCGACTCCACTGAGCATGTGCAGGATGACTCGACTCCACTGAGCATGTGCAGGACGACTCGGACGCACGTCTGCTGCTGAGTGTATTCTATGGACATGAGTCCGGCGCGTCGAGAACGCGCGCCCGGTGCGTTTGTCTTTCTGATGTTCACGCGCTCAAATTCTGCGTCGGGCGCGATTCGTCCGCAGCGGTTTGTACGAGGCTCTAGAACTGGTGCGGACCAGGGGAATCCCACCTGCGCGTTAACGCACGTTAAAATAATTGATTGCGTTCAATAAGTGATGAGTTAACGCAATAATAACACGTTAACTTGCCCAGCCCTAATCTAAAGGCAAAACGTTGTATCAGATGAAACAGCTGCTTTGACCCTTGACCCAGACTGACTCAACAATACTCAACATGCTCTTGTTGAGTTGAGTCTTGAGTTGTTCCAGTAATGTGTGTTAACTGTTAAGCTATAGTTTAGCTGCTAGCTAGTAGCTTGTGATTTGTAAGTTGTAACTTCTGTTAAAAACAGTGATTAAAGCAGACAAGTTGAGTTTATTTCAATCTGCAGATAAGCCGCTCGGTGATAAAAGACCAACTGTTTTAGCAAAAAAAGGAAAAGGCTAAAATTGACAGTCAATCTCCCTCGGACTGGGGCTATATTCAACATCTCACCTCGTGGGGTATCAATGATAAGAAAGGTGAGGAATCAGCTCAAAACTACAAAGGTTACAATCGGTACTACACTACGTCATGGTTTAAAATCATGCATCGCACAGAAGGTTCCCCTGCTTAAGTCAGCACATTTCCAGGCCTGAAGTTTGCCAAAGACCATCTGGATGATCCAGAGGAAACTATTATTATAAATATATAATTATAAACTCCACTCGCTGTGTTTGGAGGAAGAAGAAGGATGAGTACAAAGAACACCATCCCTACAGTGAAGCATGGGGAGGGAACATCATGCTTTGGGGGGCTTTTCTGCACAAGGGACAGGACAGCTGCACTGTATTACGGAGAGGATGAACAGGGCCATGTATTGTGAGATTTTGGGTAACAACCTCCTTCCCTCAGTCAGAGCATTGAAGATGGGGCGTGGTGTAGCCAGACCTAAATCCAATATAATCGTTGGAGGGACCTGACAGAACTAGAGAAGATCTGTGTGGAGGAGTGAGCTGAAATCCCTGCTGCAGAGTGTGCAAACCTGGTCAAGAACGACAGGAAACGTTTCACCACTGTCATTGTAAACAAAGGCTTCTGTACCAAATATGAACTTTGATTTTCTGGTGTTCAAATACGTATTTGCAGCAATAACATATAACACAAGATGGTTTGAAAGCGGAGTTAAAGGGGCAATCGTTGTTAAAAAAGAAAAACGTCCTTACATTTTTTTAGATTCTGTCTCTCTCAGTGGAAATGTACCTACGATTTAAATGTCAGACCACTCCATAATTTTTAAGTGGGAGACCTTGCAAAATCAAAATACTTTCCTCACTTTAGAACATTACTTACAGCCTCACGATGGCGTCTCTCCTGCTCACGCCGCCGTGCTAGCTCCCTCTGCTGGTCCAAAGCCATCTGTGCTGCGGCAGGAGGCGCGGGCTTGGGCTGTGTGGGCAGGGCCTGTGGAGTGGGCGGGGCCTGTGGAGTGGCCGCTGGAGGGGTGACGGCCTGTGGAGACGGTTGCTCGTGGCGACGGCGTACTTCCTCGTTTGGCCGGCGAACCTGCTCCATTGAGTCATCGTCGTCTCTGCTACAGGGCCAAAAACACAAACTATCACCATGAGATGACCTCTACTACCCAATCAGCAGACCATAAGGCCACTACATGCTGTTTTCATCTAATTAGAAAACATTTTATCTAAATGTTATCAATGTAAACTTGTATGAGAGTTAAGCGAGTCAATAAATAGAAAGAAAATCCAAGATGGTGGACTTTTGCTTTGTAATGGGGCCACAGTATCATTATTGTTCCTATTGCCATTATGCGTGTTGTACCAAATTTGGTTTGTCCATGACAATGTTTTTTTTCTGGATGTCCCATCGGCAAGATTGTTTTTTGGGTTGTTGCCATGGAAACAACAAGATGGGGCGTGGCCATCGTTGACTTTTTCTAAATCGTGGCACAAATATACTGTACATTGAACAAAAATATACTATACTTTTGTTTTCTGTTCATTTTGTTCCATTGTTGGCGTTAGAGGCCAAAATGGGAGTAAGCTTCATAAGCCGCACTGCATCCAGTTTAGAAAGCAGTGTTTCCATCTCGTCTTTGTTCAAATCTTCCGCGAATAGACATTTCTTGTGCTCTCCCTTCGAGCCCCCGCCCCACCGCCAGTGCCCCATTCTTCTTCAACTCCATACCTACTTCCCCTACACCAGCTATCACCGAATGGCGGACTCCGGTCCGGACCGAGTGATGGTTCTGTCTGGACCCGTGACCGGTGGTAAATTTACGAGATAGTCATTTTCATGGACCCTTTTTTTTTGTGTACGGCCGTGGCTATACTGACACGACATGTGCCCATGTGTATGATGTGGCTCTTTGCGGTAACACAGTCAAAAATGTGGCTCTTAGTCTCTGACTGGTTGGCCACCCCTGCCCTGCACTCAACTGCCACATAAACCTTCACCATTTTGATTATTGTAAAGCATGCAATATCATTAATGAAGTTTTGGGCAGCAGCTCCTCCTGTTAATTCAGAATCCTTTCCTCAGATAAGTCAGAGGATTTTGGAAGGAAGCGACTCAGACAATCAAGTGGCACATGCAGGATCTCTACAGCTTGAGCTCATTGATCAGAGGGAAATGCTGCATTAGGAGAGCATTTTGAGACAACTGACCTGCTACTCAGTTCTGTTTGCATTTACCCCCTAAAAAGCCACTTGTTTTCTGGAAAAGCCGGCCTTCATTTTTATGGGCTGGGACCTCCTTATTTTAAGAACACAGATGAGAGAATGTTAAGTCAATGCTCTGTTTGCACATTTTAGTTTTTATAAGTTATTTAAGAGAACAATTAGTTATTCCACTTTTATTTATTTTTTAATTCTGAGGTTTCTGTTTTCTTTAATCTGAAATAGAGGCTTTGAATTTATTTGCCTGGGACTACTTTTAGTTATGGTAAAAGAGATAGTTGAGGCACCCAGTTCATTTCCTGCATTGGAAATTAACAATAAGTATTGTTGAAACCAGATGAAGATGTCGACACGAGCTGGACTTCGGTTCGGACCTTCTACTTGAACAAAATGTAATAATTGGACCTCAGTGACTAACCCTAACCCTAAAGATTATTCACTATTATCAGCAAAAAGAAAAGATATGAACATTTATATAGTTATTTTTAAAGTTTAAACTTGAAAGTATTCCTGTTTTATAACAATTAACATCCCTACCCTTTAATGCAGCATATTCATTTAAAAATAAAATATAATGGCCACAAATGGATTACGTAATATAAACGTATGCTTATTGACCCCTCATTGTCTCTCTTTTAAGTATTATATAATTTAATAGTGAGATGAGCTCCATGGTAATGCTCAGCGGGGATTGGGACTTAGAGAAAGTCACTTTCCTTTGGCTCACGCCAACAAACAGATTTGTGAAGAATAAAACAGCATTTACAGAAAAAGATTACGCTCCACCACCTCTGGTCCACTGGTCGTTCAGCGTGCCACCACAGACAATCATTATAAACAGATCAGGCTTGTTGACGCGCTCGCCGCAGTGACTCGCATTGCGCCTAGAGACATTTCTGAGGTATACCATAGATTCCAAAACTCCCGGGAATAACCTATCATGGCCATAAATAATGCCAATGATTGAAAAACTGGTTAATCTTGACATCCTTATGTGTGAACGCGGGATGAAGATTGAACTCTGTACCGCTGTTTGTCGTGGTCATGGTGACGCGCCTGCTCGGCCTGTGCCCTCAGCTGCCTCTCCCGCTCCTCCTTCTCCCGCGCCGCCCGTCTGAAGTGTTCGAAGCTGTCACTGGATGAGCGCACAGAGGAGGCCTGTGAGGACTGGGACCTCTGAGCAAGACTGGCCCACGAACCCATGTTCTTCAACTTCACATCCTGAGAAGGAGAACAGCAGATAGGAAGCATTAAGGTCTCCATAAAAAAAATATCACTTCAGGTTTAAGTGAATCATTTAATATTACAAATGGCTAGTTACTGTCAGTCTGAACATCAAGTCATCTCATCAAATACACTGCCTGTCCACTTGGATTCAACTAAGCAGATCCAGCAGGTCCTCTCCTCCTGCTAGAGAACTGCTGCAGGTGGTGATCTTTCAGTTGCAACACAGTATTTAAACCCGTCTGATGCAGTGAGCGGCTTCTCATTTCTAAAACAACCATGTGGAAAGACAAATTCCGTGGTGATGGAAGAGATGTCAGTGTGTTTGAGAAGAGTTAAATTATTGGCATCGAGCAGAGAAAACGTCTAAGGAGAAGCAGAAACTAATGTACTACAGATCTGGGGCCTCATTTATAAAGGCTGGTATGCGCACAACGAAGCCCAAAATGTGCGTGGGCAGAATACGGACTTCCACGTTCCAAGCTTGCGTGGAAGCTGCGCAGTTTGTGAAGAGGTGGGCAGAGGTGAAAGAGCAACACACATGGCAGGTTGGTCAGATGGGACCATTAACAAAAAAGTGAATCCAGTAAAAACAACAGTATAATGTGCTTTGCGATCTTTGTGAGGGCCCTTACAATCAAATAGGGGGACAGACACTTCACACTAGGGTTATGTTTAAAAAATCGAAACGACAATGTAACGTCACAGACTCGGTATCGCCACAGTATTGATACTATTCTTTTTTTTTTTTTTTTTTTTTTTTTGATTTTGTGGATTTTTGAGGCTTTATTGATAAGAAAGTACAGTGTGAAATGGGGTATGAGAGTAAATTGTCTGAGTCGGGAATCAAACTCATGACTGCACTTGGATATGTGGCATATGTGCTGTGTCTTAACCGCTCGACCACTGGGCAGCACAGTATCAGTTTAGAAATGAACTCCTAAAGAGGAGCTCCTCTGGGCCGAGGTGAGAAGGAGCTGTGGGCCTGATCAGAAGCTCCTCTGGGCCGAGGTGAGAAGGAGCTGTGGGCCTGATCAGAAGCTCCTCTGGGCCGAGGTGAGAAGGAGCTGTGGGCCTGATCAGAAGCTCCTCTGGGCCGAGGTGAGAAGGAGCTGTGGGCCTGATCAGAAGCTCCTCTGGGCCGAGGTGAGAAGGAGCTGTGGGCCTGATCAGAAGCTCCTCTGGGCCGAGGTGAGAAGGAGCTGTGGGCCTGATCAGAAGCTCCTCTGGGCCGAGGTGAGAAGGAGCTGTGGGCCTGATCAGAAGCTCCTCTGGGCCGAGGTGAGAAGGAGCTGTGGACCTGATCAGAAGCTCCTCTGGGCCGAGGTGAGAAGGAGCTGTGGGCCTGATCAGAAGCTCCTCTGGGCCGAGGTGAGAAGGAGCTGTGGGCCTGATCAGAAGCTCCTCTGGGCCGAGGTGAGAAGGAGCTGTGGGCCTGATCAGAAGCTCCTCTGGGCCGAGGTGAGAAGGAGCTGTGGGCCTGATCAGAAGCTCCTCTGGGCCGAGGTGAGAAGGAGCTGTGGACCTGATCAGAAGCTCCTCTGGGTGGAGGTGACCAATAGAGGAATGATTATTTTGTACTTGTATCTGCTTTTTGTCGTTTTATTTTCTCCCGAGTCGTCATTCCATTTTGTTCTCTCCTGTCCAATAATTTCACGCTAAAGTGTTTCAGGGGCCAAAAGCGAGCCAGCTCACTCTGAGAGGTAGTACTTTCTGAACCTCCAAACAGGGTGGTATGGATCACTTTGTGCTCCAATGGAAACGTGGCTTAAAGAAGACCTATTGTGTCGGTGTAATCCCTCATTCGTCCAGGCGTGTTCCATAGTAGAAAAAGCTTCAGTTGTAGTCATCTGGACTCAGTTTGAAAAACCTCAGAGTGCCGTGCATCTCCATCTTGAAGCCTCTAATCACTCGTTTGAAGACGATGAGGTGAAGGTTTTAAGCAGGGAGAAAAGATGGTTTGAAAGAGGAGTCAAGGAAGCTATTTTTGTTAAAAAAGAAAGACCTTCTTTAAACAGAAATGGAGGGCTAAGGTTTAATCTTCCTGTTATTTATAAAGGGTTACTGAACCCCTGGAAAGGTAGAGGACCAGGACAAGGACATTTAGATGCTAATCAGGTACTCAGGGTGGTTGAGCCAGGGTCTCACAAAGACAAAGAGGATTCTAATAGCCCATTAAGATTCTGAATAGGCTAGCTCGGTAGATACAAGGGGGGAGTTTCTGTTGAAACAAACAACTCTTTCTACTTCAGGAAGGCTCCTCCCAATGGGTGGGTCTTACCACAGAACAGTATTAATATCGGAGTTCTCGATCTAAATTCTTTTATTGACAATGACTCTTGGATGAGAGTCGAAACGTCTATTTTTTCAAACTGAGTCCAGATGTCTACAACTGAAGCTTTTTCTACTAAAGACCTATTGTGCTTTTTGTGTAGTCCTAATCTATGACATCCCAGCCCTGACATATTTGACATCTTTAACTGATATTGATCTAAAACAGCTCAATTAAAAACAGGTCTTCTGGGCTTTATTTCGTCATAGGTTAGTTTATCATTTTTGGCCCAGGTGGTAATTGTGATGTATAATACAGATGATCACACACCGGTGTCTTCTTTGAGGAGATGGCTGTTTTGGCCTCCTGCTTGATCCTATCGTGTTGTGACCCTGGAGAATCGGGGAACTGAGAACCAGGCCGAGTGCCGTCCAGAGGCCTGGCATTTGTTCCTGTGAGAAAGGGAAGAGTAGTTCACAGGTGGAACAGTAGTTGACTCATAAGTTTGGTGTGTCCCTGGCCTTACTGTGTTTGCTGTCCGGCCGCAGAACAGGGCTGAACGCAGATGCAGGCAGCACCGGGGAATGGGAAGCTCGCTCTTCTTTGATATTTGTGACTTTGGACCTCTGCTCCTACAAAACATAAAGTGTCATTTGGATTGGCATTGTATTGAAGAGAGAACGGTGACTTACGTTTCTCTTGGAGTGTACAGGCGACTCGTGCTCCACCATGTTGAAGTGAGGAGAGTGCATGAGCGGAGACGAGCTCTGACGCACACAACCTACAACAAACGATCAGATCAACATCCAACAATTCTAGAACAATACAATTACTGTCAAATGAGATGGGTCTAAATCATGACTACCGGTAAATATCGGGAGACTCCTTTTTATCACAATACTTTTTCAGGGTCAACAGTAACGCTTTTAGACCAGAAAGAAAAGGACTGAAGAGTGCTTATCGTATGGGAGTTTCTGGTACACTGCCTTATGCTGGGTGTCCACTGCAAAACTTGTCTGCGAGGAAGGATTTCTGATAATGGGGAAAGTTGTGGCTCAAAAACTTATGTCTGATATTTTGTAATCTTGATGGCAAACAGAGACCTCCTCTCGCTGGCCCTCAATCCTCAACATTGCAATGAAACTTTGGTGTATGAAGAAATATATACCAAAATTCACAAGAGGGCATGTGGTATTTATCAACATCTGGACACAACTTTGAATTCTGCCATATGCACGAGCATCATTGACAAATGCAGCGACTGAAAACCAGCATCATTTTGTTTAGAGTAAAGTCATGTTTAAAGTGACCTCACCCAGTGTATTTACTGCATGTGTGCACAGAATATAGTAAAAAGTAGCAATTATCTGAACAGGAAATAACAAAAAATTATGTCTTGGCTCATGGAAAACACAGAAAATTAATCAACTAAAAATATATCCTACATTTGCTTTTGAATGATGAAATAATGTATAAGGGCTGAAAAAGGAAAACACGTTGCCGTAAAAGTGCTACAGAAGGACAAGCTCCAAACCCAGGCTGGGCTCAGATGGAGCGTGGAGTTTTGTGAGGTAGTGCAGCCTGAGCAGTGCAAGATCTGCCCAACAGGGCACGCTTGCGTTGCTCCATCTCGGAACCAGCCGCAGCACGCTGGTCTCGAGCTCCTCACTTCGCGGCCAGGATCCACGCAACTTGGAGCGCTTTGCTACACATCTGAACCAGGTGTGCGTGTGTGGAGGACGAGACCAAAACCGCCTGGACACAGACTGCTGTCCCTTTACCCGATTCGCACTGCCACGGACGCGCCGCAAAAATGCTGGACGCGCCTCTACAGAAACTTTGAATAAAAACTTGACGCTTTGACGCCGCGGTCTGAACGCAGCATTATACTGTCCATATGATTGTCGAAAAAAATTTAATTGTAGTCATCTGGACACTGTTTTTTATTCAAGACTTTTCTACTCTCATCCTAGAGTCATTCTCAATCTGCGGATCTAGTCTGAGAACTCAGATAAGAGCGGTACATAAATGAGACTAAACAGCCACTGCACAAAAGGCTGTATCAACACAAAAGACAAGCTAATTCAGGATTACAGAGCGCCGTGCATCTTCATCTAAAAACCCAAACCACTCTTTTGAAGACAGTGAGGTGAAGATTCTAAGCAGGGAGAAGAGATGATTTGAATGAAGAGTTAAGGAGGCCATTTTTGTTAAAAAAGAGAACCCCTCTTTAAACAGAAATGGAGTTTAAGGTTCAGTTTACCGGTCACGCACAACAGCATTTTGAAGCCATGGCGCGGCATCCGCCCTGGCTATTCTGATGCTAATCAGGTATGAGGGAGTTGCAGACAGCAAACAATATGATTTATATGGCCCATTACAGGAAAATTTTAAAAAACATTGCAAACTGATAGATGAACAGTACAGGCTATTATCAAGAGGCTCCGCCCGGTGGGCAGGGCTTATGCAGCTCAAAGTAGGATCTGCAGATTGAGAACGACTTTTGGAATGAGTGTGGAAACCTCTAGTTTGTTTTGTTTTTGTTTTTTAAACTGTCCAAATGACTACAGCTAATGTTTATCTGCAATGGAACACTCCTGGATGAATGAGGGATTACACTGACCTGTCCATTTGATTGCCAAATTACAATCATAAACTGCATTTTTGTTTCAATTCATAACAATACATTAAGGGGTAGTACATTTTGAAAGTTGTTTTACAGTACATTTGCATATAGTTTGAAGTTGGCCTACGATGCACACCACCTCCATTTGTGCGTCAACATCGATAAATTCTCAACTTGTGACCAACAGTAAACACAAACATGTGACCAATAGTTACCGTGGGTCTAGTTGATTAAAAACAGATGTATTGTATTTTATTCATTTAATTCAATTGTGATCTTGTCGTCTTTTTCAGAACTTCTATTTTCTTCTACTGGTCAGTTGAAAATAATTTCCCCTTGGGGATGAATAAAAGTGATTCTGATAACATGTGACCTACAGTAAACACCAACAAGCAGGCTTTTAGAAAGAGGGCCGTCTTCCCGTATTTTGGACGGGGTATTTTGAAATGTGGACGGGCATTTCGAGTGCAAGGACGGGGTCATTTTTATTAATAAATCTTAGAAAAAAAGGGAATATTATCATTAAATCGGGCCGGGAAGTGTTGGACAATAGTCCGCCATGACAGTTCACTGTTTACAAGTGAAAATGTGCATGCTGCGCGCTGATTGGTCGACGAAGTTTGTTTGCTTGGCTCTGATTGGCTGCCGAGCCGTGGTCCGGACAATGCCGAAGCTCCAAGTTTTGTCGCGCACTTTGACAGAATTCGTAGAAATCAATCAAATGTTGTCAAATTAAGCCTGAGTTGTTGATATAATCCAGGTCTAAATTACGTCTAAAAAGGAATAGAGGATTTTTCGCCGATTTGAGAACTCAAGCGACTGTTAGCCCCTACAGCCTGCTACACGTGCGTTTGTTTATTAGCGCGACAGATCGCATCATGCAAATATTCATCTGCTTAATGATGATATGGAAGAAAGTTGTAAATAAAGTCATCTGACTTGGTGTTAATTAATTTGTTCAACAACTAATTTTATTTGAAAGTTTTATTTTTAAATGTGTTTAAAAGTTAATTTGTTAAGAGTTTTTGAAAATATAATATTTACAAGTACATTTGAAATAATCTTGTTACATCAATGTAAAATATAGATTGTTAAAAAATAACGTATTGTTTAGCAGCTGCTGCTATACAAGAGAAAATCCTTCATCTGAAGAGAGAGAGGTTTCTCTGCTCTTAACAGAGTTCAAACAGACCTTAGGAACCTGATGCCCCCGGATGTGCCCTTTATGTAGGGAGGTTTGCCCTTATTTTAAATCCCATTATGCCCTTCTGAAATCCGGGGGAAACACTGGATCTGTTCTAAGTCCCCTGTCTAAGTGTACTCCTGGCTACATGTGGAGGCGAGTGTAGGTGCACCTGTAGAGTAGGGCTCAGCTTTGATGAGAGCAGATGGCAGATGAGGCTCTATCGAAGCAAGTTTCTGCAGGGGCTCCGGACCTTTGTGGACTGGGGGACAGTTGGGAGTTAGTCCCAAGGGCTGCGTGTGTCTTTGGTTGAGAGCAGGATTAAGGGGCCCGTGTGGCGGTGAGTGTTTGGAGGGCCCTCTGTTCTGGAGAGACTGCAAGAAGCTGTGCACTTGGCTCAGGGGAGGGGTCTCGTCGTCATCCTCCAGCAAAGCCTGGGGGGGTTGTGCCGACAGCGTGCCCAAGATATGTGAGGGGGGAGAGGGCACATGGGGCCGGTTCAGGGGAAATGCAGGGGCTGAGACGGTGGGCACTGAGGACACAGGAGCCTGAGGCGGTTTGGGAGGAAGAGGAGCGGCACGACTGCTCGGTCTGGAGGGCTGCTGCGGCAGAGCACTGTGCATGGCTGTGGACACAATTGATGTCAACAATTATATTCAAACAATCAAAAAGAACACATGCTGTATGTATGTGAATAAGCTGTACCTGGAGATGGTGCGACTGGCACAGGGTGGTGCGCAGCGGGGTCAGGGTGGTGCGCAGCGGGGTCAGGGTGGTGCGCAGCCGGAGCAGGTTGGTGTGCGGCTTGGTGCAGAGCATGGTGCGCAGCGTTGTGAGCAGTGTGGTGCAAAGCGGGCGCAGGGTGGTTCACAGGGTGGTTCACAGGGTGGTTCACAGCGTGGTTCACAGGGTGGTTCACAGCGTGGTTCACAGCGTGGTTCACAGCGTGGTTCACAGCGTGGTTCACAGCCAGCGCAGGGTGGTGCACAGCGTGGTGTGCAGCCAGCGCAGGGTGGTGCGCAGCCGGCGCAGGGTGGTGCACAGCGTGGTGCGCAGCCGGCGCAGGGTGGTGCACAGCGTGGTGCGCAGCCGGCGCAGGGTGGTGCACAGCAAGAGTCTCTGTGGGCATCTGGCGGCTGGATCCGCTGTGTAACAGTGCCACAGAGTTGGGGCGAATGGGCTCAGTGCTGGGCTGGGTCACATGTGGGTTCATGAAGTGGCTAAGAGGGTCAAACCCAGGGGCCTGAATGTGCGGCTCTAGAGGAGGGCAGGGAGCAAAAGAAGGAGCACAGGCTTTGGACTGGACCACCACTGTTGTACTCATAGACTGGCCATGTGCTCTTTTCACATCTTTGATTCTGGATGTCATCTTGTGTTGTTTGGGAACCAGTCCTGATGCAAACACACACACTGTTATGGATGCCTATACCTCACAGGAAGGACATTTAGACGGACTCATACCATTGCCAGTGTCTTCATTGCCCGAGGCATCACTGTCATCTGAAGATGAAGAGCCTGTCTTGATCTTCTTCAAATCTGTCGACAAAAATATCCACGGTGGCTCAGTCTTATGGGATAAATTTGATTTTTGATTCCGAATAGTCCTATACCTGAGTGTTTTTTCTTCTTTCGGAGACAGGTGGACACGTACTTCTCCAGCTCTCTCAGTGTGGAAGGCTTCAGTGCTTCAAAGTCGATCTCAATTTCATCCGGGTTGGAGTTCTTCAGCGATGGTTCTCTGCTCTGGATGATGTGCACCACACGGCCCAGTTTGTCTCCAGGCAACTTGTTGATGTCCAGACTCAACTGTCTTTTTTCCTCATACGTCATGGAAGGGCATTTACTGGTGTCTGTTGAGAGAGACAGATATTGTGTAAGGCCAAACCTATTGAAACAATACACAATACTCGTGTAACTCACCTCCATCTGCGCCTGCCTCCAGAGCGGCTGAAGGCACCAGAGAAGTGGGACCAGCCTGAAGAGGTACAACTGGACCAAAGCCCTTTCCTCCCTCCTTCTTTCTATTGTGGGCAGAATGTTGGATTAGATGCTATGTGTTCCTCTACAGAATTACAGTTAAACCCTATAAAAGATTTGAGTGACACTGACCGGAGCTTCTTCTTCTCCTTTCGGTCTCCACAATACTCCTTGTTGCTGCGGTTTTTTTTGTGGGGCTCCACGACCTCCTCTACACACATTTTCTTCTTATATTTCTTCTTTTTGTCACGGTCTTTCTTTTTTGGTTTGCTGTTCTGGGGCTGGGACAGAGCTGCTAACTGTTCATGAACAGCTTTAAGCTACACAACACAAAGAAAAGGTTTATGGTCTGATTTCAGCTACAGCAGTGTCTGTTCTTACAGATCTTAGATAGTGTGGCAAATGTGCAATTGTCATGCCGTCTCTTTGTACCCTGGCGCTCTGAACACGTAGTGTGACAGTTCTAACCTGCTCCTGTAACTCGGCCAGGCGGTGCTGCCGCTCCTGGTCGCTACCTCCTCCAGAAGACTCTGAGTCGGAGCCTGAGCTGTCGTCTGACACAACAGGACCTAGAGGCAGGCGTGTGGAACAGGCAGAGGACGGCGTGGACACAGCAGCCAACTTCTCTGGCTCATCTGGCATTTTAGCAAAGCGCATCTCAAACACATCCTGTGGGGAAAGAAGACATGACACACCCAATAACAATATACACACGCTAATAAACTTGAACATTTTAACTTAAATAATGGTTCTACAAAAATCAAACATGGCTTCATATCAGTCAGGAGTTTCCCAAATCTGGAATTGAGTTAGAGCTCCATCAAATGAATGCAGAGGAAGTTACATAGGAAAAAGATTTATCCTCCAAAATGCTAATTCAACCACGCAGTTCTATTTAATCCCTGCTGACAGCGATTAAAGCACTGGCTGATCATCCTTGTGTATACGCAGGTCGAGAACAACAAAGTCGCCTATGACCTCCCGATGGCTCACTTGAATCTATATCATCACGTGACACCGGGACACCACTCAGTCCCTTTTCAACTTCTCACATGTGTAGTTGTTGTTCAGCTAATTATGGCTGTGAACCACCATTTGGATTTATTTTGAAGCTTGTTGTCTGTCAGCCTTGTGATCATTCTGCAGTCAGTGCTGAGAGTTCTCTCGGCCTCCTGAGGCTGCACAAGCGTGTTGGACCTGCTGTAATAAAAGGAAGGAAAAAGATTTTGGTTGTTTCCTATGACTGGTGAATTACCACTTTTTTAAATTTTCCCATAGTTGTGTGCTCGATAGATTTCTATTGGGTTTTGAAACCATAAAACTGCATTTGGGTTTTGTTTTGCTCTGCTGTTTTAAGTTCTGTTAACTATAGCCGCGTTCGGGTTATTAGTTCTGCACTGCTTTATTTTAATTTTATTTTGATGTTACCTATAGCTATTTTTGTGTTTTATATTGGGTCACTAGTGGTGTTCTCAGCTCAACCTGATCTTGCGGTGTCTCACTTCACAAACTGCTCGTTATTGCGGGTCATTTGTGGAGTTCACTGCTCGAACTGACCCCGCTGCACCCTCTTACTGGAGTGTTGGTTGTTTTGTTTCTATATTACGCTGAGTTGCTAAGGACGTGTCAACTCGACCCGACTCATACTGGCCTCTCTGTCCTTCCTATCTTGGAGTGGCTCATCTTCGAAAAGCCCTCTCTGATGATGCTTGCCCCAATTGTACTGTTATGCCCCGATCTGTGCATGTGGCACGCTTGGCTGCCTACGAGACTCTTCTAACTGGTCGTTTGTAGCGCCTCCGAGTCAATTGCCGGCTGGCCAGGTGCCTGTCCTCCACATAAGACGACAAAGGGGAAATTGACTGGAAAGGTGTACATGCTGAACAGGCCCTAATGCCGGCCGTTATCCGGTGATTCCGAGAGGTTTCCCCCGGTTCTAAAGGGCACTCTGCCTTTGCGTCCGTTCTGTGGTTCCAGCATGGGATCTTCCCCTGGCGCTGGAGGCGTGCCGGCCACCTCCTTTTGAGCCTCTTTCGCGTATTCACCCTAAATGGCTTTCAATGAAGACTGCGTTTCTTCTGGCAATGGCCTCGGTGAAGCGGGTAAGCAAGCTCCACGCTTTGTCTGTTGCAGATTCACATTTTCGTTGGCACAATGACAGCTCTGGTGTTTCCTTTTGCCCGCATATGGCTTTTGTTTCAAAGGTGGTTTCGCTGGCTGGTCGCACCCTGCTGCTACAATGTCGGCGTCATGCAGCGCGCAGCGCGCAGCCAAAAGATATAGGAGCAGGCTTTTATCCTTTGAGTAGTTTGGACAGTTTGAGGAAGGAAAACGTGCAAAAGAGACGACTTATCTGTTGTGCCACTTTCAAACGCGACTTTGACAAAACCATGATGTGCTTTTCCCATGTGCTCTTTCCCTTTCCATATACAGCCATTTGGTAACTGTATGGCTTCAAAAAGCACATTTTCTCAGCAAAATAAGCCAAAAGTTTTTTACAGGGCCATGGCTCTTGTTACGTTTAAGGCACACGTGAAATTATCACTTTGTTGAATAAAGTAAAATTTGCATAATATGTATAGCGCTTTTCCACCTTCAAGGCACTCAACGTACTTTACAAGGCAAAGTGTCATGCCTAAGGACACAACATTTCCTCTAGTGCCCCACTGTGGAACCTGGTGTTCCAGCAGTGTCCCATTCAAGTACTAATCAGGCCATGTCCTGCTTAGCTTCTGAGAGCTGACGAGATCAGGCATTGGCAAGCTGGTATGGCCTAATATGTGTCCTTTAAGAACATTGTATTGTGCTGTCGATTTGACTAATTAATCAATAAAAAAAAATTACAAAGTGCATCCACCAAAACAATTACCCAAAACAATCCAACCGAACTTAAATTAATTAATTTGAAGTTCTCTGGGTAGATTTAATATATCACTGCTGACATCATCACCACCACCACCACCACCAACACCACCATTATTTTATTAGTGTACACAAGGAAGGAGGTCTGAGTAGGACTCGAGCTTCACACAATCCTTTCCCCTTGTGATCGGCGGTGTTGGGTCCTCACCTGCAGTTTGCGAGCCATGCCCACCACGTCATGGTCCGGGGGGTTGTACTTGTAACAGTTAGAGAACATCAGCCTGACATCTGCTGCAAACTCCTGAGCCTCTTTGTACTGCCTGTTGTCCATCTTTTTCTGTTAGAAACATTCAACTATTTAGTTTCAGCAGACAAAATGGCTCCAATAAGACTTAAAATAAATTTTATATATATATATATATATATATATATATATATATATATATATATATATATATATATATATATATATATATATATATATATATATATATATATATATATATATATATATATATATATATAAATATAAAATTTATTTTCACTGGAGTTTGTGTTTTCTTATCCAATCATCTCACATAAAAACATTCTAAATAAATACAATTATAAATAAATACCAATATTGCTACCTTCTGTGCTATATAATGTCTTTCCAATGTATAATGCATCTAACATTATCCAAACCCCATGCACTACATAGAGACGTTAAAACATAGATTTATTAAGAAAATATTAGTTATGTTTTAGTGACATCAGGTGCTCACGTAGAAGACCTCGATCTCTGGATCCAGAGCCAGTGGAGACACATTCCGCTATTAAGAGAACTGTTCCAAACTGTTACCAATCTGGGGGGCCAGGGCCAGTAGAAAAGTGGCTATACTGACATTTCCCTACCCATCAAAGGTTTAAATCATGATAAAAGCACAATCTTTAAACCCATATTAAGTACAAACCTTGATAGTGCTGAGGTCCATGGGGTGCTTGATGATGTCGTAGTAGTCGTGCAGGCCCAGAGCCTTGACGTCCACAGGCTTGTAAAAGGGCCAGGCATAGGCCACGTGTTTCTTGGACAGCATCTCTTTGAGGAGGCGAGCGCACAAGCGGAGCTGCTCCTGCCGTTTAGGGGTGGACGCCCCAGAAGCTTCGGAGGCCCCAGAAGCTACAGAAGCCCCGGAGGCTCCAGAAGCCCCGGAGGCCCCAGAGGCCCCAGAGACTCCAGAGTCTCCAGAGGCCCCGGAGTCCAGAGCCAGAACACCAGGCTGGTGCTGGGAGTCGGGCTGGAACGTGTCCTGTTTGGGCCGCTTGGACAGCCAGCTGGTGTTGCGCGGAGGGCGGGGCTCAGACGACACAGGAGACGACTCACTGTGCTGGTCACTGGCTGTGGGCGTCGTCGTGTCCGCCTTCCTCTTCTGAGACTTCTTCTGCTATTCACAAACACAAACAAAACATATTATGCCTTTTTCTTGTATTTATTGATACATTGTCACACATGTAGATCATTTTGCATTTTGTTACATGTAAACTACAGTATTTATCAAAAAACTTTCCAAGCTGTCCAAAACCGCAAACTTGATTCTCATACCTTTGACCATACATCACATAAGCACTTTACAATTTGACAAACTGTCTTTTTAACGCTAAGGACATCCTGGAAATGTTCTATATCATATTTTGTCTACATCTGATAAAAGGAAAATCTCAAGCTGCTTGATTTGTTGTATTTAAAAAATGAAGCTGTAACCCACTGATTTCCTCTGTGCAGAGCTTGTTTCTACTTATATTTAGAGTAAAACAGACACCAGAGAACAAAACCACAGTCTCAGCTTCACAAAGGCTCCAAAGGGTTCAGGAACAGCTTCAGTTTTAATTAAAATATTTAATTAAAAGGAAAAAAAGGCCCTAAAGCATAAAGCTTAGATTTTGCACATCTTCTTTAACTCTCTAAAGGAGGTTTTGGGTAATTTCAAGTAAGTTTTTCTGTTAATATTATTATTTAATTTAGAAAATAATATTCTACGATAATATTGCAACTGTAGTGGGGTAGTATGATAGTTATAAATGTTACAGGAGAAATAATGGTGATGAAATTAAAAGTAAATTGGGAAGAAAAAAAATTGACTTCCGTAAAATACAAACAGGAATACAACAACCTTTGGACATTATGCATGTGTTTATTGGGGTCCCAGGGATATTCAGGGGAGAAAAAAAAAATTGCTCTAGCTATTTACGCTGCATAACGTTCAAAGCAACCAAACGGCTCGTCCTCAAACTGGCAAAGTCATTTCCAGTCCAGTTATTGTTGCAGCTGTTGCATTTTGCTATACAATCTCAATCATGTCAGGCTTTTCAAGAAGCATCCAAGACCTTCTGAAAAATGAGCATCAGCAATGACTATTGAATTGTGGACTCAACTCTCTCCTACAGCCTAAAAGCCAAAAGAAATTAGATCTCTTACTCAGCGAGTGTGTGACTTCTGGAGAGCTAGCACGCTGGTAACAAGTCACCAGATGAGATGAGCAGCGGAGTGATGGACCGGACATGACTTTGCTATGAGGAACATCAGTTAGGTTGCCTAGAACATTATGCACAGAGTGAATTCACCTTATTCTGAAAGTTGAATTCACGATTGTGAGTTGTATCCCTTCTTTCACTTTATGTATTAGTTTACATAACCTGCCAATCTTGACAGAAAATAAGTTCTACATGATATTCAAGCCGTTAAGAGAAACGGAGCAGTGTTGATTTGTTGGTGCACACAAACATTAAACATTTGACATGGCGGCAAGACTTTTCTGTCAAACCGAATTCCTGCTCAACCGATATGCCAAGTACGGATCTGTAGCAAAAAGAGGAAAAGTGGGCGGGGCAGAATGAGGATTAATAAGTGAATTCCTAAAACGAAATCCATTATTAAAAGTGTTTATTATCTTTATAGATTTGAAGTATATTTCAGCTATGTAATTTTATGCATTCAAATAAATGTTTTCAATATAAGTTATCAGTACTGTATATTCGCCCTCTGGAAGATTTTTATTTTTATCTTTATTATTATTATTATTATTTTTATTATTATTATTATTATTTTACACCACTGTGTCTGTGGCTAAGGGCACAACGAACAGTACACAAGACAACCATGATCTTTTTCTGGCTGTTGGAGGCTTCTTCTAACTTGGGTTCATCTATTTTTATTGTTTTGCCAAACAAGAGGGAAATCTCAACCAAGGAGCATTTTGGATTATTTAATGGTGAGGAACGCAAACCATGGCTTGATCATGGCATTACCTGATTTTGCTAAAGGTTGTTACAAAGCCCTTGGATGAAGTAGCTGAACAAGCCTTGGCACTTTTGAGAGCTTGAAGACACAAGATTTAGGGACAGCAAACACGAAGTCCCTATCTTTTACCATTATGAAGAGCTGTAAAACTTGCATCAGCGGAGAAAGGAAAAATGACATTTTATGTAACTTTGAGGCCTTATAACAACAAAGCTGGTGTTTTGCCCTTTGAGGCAACTGTCTGTATTAATGGCAAATACAGCATTTCAGCACAGCAGTACCTTGATGAATGGAGAGTTCTGCAGCACCGGTGAAGGTTGCAGCACTTGATTTGCTATTGTCAGTGGAGCAGGAGGAAGAGAGGTCATTCCCTGGGCAAACAGAGGGCCCAGGTGAGGGGTCTGCAAAGCCGGTTGCATGCGAGAGGAGGGGGGCAGGGACAGAAGATTGTGCAGAGGCAGAGAAGGTGTCATGGTTGCAGGTCCCTGTGGAGCCATGGTCTGTGCCACAGACGAGTAACTGAGGGTGCGGGGTGTGCTTGAGGCCGACGACGTTTCCTGTCCCGAGTCAGACTTGATAACAGCTGGAAGACAACACATTATCTATTATAAAATAAACAAGTCATAAAATGTTGCAAAGAGCGAATAAAAAATAAGTCGCTAATTTTACAGTCAATAACATTTATGTAACACTTAAAGGAATAATAGAGGACTTTTGGCGAACAATCAGAGACTAACTTCCTTGTGGCGTGGACAGCTCAGTAGTCCTCCCACATGTCAATCATTCCCTGCGTGCTACTGCACACCTGCAGTCTTGTTCCCAGGACAGCAGCATGTTTCCCTGGCTGCGCATGCGTGGTTGATATGCCGGTGTGTGTTTAGCGAGTTCCTTCAGTGTACAGTAAAAAAATGACGACAGAGAAAGACTGTGTTTGAGCTCAGAAGAGACGGAAATCTGCGGAGACGAGAGATGTGAAGCAATCCGTCATGCTAATGAACAAACGCACGTGTAGCAGCGAGGCTGTTGCGTGCTTCCGCACGAGGTTTGATGGTTGGGTTAGGGTTGGAAAAGAACAGTCGGGTGGGGGGTGAGTGCGCGCATGCACATTTTTTAAAAAGGGACTAACAGTCGTTTGAGTTTTCAAATCGGCGAAAAATCCTTCATTATTCCTTTAAACCTGAACCTAAACCGTTACAGACAGTTTAAGCAAATTTCTAACTGATTTCCATAAAATTTCTCTGAACATTGGCATCAGAATCATTTCAGAAATACAAACTCAATGGACTCAATGTCCCCAGCCTCCCCCGGGATATGGGAGAAGCTCTCCCGGAGGTGCGAGTTGAATTCCCTACTGACAGAGGGCTCCACAAGACGTTCCCAACAGACCCTCACAATGCGCTTGGGTCTGCCAAGTCTGTCCGGCTTCCTCCTCCATCAGCGGATCCAACTCACCACCAGGTGGTGATCGGTTGACAACTCTGCCCCTCTCTTCACCCGAGTGTCCAAGACACGCGGCCGGAGGTCAGATGACACGACAACAAAGTCGATCATTGACCTCCGGCCTAGGGTGTCCTGGTGCCATGTGCACTGATGGACACCCTTGTGCTTGAACATGGTGTTCGTTATGGACAATCCGTGGCCAGCACAGAAGTCCAATAAATGAACACCGCTCGGGTTCAGATTGGGGAAGCCGTTCTTCCCGATCACCCCTCCCCAGGTGTCACTGTCATTGCCCACGTGGGTGTTGAAGTCCCCCAGTAGAACAATGGAGTCCCCGGTCGGTGCCCTGTCCAGTACTCCTCCCAAGGACTCCAAGAAGGCCGGGTACTCTGCACTGCTGTTCGGCCCGTAGGCCGCCACAACAGTGAGAGACCTGTCCCCCACCCGAAGGCGAAGGGACGCGACCCTCTCGTCCACCGGGGTGAACTCCAACACGTGGCGGCTGAGCTGAGGGGCTATCAGCAAGCCCACACCAGCCCGCCGCCTCTCCCCGCGGGCAACACCAGAGAAGTGGAGCGTCCAGCCCCTCTCGAGGAGATGGTTCCAGTGCCCAAACTGTGCGTGGAGGTGAGGCCGACTATATCTAGTCGATAGCGCACAACCTCCCGCACAAGCTCAGGCTCTTTCCCCCCAGCGAGGTGACATTCCATGTCCCCAGAGTTAGCTTATGTGTCCGGAGATCTGGTCGTCGAGGCCCCTGCCGTCGACTGCCGCCCAGTACATGTACATATCATGTCTATTTTTAACTCTACTTACCTATTTTTAAAATCCGGTAGATATTCATTGTCCATTGTTTTTGTATTCATTATTCAATGTTTGATGTTTGTGTTGCACCGAACCACCAGGACAAGTTCCTATGTTGTGTACCCTGTTCATTGACTAATGGCAATAAACCTGATTCTGAATATACAAATAAATTATTTAAAAATCATACAATGTGATTTTCAGATTTTCATTATAGATGATGAATGACATCCGGCAAATCCTGAGTGAAATACACCCTCTGGCGTTTGTATTGGAGGTTTACCTTTAGCCTTGCAGCCTTCAGAACACGCTCCTTATCACAGTGATTTTACTTTTGCCGAGCCGGTGTGCTCTCTCCAGAGTGACGCAGGGAATTGCAACTGGGATCCTGTATACAAGGCCTGGAACCATTGACTCCAAAAAACCTTCAAGGCTTTTCTTTTCCTCCGGGACCCCCACCATTTTTTATTTTTTTCTGCAAGACCTGTAGTCCAAATCCAGAAGCTTGCTCTTCTTTGCCCGCAGGTTTCAGGTCATCCGTATTATCTGAGACCACTCTGCCTCTTCTACACGGCTCTCCACTACACCAAGATCTGTTTTCTAGACATGTCCAACATGTTTTGTATTGGTCCACTACGTTTAAGTCAAAGTTAAAACTTGAGCTTCAGTTTGATTATTTGGAGTAGGGATGCAGCAGTATATCGAACAGTATCAGTATCGGCCGATAGTTCACATATGACACATCGGTATCAGCCTCCAAAAAAAATACCAATATCAGTCGCATATATTACGCTCCAGTACTGAAAGAGTTATTAAAATGAAATCTGCTGTACCTTCGCAGAAACCATCGAAAGTTGATAGGGCAGACATTCAAATGAGACGTCGCCGCCACGAGGGCCAGCGATCGGCTCGAGGTTATCTAGAGTCACCAAAGCGAGCGGGGAGCCCCGAGGGGCAACCCCGCATGGGTTTTGGGTCTGATAAATGCACGCATCCCCGGAGGTCAGCGCTCGTTTGCATGTATTAGCTCTAGAATTGCCACAGTTATCCAAGTAACGGTAGAGCGATCAAAGGAACCATAACTGATTTAATGAGCCATTCGCAGTTTCACTGTACCGGCCGTGTGTACTTAGACTTGCATGGCTTAATCTTTGAGACAAGCATATGCTACTGGCAGGATCAACCAGGTAGCCCTCGGTGGCGCGCCGCCGTCCCCACCCCCCGGGGTGGGGGTGGGGGACGGGCCGTGGGGTGACGGGCGCCTGCCTGCACCGGCAGGGCGCCCGGAGGCTCTTTGCGTCCAGCCGAGCTCCCCGGGCTGGGGGGGGTGGGAGGAGCGGGCACCGCTGCCCGCAAAACCTTCCATCCCGGGCGGTGGGACCTCCGTGGGAGAGCACCTGGGTGAGACGGGGCGTCTCGGCCTCGCTTCCAACGTGTCCGGCGTGAGGTGAGCCGGAGCAAACCACAGCCGCAGAATGTAAACAAACCCGCAGTGCGCAGGAGCCTTCGAAGCTGGATAAAACCAGAACGGGGCCCTACGATGGCGGGTCATGTGTGCCCGTCGACCAACGGTGCACGGTGGCAAAGGCGGTTAGTGCTCTTGCAAGAAGGAGATCGTGGGTTCAATTCCCGGACCAGACAAACATCACATGATCTCTCTGGGTGGAGTCTGCATGTTCTCCCCGTGTTACCGTGGGTTCTCTCCGGGTTCTCTGGCTCCTCCCACCGTCCAAAGACATGCATGTGTTAGGCAAAATTGGTGACTCTAAATTGGCCCTAGTGAATGAATGTGAGCGTGAACTGTCTGTAATGTCTATGTCTCTGTGTTGGCCCTGCGACAAGTTGGCCACTGTCCAGGGTGTACCCCGCCTAAGGCCCGAAGTCACTGGGATAGGCTCCAGTCACCCGCGACCCCGAAAGGGAACAAGCGGTAGAAAATGGATGGATGGATGGACCTTCGCAGAAACAGGAAGTAAACTACAGCTCTGTGGACAGAGGCTTTCTACTGCAATATTCTCTATATTCAGTGGCCGTGTAGACCTATGTGTGTGACATGCAGACTGGACACTTACCGGGCTCCCTCCCTCTCCGTCCTTTGGTCACCACAGCAATCTCCGTCTCCTCCTGAGGCATCTCTGTGATGAGCTGCAAAAAGAGCTTTTCCAGGGACTCTGCCATCAGCACAATGTCCTCCTTGGGCTAAGCAGAGAGGGCAGACAGCATCAGGCTCAGTTTATACTGTCATCAATGCATTTGGTGCCATTTCTCACCTTGTTGTAGATGTAGCAGTTAGTGAACATGGTGTTGAAGTCATGCATGCATTCTTGAGCATTCCAGTAGTAGTGGTTCTCCAGACGTTTCTTGATGGTGCCCATGTCCATAGGGTTCTTGATGATCTTATAGTAGTCCTGGGGAGATGATACAAAAGAGCTTATCACCACAACACTTAACACTATAAATCCACAAAACACTTCTCATCTCATATCTGACAACTGTGACCTCACCAGTGTAGAAGCTACAACATCTCTAGTGCAATAACAGAGGAGGGATTTTAAAACTGACAAAAAAATGAAAAAATCTTTTTACTAATTTTACAGAGGAGTTCTTGACCCATAGGCTCTATCCAACAAGGCAAGTTAAAACGCGAAAATAAAGCTGTTAAAACGTAAAAAAATTCTCATTATAACACGACAATGTTATCGTTTTAATGTAATATTTTTGTCAAACTAGCGAAGAAGGCTGAACATTTTTATGCCACTGTTTTTTCTTGCTGAGAAGGAGGGTCTAAGGACAGGGGATGATGGGACATTTGCTGATTTCTTATGAACATTATTTAATCTGTTTTTCACTGTCTGCAACTGCAATTGTGATTTTGGGTGCTACAAAAAGTAAAGTGAATTAAATTGAAACTGGCAGTTCTACATATCTGTACAAAATTATATCATGTCCAAGCTCTAATAATAAAACATATTTTACTAAATGCTGGCCACTTACGGGGAGATTGAGCTTTACGGCATCCACAGGGGCTTGGAAGGGCCAGGCAAAGTGGTGTTTCCATAACGTCTTCAGCACCACTTTAAGCAGGTACTAAAGGAGAAATGAGACTTGGTGAATTTACAGTACATGTACAAACACCTGTGACCCCCAGCAAACATGTGGTCCTGAAATAACAACAAGCCATTATTAGGCTGGTTTCTCACTCATACATTTAGGACATCCAAACATAAAGACAAAATACATAACAATCCAAATGGATCTCATTACCCAGGTGCTCTGCGCTACACCGCTCATGTCATTAATGGAAAATGCCCTCAAAATAGGATTCCTGTTATAATTTAGCCTAGCTAGCCGGCCGAGGGGGCGCCGCGGGGGGACCGAGCGGCCGCGGGAGCGCCGAGCGGCCGAGGGAGCGCCGAGCGGCCGAGGGAGCGGCCGAGGGAGTGCCGAGCGGCCGAGGGAGCGCCGAGCGGGCGAGATATTGGCTTTCTATATCGAGGGCGCGAGCGCCAAAAGGATAAAACTTATTTCATAAAGTATAACAGAACACATAATACCCTTTTTTGGGGGGAAAAAGGTAAACGTGATGGATCTATAATTTATGATTATTTTTTATTAGAGTAAAATTATAATTAAAAAAGTATAATTCACGCTTTTAATTAGATTATTTTTCGGACTAGAATTCTCCAGTCCGTGTGTCATTCTCGTGTTGCTCTTCCGAGGGTCACAAATGAATCCTTTGCACATATATTTAAGGATTCTAGAGCTTTTAAAAGTATGTTACTTCGTTATTTCTGAGTCTTTTGACTTGGAAAACAGACTGGATTTAAGTTTACAGTCTGTTCTGTTAGAATATAGCAGCACGGAACTGTTGTTTTCTTCCTGTTTCTGAAGGTACGGCAGAGTTAACTTTCATTAGCCAGAGCATAATATCGGTGGACTGACATCGGTGCTTTTGGCTGATGCCAATATTAGTCAATGACATGAATATCGGCTGATACCGATACGAGGCAGATATACTCGAGCATTCCTTCTAGATTTAGAATCAGATCTAGTATAAGACCACATGGTGACATAAAATACTACTATTCCGTGTTGAATATTTGCTATTAAACTTTTTTTTAATTATCAGCACTTTGGACTATCTGAGTTTTTGTTTTGGAGAATTTTGTGTGAGTCAAGAGGTGGACACCCAAACGTTGGCTATTTCGCTGTTTTTCAGCTAATATTGACTAGAAGCCAATATATCAAGTATTGTGAAAACACAACATTATAATGTTGGATTATAATTAGTGTTGTTACTAAATATATTTTCTTTATCAGATTAAATCACACTTTATATAAAGGGAAATGCTGCAGAGATCTGGATCGAACACCGTGCACTCCATGAGGAGGATAAAACTTGCATGTGTGGTCAAGACTGATGGATTTTATGTGTAAAATAAACATGTGATTTCAGTGCTGCTCCTCCTTTGCTCGGGTAAGCCTCCATGCGTAATCTAAAACAGCGTGTTTGGTCAAAACAGATGTGATTATTCAGCATCTATCTGTGATTAATGTGGACATTTTCTATGATTAATCAAATGAGTTGACGTGTTAACTTTGACAGCTCTAATTATGACATTAAACAACTAAAAAGCCAACGCAAATTTTCTAATCACTCATTTTACACATTCACCATTTTGGACAAAGCACATCCCTAGTTTAAGAGTTTGGTTCACTGACAATGACAATAAAGCTTTTTCTGATTTTGAATACAGCCTACAATTGTGACTGAGGTTATTCCTAAAAATGAAGCTTCTTCGGCCTGGACATTGCAGAGGCATGTGTACCTGCAGCTGGTTGGTCTGGCGCTTGGGTCTTGCCTGGTCGCAGGTCTCAGGGGGCGGGGGGTTCCAGAGCAGGGCGGGGGTGGAAAGGGGGGGCACACCTCCCTCTGAGGCATCCCCCATCTCTCCTGCAGCCTGAGGAGCTTGAGCAGACAGGGCTGAGGGGCGCAGGGATCACCCCATCAGGAGCACATGGAGAACGCTCTGGGAACAACACAAACACACAAATTAGTTTGTAGTGGTTACAGACCTTTTCCTTCCAGCGACACCTATTTTGCTTGTGGAATTATTGGCGATCCTACAGTTTCTAAGAACCCGTGTGGGCCCCTGAGGATCTTTGGGCACCCAAATTTGGGTCCTGACTCCCAGGTTGGGAATGAATGCACTAGAAGGTGTGTAGAGAGGTCTGAGAGAAAATGAGGACAATATCACACTGGTATATTTGGACTGGCAGTGCAGAGCAAAGCTTACACATTGTATTTACAGGAACACCGATATCGATGTTATGAGAAAAGCTTTGGCCGACAACCGGTACTGGGCCGATATTTTCTTAATGTTATTGTGGTTAAGCTTAACTAATTTCTATTCTAAAATAAGGATAAAATCTATTTTAAATGTGTAGAACCAGTTAGAACACACAACACCCTTCTTTGGGGAAAAAAGGAAAAGGTTTGATAGGGCATATGTTGCACTATGTTTAGATATAGTTAGGCTATAGGCTATACTATGATTATTATTTGTTAGAGTAAAATTAGAATTTCACGTTTATTTCCATTATTTCTCAGACTAAAATGTCTCTCTGAACTTCTCCAGTCTCATCATCGTGTTGCTCCACCTTCTCCCGGAACAGCAAAAGAGACCTCCTCAGTCTCTTGTCCTTCTTAAAACCACTCACACTACAGTTATTTGCAGTAAACAAATCTGAAGTGAGTGTTTGAGGAAAACTAGTCAAATAATATCTGAAAAAACATGTTTATCACAAATCAGAAAAGTGACTTTGTTGCGTTTACTGTACTTTTTGGACTTAAAGCCACTACTTTTTTTCCCACGCTTTGAACCCAGCGGCCGATACAACTGTGCGTCTAATTTATAGATTTTACTGGCTATCGGCCATCAGGGGGCACTCTAGCTGGAAGCACAAGTGTTTGACAAAGAAGACGTCAGTGGACAGTAGAAGCACTGTCAAGGGGACACGTCCTTCAAAACCCTGTGTTTTATTCCAATCAGATAGGGTTGTGTTCAAAATATCGATACGTCAATATCACGGACTCCGTATCGATACGCGTATTGATACTGTAACATCATATCGGTATCAAATTTATACAATTTTTGTGGCCCGTCGGCTTGAAACGAGGTGGAATAGTTCTTTTGATCTGCCGTTAGTGCTGCTCCTCTGGGCCGAGTGAGAAGGAGCTGTGGACCTGATCAGAAGCTGATCTGTGCAGAAGATGCTGCTGCAGCATGTTCAGACCAGGCCAAACAAACATGCAATACTTTACTAGAATGTGTTCCTTATATTTCTATTTGGATCAGTTGGTTGGATGTATGAAGTTATTAGAGCAGAATGGATATAGATTTATAAATATTTGCTTTGTAGATAAACATGAAATTTCATACATTGTCTTATCCAGAGTAAAAACATTACACATTTGGGACATTTTTAAGACCGTTTTTTTTAAAATGTATCGGGATACGTATCGTAATGAGGGAATTGTATCGGGATATATATATATATATATATATATATATATATATATATATATATATATATATATATATATATATGCGGGTGGAAACTACATTGAATTCCAAATCATTATGCAAATTGTGTTAAAGTGTCATAAAGATAATTTGTGTTTGTTTTCCAGTGAAACTCATGTATGATATTGTGTCTCATGGCTCTTTGGGTCAGTGAAATTAATAGACACCTGTGCCAATTAGTTTGCCAGGTAAATCCAATTAAAGGAAAAGTACTTAAGGAAGTTCTACATTATTAAGCAGACCACCATTTCCAAGCAATATGGAAAAAAGGGTCTCAAAAATCCAAAAAGCATGAAATAGTTGAATGCCTTGGACGAGGTATGAGAGCCTTGGATATTTCAGGAAAACTTAAGCGTGATTATTACTAATCGTACTATTAAGAGATTTTTAGTTGACTCAGAACACACACAGATTCGTGCAGATAAAGACACAATGAGGAAGGTTTCTGCCAGACAAATACATCAGATTAAGAGAGCAGCTGCTAAAATGTCATTACAAAGCAGCAAACAGGTACTTGGAAATGAGACGTGCGGCGGGCAGCAAAGATGTTGGCAGTATTTATAGTCTGCACGGGTTTCATGCGGTGTCAACAGTAGAAATCTGAGCTAGCTGCTATGAAATCCCGTTCATTTCTGCGCGGAACCGTCCGCATAGTTAGAAATGTTTTCCCTGATGCGGAAAATCAGGTCCACCTGCGAGGGGGGGTGAGTCAGCAAAAATGAAGACATTTCGCCGCGCGGCCCCTCCGCATCCCGCGACGACAGAGGCTGTGAACGGCACACGGAACTAATTCTGCAAAATGACAAAACTTGTCACTTGTCTCACTCAACATAAAGTTTTGCAAACACGTTTCTTATTTTAAGGCTACAGTAACTGTTTACGGTCTGGTGGCAAGTGAATTATACAAACATAATCAGAAAGTGTTACTTTCAGCAGAAACTACTTATTTGTTTATCACAATAAACTATAACGTTTATTTAAAAAAAACATTTTTCATGTTTTTTAAATAGTTTACAAATGTAAAAAAAATGCCTATTACTCGATTAATCATAGAAAAGAGTCATTAGATTACTTGATTACTAAAATAATTGATCACTGCAGCCCAAGTATTTTGTGCTTAAACAAGCATGATCTGTTTTTGTCGCTGCTCTTGCTAATCCACTAATTTTGTTTCAGCAATGTTTTCCATTGCTTGAGGACAAAGCCTACACATGCTTATTGTATGGCATTTTAATGTGGTAATCTATCAACATAAAAGAAAAAGAAAACTCAGACAAATGCATTTACTTTACTTGTTTATTTGATATTTTAAGGATTATATTCCTGTATTCAGCAACGCAAAGAGATTGTCAGCAAATGATATAGGTTATGCGATAGTGTTCTCTTCCTTTACCAATAATTAACATTAACGCATTACTTTTCTAACAAAGTAAGTAGGGCAGTAATGAGGTAATGTAACGAGTTACTTTTAAAAGTAACATTAACCAATGTGTTTCTGGTAACATTGAAAAAAAATCCAGGTCGGATTTTTTTAAAAATATACATTTTAAAAATCTCGCACAGGTTTTGCAGACAGTTATCTTTTCTCAGAAGTGAGAGCTTCGCATTGGTGTGGCCTTATTGGTGCAGATATTGAATAAAATAGTTCTCTACATCTATACTAGTCCAACCACAGGAAAAGAGCCATTAGCTGTTGTGTCCGCGCCGTGACCCGCGGCGCTGTCGCCCTGCGCGTGTTCGGTCAGCTCTCATTATTTGTCTTATTGTCACTTGATGATGTGAGCACTTTGACAGTAACAATAACTCCACAGCTGAAACACCGGGCGTGGAACATGGATCTACAGTATTATAATATCATGGCTGCGGGCTGCACGCTGCCCAAAAAGAGCATCTGCAAACATAGATCATCTATGCGCCAGTAGGTAAAACGAAACTTATCAAAAGTCCAGCGATTTTCATATTTCACGCAGCTTTTGGATTCGCTCTCACAAAACAATGACATTCTCGAAACGTACGGCCAGTAAATATGCAATAAAATGTTTAAGCTCGGGTTTTCATTATTTTGAAATCCAGCTCGGTCGGGTTACCGGAAACGCACAATTTTTTCTTCTTGGCCTAATTAAATCAAAAGTTACTTTTCTACATTCTATTTATCTATTCTCATGCACAAAAAACGTTCAAAACAGAATTACATGAACAATTGAACTCAATTATTACCACAGTTATTCTGGATTTCATTACTACTTACACAATCAAAATAGTATTTTTTGAGCTACTGCATAAAAGTAAATTCTCTGGAGGATCAATAATGTCTGTCTAAGTTTGAGAATTAATTAAATATATTTCTTAACAAAGGCAGTGTTCATGTGCTTGTGTTACCAAGAAGGTTCCTGGTCAGACTGGAAAGTACCCTCTCCAGAGCAGGAGCTAAAAAAAAAAAGTACCCAGAGTGTAGTCCCAGTGCTACTCAAGTGTGAACGCTCATCAAATGGGACTAAAAACCTAAGTACCAGGAACTGCAAAAGGTCACTACAGTGCGCAGAACCCTACATTCCCGGGGAAGGAGGGGAGCAAGGGTGTTCAGGATCACAAACACCCACCACAAGGTTATGTGAAAGCATAACCCACTCACTGGGTCAGATAAATGAACTGTGCTTTATTACACTCAAATAGAACCATGTATAATGCCACAGTAAAGTTCCGCTGTGCTGTGTCATGTGTCAGAGCCGTTCAGAACAAGCAGGTCATTATCTGTTTAAGAATATCACGTAGATGTTTCCCGAATTTCTGCGCCACAAAGCGCGACCTACGCTGCAAAAAAGGCGTAACCTGCGTCAAGAATACGGTCTGTGCTACACGTAAACATCCGGCTAGCTGCTAGCATGCTAAAGGCTAGTGCTAACGCGCGCACTGACAGCTCCCTGTGGGTCACAGTAAACACACGTGTACAACTATTACAGGCAGAGCTCCAAAGCGTACAATATGAGCCCTAGAGGTACATTCTACCAGAATAAAGCCGCCGGACAGACTGCAAGCCGGCACAGGCCTGTGGACCGCTCATGCTCCACACCGCACTCTGACAGGACTGACAGCGCCGCGCCGCGCCGCACACTCTCCGCAAAGCACTCCGCCTACAGCCGCAGCACCTCCGGGGCATGAGCACTCTTGTTATAACGGGCCCTGACGGAGACAGAGCGAAAAGAGCCATGTGTACCTGAACAGTCGGCTGTCAGCGCTCACACTTCAGTCTCAGCCCAAATCCTGAAGAAACCGTCCCGACGCTTTCAGGGACGTCACGACGTCACACCTCATACGCACAGCGCCCGGCCAAGCCATGCGCACGCATGCGTGACGCATGTGCGTCGGGCGCTAGAGTAGGAGCCATGGATGTATGGGTAGGAGCCCACATCAATGGTATAAAATGGTTTGCCTGGGACCTAATTATTTATTTATTTTAAAATATGTATTTTTAAAGTTTTAACATAGAAAAGAATATAATGAAACTATAATAATAAACAGGACTAGAGACAGCTGAAGGCAAAATTCGAAATGGGCAGACGTCCAAGGAGTGAGAAATTAAAATATAGAAAAATCAAGAAACATGTAAACCCAACCAAACTTCCCACTTACTCCATAGTCCTTCAAATGTATCAATTTTCAGTTCAAGGCCAAATGTGAACTGTTTCTATTTACGAATGTCCAAAGTAATGTCTGTCCAGTCCCTGATTGTCGGTGCAATTTGTGTCATCCATTTTGTTGTGATGGTCTTTTGGGGATGGCCAAGATGTTCCAGAGATAACCGTTTACTGTGTCCATGGCAGGAGCCAAGTACATAGTTCCAAAATCGAGTGGAATGGTAATGTCAAAAACTGTCTGCAGTGCATCCTTAATTTCAATCCAAAACTTTTGAACCACATTTCCCCCCCTCGTCTCCTAACTACTACAAAAACTTAGGGTTAGGAGTTAAGGTTAGGGTTTGGGTTAAGGTTAAGGTTAGGTTTAGGGTTAGGGTTCAGGTTAGGGGCTAGGGGTTAACCCTATTTATTTTATTTTTTTTAATTGTGGTTTGGTCAAAAACAAAAAGCGCTCAACATTTAAGCACAAAACAAAATATACTGCGTGTGAAGTGGAACAGACTGTAATGCAAAGAAAAAAAAGCTTTTTAGAGAGAAAATTATTGCCTGAGCTGTATCAGCGGGACGGAATTCGTCACTTCCGTGAGTTATGAGCTTATGATCTAGTGCTGACCCAGAAACCACAATGTGCTCAGGCCTGCTCAGGAAGAGGAAGTTATTGTTGACCTCTGACCTTTATAGTCAGTCCGTCATGTGACTTGCTCACATGACTGAGCTAGCCCTGCCACAATATCTATATCAATACATTTCTAATCTGAACTAGTCTACTAAATATATTAAAACAATTGGGAAGGAGAGAGTGATCTTGTAACAGTGGGAGGATATTTGTACATCCCTGTGGAGGAATACAAAATCAAATGTTTGGAGAGAGTTTTGTTGGTCGTTTTTTCATAACACCATGTCAAAGTGCCCAATATTCACATGGATTATCGTGGATTAAATGACATCACCATCAAGAACTGGTACCCTGCCTCTCATCTCTTCAGCCTTCGAGCTCCTAGAGGGTGCCACCATTTTCACACAGCTTGACCTGCACAATGCTTATCACCTGGTCCGGATCCACAAGGGGGAAGAGTGGAGGACTACGTTCAACACCCCCCACCGGTCACTAAGAGTTAGTTAGTTAGTTTTCGTATATCTTGATATTCTGATCTTCTCCCGTTCCAGAAGGGAGCATGTCCATAACGTCCAGAAGGTCCTCCAACGTCTCCTGAATAACTCCCTGTTCATCTAGGCCGAGAAGTGTGAGTTTCATGCCTCGTCTGTCTTCTTCCTGGGGTACATCGTAGGGATAGGGACTGTGGAGATGAACTCAACCAAGGTTTCTGCCGTCACCTCTTTGCCCATCCCTGATTCCCGCAAGCGGCTTCAACGTTTCCTGGGTTTCGCCAACTTCTACCGAAGGTTCATCAAGGGCTAGAGTTTGGTTGGGGGGCCCCCCGTCACAGCCCGTGAAGAGCTCTTATCCTGTTGAACCGCAACTCCCGAGGTCATAGTTCCAGGCTTTTTAGCATCTGCTGCAGAATTAGCCCCAAAAGCGCGAGACACTGAAGAAGAGGAAGGCATGCTGGCGCCCTCGTGCGGCTGAGGAAGCGAGGCACACGAACACCCTTACCTGGAATTTTCCCCTCTAACGTGAACTCTCTACCCAACGAACTGGTGTTGTTGATGAGACGAAACAGACTTTTCGTCATCTTCTGTTTTGTGCTTCACAGAGCCGTGGCTCAGCGAATCCATCCCGGACTGCGCCGTACAGAGGAGGGATTCCAGCTGCTCCAAGCTGACCGGCTGAGAGAGCTCTCCGGAAAACTACCAAATCACCAAGACTAGTTCCTATGTCTGTGAATTGGCAATGTTGGGAGATTCTCCTTTGTTCTCCAGAGGAGGCCACGCTTGACCTTATAATTATCTCAACAGGAATAAACCCATTCTGATTTATCTGCCTGTGCTGCTTTTGGGTCCTCACCGTACCCGTGACAGAAAGTCCTGTTGCTCCAAGTCAAGTTCCTTTTCATGGGATTATTTTTAACAACCTGGTGAAAAACTTTACCTTTTGTAATCCAGGCCTTTAATCTCAGGTCAGTTCTATTTGGTACAAAACGTTGGTCATAAACCAACCAGTTTAAGATTTAAACCTCTTTGTTTAGTGTGTATGTTTTGATTAGATCCATCCATGTTGTAAGCACAGATTTTACAGAAAGATTCTTCACTTCCTTCAAATGACTACCGTTTGTCCCTGGGACCTCATTTTGACAGTTATGGATGGTATGAGCTCACTTTATTTTTGATCTACTGTTTAACAGCTTGCACTTTTGAAAAAGGTGGACTATTTGTTGTTCCAGTAACTTTTGATGTGTGCAAACTCCTTGTTCTTATTGTTACAGTAATGAGATTATGACCATTATTATAGGCAGCTAAGAGTTTATTGCAAACATTAGCACGAAATCCTTATGGTAGTGTTACTGTTATTTTAAGAAAAAAACAGGTATACATTGCACTGGAGTATGAAATGTGGTTGCAAGTGTGAAAATAACAAACATCACATATGTCGCTCCGGAGTATGAGTATAAGTTGCACCCCGGCCAAAACTATGAAAAAAGGTGCGACTTATAGTCTGGAAAATTCGGTACCTTATCTAAGGAAATCTGTTATAATGAATTCCTTTGAAAATGGAGGACTGAACATTCTTGATTTTACAGGACTAAATAATACATTTAAAATAAACTGGATCAAATCCTATCTAAAAAAAAACCTCGCTCTTTTTGGAATATATTTCCTCATATCTTTTCCAAATTTGGTCATCCCAATTTTCTACTTTTGCAACTATAATGTTTACAAAATACAAGTAAAATGATTGGCATTCCACAGACACTTCTAGCTTGGGCACTTACCTATACAACCCAAACTTCTCTCTTAACTTTTCATTTAGGAACAACAAATACATATTATACAAAAAAGTATTTTATCATCATTGGTTTGACAAGAAAATGCTATTGGTGGGTCAGCTTTGTGACCGAACCGGACATTTGCTGTGGTACAATTAATTCAATCTTATATACAACCTTACTGTGACTCTTATAGAATATGCCACTGTCTTTGGTGCTGTGCAAATGCAAGTATGTCCACACACCGCCATGAACAGCTTGTTTTAATCCTGTCAATAAGAACAACAGAATAAAACGTGCCCTATTTCAACAAGATGTCATCTCTGTGCCCATAGGTATTTTCTACTCGAGAAACTTTGTCGATGAAAGATATTTATTTTAATTAATTCATAGAATTAGAATTTACCCCACTAATCAATTTAGTGTGTTTGTGTGTACGTATGTACGTACGTACAGAGAGAGAAATTAAGTCTTTTTAGCTTCAACCCATTTTGAGATGATCCCTTAGGCAAGACCCTTTGCGCTACTGCCTACCTCATACCATGATGAGAGCAAATGAAATGAATGACATCGCCCAGCCAAACAAGGTCTGCGTCAGGTGCTGGGGAACCAGAGCACCTTGATGACAAATGGGCTGATGGAACAAGGAAGAAATGGTCGAGATGCCAGAACTTGGCTCTGCTAGAATGCTACTACTCCAGTAACCCTAGTCAGAGGGTTTACATGCAGTAAGGCCTCAGAGAGGAGCTGGAGAAGGCCTGGAGCGTGAACGTATCGGTGGTGCCATATGCTGTTCATTCAAAAGTTGTTCCTGTATGTCAGTGGCGTGCAGTCAGGGCAATCAGTGATTGGGCAATAAAATCTAAAATTACCGCGTGTCACAACTATATATGAATCAATGAATTATTCTAAAATATATACAAATAAATCACTTCTGCTGCTGAAGCTTGGCTGATTGGCTGAACTCACATGCCTTTTAGTGGCCTCTACAGGCCACTGGGCATTACTGCGCAGGAAGCATGATTCTTATTTTTCCGCAGCTGCTCAGTCTGTGACCGTGTTCATGCTCTGATTTCTAACATGAGCTTTTAGAACCAAAGCGGACAGCAACTTCTTTTAGAGATCTGCACATGTGCTTTGAGGACCACAAAGCCTATGGATCTATGATCAAACCACGCTGAATAAACCTGTGTGTGAATCAAGGATGTTTGCAGGTTTTGCTAAACTGAGCATGTGCAGAGGAGAAGTGAAGCAACAGCAGCGCCAAGTTTCAAAAAACAGACTTAAAAACTATCTTTTAGAGACGAAGTATTTGTTTGTAGTTTGGGCTCTGTTCACGTTTAAGTAGAGGCATTAACAGCTTAGAGCACAGTCATCTTATTTAATCCAATCAGCACCTGTCTCAAGTATGAAAGTTGCCCTTGACGTGGGAGGCTGGGGATCAAAGCCCCACTTAACATGTTAGATATGTTTTTTTTTCTGTGTTATCCACTAAATATTGAACACCCCAAGTCTGCTTTCCCATTCATAAAAGTCACCGCACGCTACTGCTGTATAGGTTTCCTTTGCACTCCCAGAATGCTACTACAAACAGCCAATTGTAACTAATAGGCAACTGATATTTTGTCATAATATATTGAATTCTACCAAATCAGTTGTTATTTTGTTGTTATTGTTTCAATTGCCAGGGTTGATAGAGAGGGTTTAAACTTGGCTGCTGGGACATTACAGCTCCATACCGGACGGTGGCGGGAATGCGCCTTTAGTGACATGCCAACCGCCAATCAACACTAACTTACCAGAAGAAGAAGAAAAAGAAGACGAAGAAGCTAGATCCTGCTGGTCCTCTTCCGCCTCCATTGCTTCTCTGGTCCCAGCGCAGCTCCAGGCCCCCAGCCGACTCCACACACAGACACTCCACACACACGTCGCCACCAGACTGCACGATGGACGGCCGAGGATACGGATCTGGTGAATATCTGCGCGTACTACAGCCTTAGATAAGATTGACTTCCCTTTAGTTTAGAATCAATCGCCACACCCCTCCACGCAAAAGCGCTAGCGTCAATGCCACTGCTAGCGGTTAAGCTAGGCTACTCCACAGGGAAATGTCTTCACGTTATGTGTGAGGACAATGTTTCATTCGCCCCGCCATATTTCAAGAGTATTAAATAATGTCTGACTGTGTTCATGTGTCGCAGTATGTAATTGGTGTTTGATGGCCGAAGCCTGTAGCTCAATTTTATATTGTGTTAGCTCATTGTTGAGTTGCCCGACTGTTAGCTGCAGAGCTATGTTTAAATTGTAACCACAGTGAACGCCACTGCTTTATGTACAAATAACTGTATTTTTTTGGAATGGTCAATGGTGTTAGTCGTCATTATACATGTTTACTAAGGAAATTAATGATTTCATTGGTATTATTCGTTTTAGATATTGTTTATATGTAGCTTTATTTATTTTCTTTCAGCATTACAGACTAACATGTCTTCATGTGTTCAGGTTATTCTAGTTGGGGAGGTGGAGGCTCTAGCAGCAGAGGTAAGACTGACAGTTGTGTACCACTTTTTAGTAGTACTGTACTACTTCTAGGAATCTTGCTCTTGCATCGTTTTGTAGCGACCAAGTAGCAAAAGTTTGTTTGAGCTATTAAAGTTCCTACAATGCTATCACGTCTACCTATTGTCATTGTGCACTTGATCTTGCCTATGTCCTAGTCTAAATGCTAGATGGGACTGGGTGAGCCCAGTGCTTGTCTCTTCAAAGAGTTGGTACAAATGCTGCTTACCTGTTGTTTCCACAGCAACTCATGCAGATGCCGTCATTGCCAAGATCAACGAGCGGCTGGATATGCTGTCTCAGCTGGAGGGGGACATGAAGGGGGCGAGGTGAGCCCAGCCCACTGCAGAGCACACAGCTTCTCTGCAGGTGTCACAAACTTAACCCGTGCTGTTCACATCAGGGAACCTGGAAACGGGTCCAGTCTTGTTACTGGTTATGGCTTCATGTGTTGCAGACATGACATTTCTGACAACAAATTTGACTCTTATGTTTATTAGCTATATTGGTAAACACCATTTGAACTAGCCTCATTTTTGGCTGTAGTTCAGACCTATGAATTGTACCAATTTCAATTGTTGGCCCAACATAAAAGTTCACCATCAAACTTTTATCGGTTCCAAAAGAGCCTTGAATTTCCAAGAATTTGAACAAAGCTGCAGTTGCCCCAACACCCAGACTCCAGAATGTCTGATCTGTGTTGTAATCCCTCACTAGGCTCCTGTTTAAGCCTGTATGATGAGAGCATGGAGCAGAGCTGCCCTCCTGGCTCCAGCACCTCTTCTGTCTGTGACTGCTCTCCTCCTCCCACAGGTATGACCAGTATGAGTCTATGGACTCGCGCTCTTCCATGGCCTCCTCCAGAGATCTCTACAGATCTGGTAGCTATGGTTACGGGGATGGCAGGGGTGACAACACGCTGTTGACTCACCGCGGAGGCTCTGGCTACGGAGGAGGGATGGGAATGGGTTCAGGGGCAGGCTTTGATGACTTTTCCTCATATGGAGTTGCTAAAATGCGACCAAATGTGAGGGAGCCCTTCGTCGGGGGCCAGGGAGCGAGCTCTGGAGGATGGGCTTCAGCCAACCGCCACAGCCCCCGACGGGGCGGGAACACTGGGGGCCGAGGACCCGCAGGGGGCTTCGGTGGTCACAGGGGCCACTCTCCAGGAGGTGGTAGAGGCAAGCTCCCATCCCTCCTGTCCAACCGCATGTACTCTGAGAGCGGGGGCTTCCACCAGGTCCCCAGCCAGGGCCCTCACGACTTCCCCGGGAGGCATTTTGGAGGGGGCCCACGGGCTGGCCGCCAGCGAGGCCGCAAGAGACCCCTCAACAAAGTAAGTATTTCCATAGAATGAGAGCTCCTGAAATTGTGCCCACACAAACTTCTATATGCCCATAGGAGCGACGGCTCAGCATGCATGACTGCCTTTCTATCTGAGCTGGCCTCACCATCTCGTAATATGTCCCCTACATGTCAAGGGCAAGTCGCAACGCTCTGGCCCTCTAGTTTCCCACATGCACATAATTTGACATTATTATATAATGTAAACGTGATAATGTAATGCCCGTAGACACCATGGTGCTGTGAGTAAGGACCTGAAGGTGTAGGTTTAAAGAATGCTGTGTGCTGTAGCAGGTGAAGCCACAGCCTCAGAAAAAGAAGCGTCAGATGGCGTCTGAAGGAGATGAGCCGGAGTCAAAAATGAACAAAACTGAGTCGACCGGAGGTGATGCAGCCCTTACTGGTAATGACCCAGGTATTGCAGCCACCCTTATGCCTGCTCTTGTAACTGTGTGTGACTGACTGCACTTAAACCTGTCTCCTGTGCTTCCAGAGCCACATGACAAGAACGGACACGGGGATGAGTCAAAGACTGCAGAGGTACAGGGGTGCTTCAAACTCAACACTAACAGGGTTCTAGGTACTAGGGGCCAAGATCCTCGCGATACGATACGTATCCTGATACAGGGGTCACAATACGTATCCCGATATTTGTATGGGGTCATGATACGTATCCCAATACACTTGTTAAAAAAAGGGTCTTAAAAATGTACCAAATGTGTAATGTTTTTACTCTGGATAAGAAAATGTATGAAATTTCATGTTTATCTACAAAGCACTTATTTATAAATCCATTCTGCTCTAATAACTTTGTACATCCAATCAACTGATTCAAATAGAAATATATGGAACACATTCTAGTAAAGTATTGCATGTTTCTTGCCAAACAATCAGCCTGATCTGAACATGCTGCAGCAGCATCTTCTGCACAGATCAGCTTCTGATCAGGTCCACAGCTCCTTCTCACTCGGCCCAGAGGAGCAGCACAAACAGCAGATCAAAAGAACTATTCCACCTCGTTTCAAGCCTACGGGCCACAAAAATCAGTGACAAAACAGAGCTCCTCCTCATTGGCACCAAATCCACTCTCAATAAAACTGGTCCCTTTTCACTCAGCATCGACACCTCGACCATCACCCCCTCTACCCTGGTACGCAATCTCGGTGTCATCATGGACCCCACCCTCTCCTTCACTCCCCATGTCAGCCACATCGTCAAGACCTCATACTTCCACCTCCGCCGCATCGCCAAAATCTGACACTGCCTCACCCTCCCCGCTGCTGAATCCCTCATCCATGCCTTCATCTCCTCCCGCCTTGACTACAACTCCCTCCTCACTGGCATCTCCCATTCCCTCCATAGACTCAAAATGGTCCAAAACTCCGCTGCCCGCCTCCTCACCCACACCCGGTCCCGTGATCACATCACTCCCGTTCTCCGCTCTCTCCACTGGCTCCCCATCAAGCAGCGCATAAACTTTAAAATACTCCTCCTCACCTTCAAAGCTCTTCACCACCTTGCCCCCCCCTACCTGTCTGACCTCCTCATCCCCCACCGCCCCTCCCGAGCTCTCCGATCCTCCTCCTCTCTCACCCTGACTGCACCAACATCCCGACTCAAAACTTTTGGCGACAGAGCATTCTCCCGAACAGCACCCCGACTCTGGAACTCCCTCCCCCAACCTGTCCGCCACTCTCCCTCACTCACAACATTCAAATCCCGCCTAAAAACATACCTCTTCACCCAAGCCTATGACCTCCCCTACCCCTAGCCTCCTCTACCCCATTGCCTACTCTTCTACCCCCTGTTACATCCCCATCTTTTTCTCTCTACTTCTTCTGTCTTGTTCATTTTATCTGTATATTAATGTGTATTGTACGTGTTGTCCCCCCCTATCTGTAAATACCCCCCCTTTTTTATTATGTTCAGCGTCTTTGGGTCACTGAAAAGCGCTATATAAATAAAAGTTATTATTATTATAAATCTTAAAATAAAAAAACATTAAAAACAAAAAATATATCGATACTGTGACTCAGTCACAGAGTCAGTGACCATATATTGCCGTATCGATATTTTGAACACAACCCTACTAGGTACTAGTACTACTGTATAAATAGTTAAGAAAATTATATGAGTATTGGTAAACATTTTCATAAAACTTGTTCATTTAAGCCAGGCTAGACCGTGCATACATGTGCCCCGCCTAAGGCCCAAAGTCGCTGGGATAGGCTCCAGTCACCCGCGACCCTGAAAGGGAACAAGCGGTAGAAAATGGATGGATAGACAGTGCATACAGTCGGTAACACTGTAGCACAACGGTTAGTGTGGTTTGCATGTTCTCCCTATGTCTGTTTCCTCTGGGTAGTCCGGTTTCCTCCACCACTAAAATACTACACACATGTGTTTGACAGAATCAGGAGAGTTTAAAAGAAGAAAACATGAGAGAAGAGGAATTAAATGAGTTAACGAGCAAAATGTAATATAACAATTGGTACTCTGCATATAAATAATATTTTACCATCACAAAGCCACAGGCGTGAAACCAGCAGTGTGAGACCATTATGTGAAGACTCGCACAGGTAAATCGGCTCACACAGAGTAATCAAGGACAGAGGGGACAGCAGGGACGGCTCAAAGGTGTTCTCTGTATGTTAAACTTCAAATAGATGTGTGTTGTATTACAACCCAACTTATATTCACTGGGAAATTAGTCTTAACTAGACCCATAGCGCAGTGAACCGCAGGTGCGCCGCGAGACCCCTGGTTAAAAAAGACAACCGGCGCAACACTACTGTGTACATACAGCATCTCATGTTTCAACGTGGGCACCTGTGGCTAAATGTTGTTATCTCCCCATAGGACACATCTGTCACTGAAGAAGTAGAGGAAGGTATTGTTTATTTCCCAGTCACTTCATTGTTGCCTGTTTTTTTTCACACTGACCTAAGCCTTTCTCGCTCGTCAGGTGAGCCAAAGGCGGAGGATGGAACGGAGGGGAGCAAGACCCAGAATAAGCAGCCCGCAGCAGCCCAAAGTCACCATCAGAGGATGAGGAAGAGGAGGGGCTTCATTGAGCGGTAAGGATACACTTCAACAAACAACTTCATAAGATAAGATATTCCTTTATTGTCCACACATGGGGAAATTTCATTGATACAACGCAGGTAGATACAGAGGAAAAGGACAGATAACTTATTGGAAGTTTAAAAAACACTCTTAATAGAAGAACTCTTGTAGACAAAAACTCTCATTTCCCAACAAGGGATGGAGGGGAAAAATTAGAATGTCTGCCGGGATAACGTGACGATCTCCGGGTAAGACGATGGTTTCCCCCTCAGGTTCATGAGTTCCTCCTTTGTATAAACTCGCGGTGGGGCCGGGGGGGGCTAGCTCAGAGCTAGTATATTTTTATGTAATTGTGTATGTTGCAGGAATTGGATATTATAAAAACCGATGTGATATGTACGGCTGCAACAATTGATCGAGTGATTGACAGGGTGGCTATAAAAAAATATTTTCATAATGGTTAAAGGTTGGATGGACGATTTTTCTGGCCCAAATCTGAGTCTTATTTCCTCGTGGCGTGGACTGCTGATTAGTCTTGCCAGGTATCATAGAATCATAGAATGCACCTACTGCTCACCTGCAGCCTCGTCCGGGTCGTCCCCAGGAGAGCAGCACGTTTCCCCGTGTCCAAGCGCATTGATCTATCATAATATAGTTCCCTCAGTGTACAGGACAAAATTAAGACGGAGAAAGATAGTTCGAGCTGACTCAGAAGAGACGGAAATCTACGGGAAACGAGAGATGCGATCCGTCGCGCTAATAAACACACACTTTTTGTGCGTCCACATGGGGTGAGAGCGCATGCGCACGGGGTGAGAGCGCATGCGCACGGGGTGAGAGCGCATGCGCACGGGGTGAGAGCGCATGCGCACGGGGTGAGAGCGCATGCGCACTTCCGCCTGAGTTCTCAAATCGGCGAAAAATCGGCCATTATGCCTTTAACTATACCAACTCTAAAACACATGTGACCAGACATACTCATATTCACAGAGAAATGGCTTTAATGAGGGAGTGAAACTAGACGCGGCAGAAAAAAAGACTCATGCATAGCGCGCACTTCGATATACAGAGATCTGACCTGACTTGGCCAGACATGTGCATCACACATGGACCATATTTCTGTGTAAATATCATGTTACAACGTAACACACCCTTGATAAATACGAGCTCAGGAGCAGATTAACCAATGTAAAGACACAGACAAAGGTAAATCGGCTCACACGGAGTAAAGGACAGAGGGGACAGATGTGATGTTTGTTAAAATTTCAAAATGCTGTTTTATTACAATCCAACACGTATTCACTGAGACATTAGTCATTAATTAGTCCCACAGCGCAGACTGCCATGAGACCTCCGGTTCAAAAGACTCATCACTACCACGTTTATTTATGTGTAAATATCTCATTTTACAACGTTGGTGCGACCCGTATATGGACAAGTTCTATTTTGTTCGTAAATATCGTGTGACCCAACCCTGGCAGAAATGCGTTGATTTGAAATCCAAGAATGGGGAGTCGGACACTCAGGCTCCAGCGGCGAAGGATGAGGTCTCTGACCTGAGTGACACGTCCAACACCGTAATATAAAAGATACGTGGAAAACTATCCAACAGTTGTTGTAGTCTGATCCTGATCATATTGCTTTTCATTTCAGTAACTTTTTTCAAATATTGCTGTCACTTTGGCCAATAAGATCAAGAAGTACATTAAAAATTCCAATTTCAATCTATGGTTTGCTTTGACCCTCCTGATACCAAAGAATTATATGAGATTATTTTACAATAAAAGATTCAGCCCATGATTGCATCAAAGCTTCTTTGATTTAAAGACATGTTGCAACTAAGCAATCCATTTGCAAATATTTTTTTATCAATGAATACTATCCCAACAGATTTAAAAGTAATCACTTTATTTAAAACTGGAGAACCAAGTATGTTTTCGACTTTTGCTCTCTATTTTAAGTAGTGTTACCAGACTTGGTTCTTCCTTGTTTAGTCATCTTCTGTTCATCCTCTTTAGGATTAGGTGGGTCAAACGATTGAAACCCAGATTTGGCAGTGAGAGGTGCGTCTGCTCAAAGCGCCACCATAACCAGATGTTGTGCCCATAGGCATTATTTATTGCAAAGTAGTGTGAAATGGTGGATTTCTAAAATTAAAAAAATGTACTCATTATGCGCCAGAGTTTCAAACCATGTTATTGTTGTAAAGAACTGAAAATTGTCATGTCCATAGCAGCCAATAATACAGAGGTATTCTTTGCAGCATGAGATGTTGCATTGTCATGTTACAGAAAGCACACTTCTTCTTTTTGTACCATGGTAGAAAGTGGGCAGTCAAAAACTCCTCATTTACTGAGGTCATGTTCACACCTTCAGGGACCTAAATGGGCAAACCAGCTCATGAATCTGGCCCAAAACATGAATCCGCCACTTCCTTGCTGAAATCTCAACCTTGTTGGGACTGGAGCCGTTTCTGCTTGTGAGCATTGGTTAAGGGCCAAATAGAAGGTTTATGCATAACTGCAAGTCTCTGGTGGATCCTGAACCTTGATGTTCACGGGACAGAGGCACCAGCAGCTTCAAATACCTGTTTGCTGCTTTGTAATGACATTTTAGCAGCTGCTCTCTTAATCTGATGTATTTGTCTGGCAGAAATCTTCCTCATTGTGTCTTTATCTGCACGAATCTGTGTGTGTTCTGAGTCAGCTAATGGTACGATTAGTAATGATCACTGGAAAACAAACAAAATAACTGACACCTAAACACAATTTGCATTATTATTTGAAACAGTGTAGGCGACCAATTGAAAAACGAATTTCTAGCCCCAATTATTTGCACAAGGATTTATCTTTATCTGCAGTACATTTCACATTAGCGTGTAGCAGATTTTGAGATGTACTTGTTTTATTTGAGACAAAACATTACGTTATTGAACTGCATCAGAATCAGAAAAGGTTTGCCATAACATTGGAACTTGTTTCATCGTAAAGGTGCAACATAAAACAATGAATAATAAAATAATAATAAAACATCTATAGACTGCCCCCGAGCCATGGCAAATACTGAGCCAAGGGCATGACCCCCATCCAATAGTTGAAAATGTATTTCGCTAAATGTGTCCTTTTATTTGTGATTCCATGCAGTCTTCTGTGCTTCCTCAGGGTGATGTTTAGCTGCTCAGTTTGCAAGTTCCGCTCTTTCTACAAGGAGGACATGGAAGCTCACCTCACAAGCCGCTTCCATAAAGACCATTTCAAGTACCTTCAAAGTCAGCTGACCAAACCCACCACGGACTTCCTGCAGGTATGCGTCACCTTTGTATACTGTGTTACTCTGTTTAATGACCTAATCTCTGACAAAATACTGTGGGTACGGAAAGTAGTCAGACCCCTTTACATTTTTCACCCTGGCTATAATATAGAGAAGGTCATTTTATATCTCAGTAATGTGTCAGCATCCCATTTTGATAGAAAAAAGCAGAAGTGTAGGTTTTTGCAAATGTATTAAAAAAATAAACAAATACATCCACATGGTCCTAATCATTCAGACCTTTTGCTCAGTATTGAGAAGTACCCTGTTTGAGCTAATACAGCCATGAGTCGTCTTGGAAATGATGCAAGTTATTCACACCAGGAATTGGGGATCCTCTGACATTCTTCCTCGCCAATCCTCTACAGTTTCGTCAGGTTGGATTGTGAACGTTGGTGAACAGCTATTTCAGGTCTCTCTAGAGATGCTCAATTGGGTTTAGGCCTGTCAAGAATGGTCAGTTGTTCCGAAGCCACTCCTTTTGATATTTTTGCTGTGTGCTTAGGGTCATTGTCTTGTCTTTGGCTGGATGGCCATGTCTAGGAAGAGGCCACTGCGCTATTAGGAAGTGCTGCAGAAATTATTTTGTAACCTTGGCCAGATCTGTGTCTTGCCACAATTCTTCTGAGCTCCTTGGGCAGTTCCTTGGACCTCACGATTCTCAATTGCTCTGACGTGCACTGTGAGCTGTAAGGTCTTATATAGACAGGTGTGTGCCTTTCCTAATCACATCCAATCAATTTAGTTAAACACTGCTGGACTCCAATGATGGAGTAGAACCATCTCAAGATGGGGTGTGAGTGTACATTAATGAGAAATAAAACAGTTTTGATTTTAGAAAATGGCTGCTCTCAAAAAAAATTTAACGATGCGTCTGAACACTGTCTGTACCCACTGTATTACAGAAACCTTTGGGGTGAGCAAAATATAAATTCCTGGAGAGAGAGAGATATATATATATATATATATATATATATATATATATATATATATATATATATATATATATATATATATATATAGATAGATAGATAGATAGATAGATAGATAGATAGATAGATAGATAGATAGATAGATAGATAGATAGATAGATAGATAGATAGATAGATAGATAGATAGATAGATAGATAGATAGATAGATAGATAGATAGATAGATAGATAGATAGATAGATAGATAGATAGATAGATAGATAGATAGATAGATAGATAGATAGATAGATAGATATATATATATATATATATATATATATATATATATATATATATATATATATATATATATATATATATATATATATATATATATATAGATATATAGATATATATATATATATATATAGATATATCTCTGAAAGTCTAGCGCTCAATATTTCCCACGGACTTTAGGTGGCAGGGCAGCCTTTTTTATTAAGCACATAAGGCAAGTGAAATACGTTTGGAAGATGTTGTGACAGAGTTTTGGAAATGGGTCATTTGTTAAAAACGTTTTTAATTTTACACTGCCTCTGTGTCACTCACATGTCCGCCGCGGCTTTAGCTTGAGTCACGGCTTTAGCTTCTATATGCACTCCGTCTCGCCTCTGTCTCTCTGCTTGCCTCCATCTCTCCTGTCTAACTTTTAAACTTGCTGCCCTGTCCAAGTGTCTGAATGGGGCCATGAGAGGTACTAGCTTCCAGAGTGTCCTGGGTCGCTTTAGGCCCATGTAGTGGTTCACAAAGTAATCCACAGTGACCGAAAAGTAACGCGTGTGCATCTTCTCCTTGAAACGCTGTATTCACTGCAGTGAAGCGCCAATTCTGCACTGTCCCACTGCAGAGAGTGACTGACCTGTGGAGAAGAGACAAATGGAGAGGAGAGCACTGAGTGGCTCATTATACAGTAGATATAAAAACGTCTATTAAAATGCCAGGTTTTGTGATGTAAAAAAAATGGACCAAGATAAAAGCAGTCATTTCAGAACTTTTCCCATTTATTTTATTTTTTAAAAATATTTTTTGCCCATATGCGTAGCTTATGCTTAATAGACAGGACAGATGGCGTGAAACGGGTGATGAGAGTGAGAACATGCAGTAAATTGTCTGAGTCGGGATTCAAACTCTTAACCACTCGACCACCGGGCAGCACTTTTCCCACCCCTTTTGATGTGACTTATAACCTGTATAATTCAGTAGTAAAGTCCTTCGTGGGGGGGTTGTACGGAAAAAAAAAAAGTTTAAGTCGAATTCTGCCATGCTGATAGACTTGAAAAAATGTACCCACACTTCAGATCACCCCAGAGATTTTCAATCGGATTCAGGTCTGGGCTCTGGCTGGGCCATTCCGAAATTATTTTTTTTTAGAAAATCACTGTCTGATTTTTAAAGAATTTCTTTGCAAATAATGGTGGAAAATAAGTGGTCAATAACAAAAGTTCATCGCAACACTTTGACCTCTGTCATTGCCAACAAAGGATATATAACAAACGTTTTCTGTAAGTCTTCATAAGGTTGACACACACAGTTGCTGGTATGTTGGCCCATTCCTCCATGCAGATCTCCTATAGAGCAGTGATGTTTTGGGGCTGTCGGTGGGCAACACGGACAGCCCCAAAACATCACTGCTCTATGTCGGTGGGCAACATGGACTTTGAAGTCCCTCCAAAGGTTTTCTATGGGGTTGAGATCTGGAGAATGGCTAGGCCAATCCAGGACCTTGCTTCTTACGAAGGATTTGTTGCCGTGGCAGTGTGCAAGGGATCATTGTCATGCTGAAAGACCCAGCTCCGTTTCGTCTTCAATGCCCTTGCTGATGGAAGGAGGTTTGCACTCAAAATCACAAAGGAGGAACTCATGAAACCATCGTCTTACCGGAGATCGTCACGTTATCCCGGCGGACATCCTAAGATTTTTTTATAAGAGCTCTTCTACTGAGACTGTTTTTCAAACTTCCTATAAGTTATCTGTTCTTTTCCTCTGTATCTTCCTCTGTATCTACCTGCGTTGCATCAATGAAATTTCCCCATGTGGGACAATAAAGGATTATCTTCTCTTAAGCAGGGGGACACGTCTGGCACTGCGAGAGTCTGACGCCATAGTGTGTTACTGACGGTAACCTTTGTAATGTTGGTCCCAGCTTTCTGCAGGTCATTTACTAGGTTACCCCGTGTGGTTCTGGGATTTTTGCTCACCATTCTTGTGATCATTTTGACCCCACGGGCTGATAATCCCCCTGATCGAGGGAGATTGGCAGTGGTCTTCAGGCTGAGAAATAGATTTTCAAAATTAGGGGCCCCCAAGCAATTTCAGGGGCCGACAAGCGCGCGTGGCGTCATAAGAAGGAGATAAATGTGTTGTTTTAAACCTGGTTATTAGCATGTAAAACAATTTGAAGTACTTTTATCTGTTATTTGATATGAAGAGCACAAATACTGAATCAAATAAACCAGAGATCATGATCTTTAAAACTGTTTAATTCAATATAATAATAATGTTTCTTAGATGCAAAATAAATACTGTTTACAGCATTTGACACAAGGAGATCTTGTGGAATATATGAAATCACGTCCTACAAAATAAACTACTAACCTATATACATTGCCCCAAAAATTAGACCGGGCATTTCCGAGGACACGTGAATGCAACACGAACTCAGCGGCCAATCAGATGCCCGCTTTCATCGATATTACATCACGGAGACCGCTCGGCCAATGACAAGCGAGAAGACGTGCGAAGTGGGCATGTCTGTCAAAACGAAACTTAAACGATGAAAATGCCCCGAATATGGCCAAATTACTAGTTAAATCTTGATTTTTTTTTTTTCGAGGAGGGGCACGGCGGGCCCCCTCCTATTTCAAACCGTGGGCACGGCGGGCCCCCTCCTATTTCAAACCGTGGGCCCGCCGGAGATTCAACTGCTTACGGGCCCCCGTCTATTTCGCAGCCTGGTCTTGTAAGTCTTCCATTTTCTGATTATTGCTCCCACAGTAGATTTCTTCTCCCCAGTCTGGTGCAGGTCTTATGTTTGTGGTGTCCTTTGACAGCTCTTTGGTCTTCACCATAGTGGAGTTTTGGACTGTGACTGTTTGAACTCTGTAAGACTGAGCAAAATGATACGTATGTTTGCCGTAACCCGACCGCCCCGGTATAAAACTGGCCGACTGAAACACAAATATCAGCATTTTGTCAAAATGACGCCAAATTCTTTTATTTTACTAATATTTTGCCAACTCACCAACCATACTTTTCAAAAGCGCAATGTAGAATTGTTTTATAGCACTGGCTAACTTATTTTTAAGGGACGAATTACACATTGCGCAACGCATGTGCGCTTACATTTTAGGTCCTCCATATGCTTCTGTAGTAAACAGATCATGCAGGAGAGAACCCATATTGCCTTTTACCTGTTGGTTTGCCTCTGTCAGTGCTGCTGCCGCGGCCACTGCTCATGCCATTCTGCATCATGGTGAAGCTTGTTAAATTTGACCTGCGCTTTGCATTCTGGGAGGGAAACACGCCCAACAGTGTAATCACAACAAACACGGCGGCGCCCGTGTCCCCCGCATGTTCCCCCCGCTCGCATTCGCTACCAAAATGGAGTGTAACGACGTACAAAAGGTCGATTTGAAATATCTTAAAATCGTGAGATTTAGTCTCCCGATCGGGTTGATCGAGGCGTTTTCCGTCATTGACTGTTGAAGCTCTGGTCACTCGGAGTCAAAAAATGGCGATGATTTGGATCTCTTTTTTTTGCCTTCAAAGTAAAAAACTTTAGAATTTACCGACCGGCCGGGTCGGGTTACAGCAAACATACAATTTATTTGGGGTAGCCTGACAGTATAAAAGACACCTGCCCCCACCCTCAAACAGGGGTCCTCTGAAGTTACAGGTCTGTGACAACCAGAAATCTTGTTTGTAGGTGACCAAATACTTATTTTCCACCATTATTTACAAATTAATTCTTTAAAAATCAGACCTGTGATTTAGTTTTTTTGTTTTTGTCTCATAGTTGAGGTCTACCTATGTCAATTACAGGCCTCATCTTTTTAAGTGGGAGAATTTGCACAATTCCCCCCCCCCCCCCCCCCCGTATACACACATTACACACTACTATAAATGTGAATATAGATGCACACACAGACACATTTCACACTACACACATTTCACACTACACACATTTCACACTACACACATTTCACACTACACACATTTCACACTACACACATTTCACACTACACACATTTCACACTACACACATTTCACACTACACACATTTCACACTATACACATTTCACACTATACACATTTCACACTACACACATTTCACACTACACACATTTCACACTACACACACGCATGCATGCACGTGATGTTCATCCCTGCTGCTTCCTCCTGTTGTAGGAGTATCTGCAGAACAAGTTGAGGAAGACTGAGTACCGAGTGGGTCAGCTGGAGAACCACTCTGCATCCATCTGCCAGGTGTACAGGGAGCAGGATTTGACCAAAGGTGAGTGTGTTAACCATTTGTAAAAAAGTAAAATACAAAAAGAATGTTGTGCAATTTCATTGTTAAAATAAATATATGTGTGGACTGAGTTTTGTCAATGATCTCTAGAGTTGGCTGGGATTACAACAGTAGATGGTCTAGTTTAGTCTTTGCTTCTGGGGATATTTATTTAACTAGTTAAGAACCCATTGAGACCAAGACTTTTCAAGGGTGGCCTGCAAAGGGAAATATATGGCACAACAATCATAAAAACATTTACACAATTAAAAGACACTTTAAGAACATATAATCCATTTACATCTAAAAGCAGACATTTTTAAAATAGAATTTCTTTAGGGTTTTGTAAGAAATCGGTCAGACCAGTTCTCCCAACCTCAAGTCCACTTGAGGTTGGGAGCGTTCCATGCTGCAGGAAGTTTTGGGTCCACGGTCCTTTGTTCAGGGTTGTACGGTCGCTGCAAAAACTGGAAGAGCTGGCTCGAAGTGCTCGATTTAAAAACACGAAGCTATGGACAAAGTAAAAATATTTGTACTCTGGGCTAAGACGTGCATCCAGAACACTTCTCATCCTGAGCAAAGTAGACTGTTGATAAAAGAGGAGAAAGACTGGCACATCTGTCACATCATTTCTCAGTGAATTTGAGTCTGATGCTTAAAATACAGCGAGCACAGCGTGTCCCCTGGACAGTGATCACTGTCTACTGACGTCTTCTACAGTGTGTCAAACACTAGTGCTTCCTGCTAGAGTTCTCCTTGGTGGCCGTTGGCCAAATTGGACACACCGTTGTATGGGCCGCAGGGTTCAGAGCATGGGAAAAAGTTAGTGACTTGAAAAATGGTGATCAGTCGTATAGAGAAACCGTCTCAAATCGCACTTCATTGTGAGCAATTTGTTAAAGACTCAACTATCCCGTAGTGTTTTTAAGGAAGATCCAACAGTGTTCTGTTTGGGGTTGCTCATAAGAAACAGACATTTCTAAACAATCAACATCTGTGGATGTCATGTTTAGTCCCTGCTTTGCTGGACCTGGCCCAGGGGGAAAAGGGAACTGTGGAAAATACTTATACATATTTTTGTCTTGTTGGTCCACCAGACCTGGGTTTGGAGCACTTCATCAGAAAGGTGGAGGCTGCTCACTGCGCCGCCTGTGACCTGTTCATTCCCATGCAGAACCACCTCATCCAGAAGCACCTCAAGTCTGCAGACCACAACTATAACCGCAAGGTACAGTGCCACACGCCAAACTTCCACCACAGCAGGCTCAGTATAGTCCAGCCTTTTGAGAAAATCCACAAACTAATGCAGCTACAAGTCCATCAGTTTAGGATGCCACAGATTCTCTTCTATAGATCCTTTTTAAAAGTGTTTAAACAAATCTATTCCGAACTCCAGAATGGAAGTGTAGCATATGTGAGAATATGCCACTGGGCTTGATCAGAAGGTAGGTTTGACTCAGGGAGGTGCGTTTAAGCAATAATAAATAAAAACTAGTGAATCAAAGTGCGGCTGTGCCTTATATATTTACAGTGACTGTTTACCAACATACCAATATTTACAATATGTACAATCTGCAGATGATCAATGGTATACTGAAATTTTTTTTTTTTTTTTTTTTTTTTTTTTTTAAATGTGGTTTGGTCAAAAACAAAACAAATACTGAAAAACGTATTACAATCTCTAGTTGTATAAATAACAATCCAAATTCAACAAATGTTCAGCATAAAACATCAAAGGTAGAAAGCGCACACATATATTAAATCACATTTGCACATCTCAATGAAATAGTAGAAAAATGTCCATGCAAGAGCAAGCAAGAGTTTTTTGTATTGTCCAAAAATATAGCGCTGTGACTGAGGGGAGAGTTCGCAAAGTGTGTGGTGTCTTTCGGGTGGGATCGGACGGCTGAATCAGCCCCTACCATACCGCAGGTGGCTCATGTTGAAAGGTTTGTAGATTTGCGAAGTTCAGTGTTCAGTTCTGGGTCCAGGCTGGTCTCAGCTCGCCACCAAGTTAATCCTTCTTTCTGGTACCCCACTGGGCACACCTGGCCTGCAGTCAATAGACCGGACCATCAGTGAAATACCCAACATTTAGCTAGCTTCTAGGTTCTTTGGTTCATCTCTTTAAATTACAAATAATGCAGTAAATGCTTATTACATTCATCAATATAAATAATTTGAATAAATGCATTTTGTTATGATCAATAACCAGTTGATATGGGTAATAAACATATATATCAACAATCAAAGCAATATGTATCACAACAAGAAGAAAGACCGACAACTCGGACAGACTCACCAAATTTCACGTTTTCCCGCTTGCTAAAATTCCAACATCAGCGGCGGTTGATAAGTCCATAAACATACACTTGAGTTTAAAACCGGCGCACATTACAGTGATTAAAAACGGGTGTTTTAGTCGCAAAGCTTACCTGGTTCAGCCGTCCTGTCGTCTCTCCCAACACCGTGCACAGAGACACACAGGAAGCTGATATTGGCCAGGCAAGCACGTGATTGGTTCAAGTGACGCAGTGCGTGCGTGACGTGCGACGTACGTAAGCTACGTAAGCCACGTGACCAGAAGTGGTATCAGGAATTGTTGTTTTTTTCCCTATATGCGATAAAATTACGTGGGTTACATACGCATAAGTGAAAGGGAACGTAATGGGATTTCAATGGAAATACTAGGATTAAATTAAGTTCTAATAAATGTGCATGTTTGGGTCAGAGACAGTTTATTGCAGGGGTGGGCAAACTATATATAAACCTATATAATAACCTATATTTGACAGAAAAGTGATATTTTATTTGATATTTTTTTGGATTATTTTTATTTATTTTTTCCACACCAATGATCGTGAGCCGGTCCTCCGCTACTTGCCTGGATTCGATTATGGCCCTCGGAGGAAAATAATTGCCCACCCCTGGTTTATTGTGAAGACCTGCCATGTAAATAGTGCCTGAGGCCACAGCGCGGCGCAGCGGCCCCTTTAGACATGCTTTTAATCCAGATGCTCTTTTTAGACAGGAATATTTGCCCTTTGCCTCATATGTGGTTCTGATATTTTCTGGCTGTTGTGTTGTAGGCCATGATGGAGCAGTCCAAGAGGGCCAGTCTGTCGGTCGCCCGCAGCATTCTCAACCACAAAATCATTGGGAAGAAGCTGGAGAGCTATCTCAAGGTGTGCTACCTGCTCAAAGTATTGTATGGTTATTATGTTTGACACATGCATGTGTACAAAATGTACACACACACACACACACACACACGTTCCATGTACGGATTCTTTTATGCTTTGGAGGAAAAATATCTACAGGGTTCTTTCATCTCAAATGAATTTCCAAGTTTTATATATGAAATAAAATTTCATATATATTTGTCTTAAATTTTCTCACTTCTAGTATACGTTGAAATAATGTATATGTGTGTCAGAATGGTTTACTGTACTGAGTGAATGAGTTGTTACTGCAGCTTCCAATTATTTCAGAAAAATATCTTTCCCTAGTTCTACATAAGATTAGGTTGTACATGTTCAGCTTCTCTTTGTAAATCTCTTTTTGAACCTGGAGCTTTGACTTGCGCCATTTCCGTTCGGCCCTGCGGCACTCCCTTTTCTGTGCCCTGACCGAATCATCATTTCTCCACGGCGCCTTCTGCTTATTTTTAACCATTTTAGCCTTCATAGGGGCGATGGTGTCCAGAACATTCAAAACACTAGATGTAACAGAGTTCAACAAATCATTTACATTAGAACATGAGACATTTTCAAAGTTTATCATTTCCATAAACGGTGCACCTGTGCCATCACTTATGTATCTCATCTCAACAACTGCAGGACCAACCGGTGGTCTGGGAGAAACAGACAGGTCAAAGAAGACACAGAAATGATCAGACAGAGCAGCATCGATCACATTAACATTTGAAATATTTACCCCCTTTGTAATTATGAGATCTAGAGTGTGTCTTTTGCTGTGGGTGGGGCCTCTCACATGCTGAGTAAGACTGAAGGTTTCAAGGACAGCATCAAGCTCTTTAGCGTTTCTGTCACAAATATTATCAACATGCACATTATCAACATGCACATTGAAATCACCTGTAATGACCAAACCATCAAAGTCTGTGCATACGACTGAAAGCAGTAAAATCATCAATAAAACTTTGGCAGTGCTGGGGAGGCTTGTATAAAACAATGAAGAGAATGGATGGAGACCGTTTTAGCTCCATTTTAAAGGATACATACTCAAATGATGAAAACACCTCAAAAGAAAACCTGCGGGTAATTATTTCATCTCTAAAGACGGCACAGACTCCGCCCCCTCTTTTGTTTTCTCGTGTTTCAGATTCAAACTTAAAGTTGGGTGGAGCAGATTCTATCAGAACTACATTTCCTGTGTTTTTGTCAAGCCATGTTTCAGTTAAAAACATAAAATCAAGATAAGAAGAAATAAAATTATTAAGACATTTGTTACATAAGGATCTGACATTTAGCACAGCAAGTTTCAGACTAGTTTCAGTGGGACTGGGCTTTATCTTTTCACAGGGAATATGAATCACATTTCTCAGATTCGGCCTGACCCGCATTTTGTTTTTCCATCTTTGTGATGTGACTACAGAAATAGCACTAGGGGGGGCTCTTTTTACATAGGGCCCCGGGTTGGTTTGATTTTTAATATGACAATAAGTCCCGGCAACGCTGAGACCCAGTGCATCCTAGCTATGGGAGATACCAGGTGGATACGAGGTTGGATGGGTGGTGGGGCTTTTGTAGCCAAGGAGAGTTTGGGACCAGGTGAGAGGCGAGGGGGGGATGGGTGGTGGGGCTTTTGTTGGTGTAGTCGGCTTGTGCAGGGAAGAGTTGATAAGTATTGACATGGCCCTTGCTATATTGGGCGTGAGTGGAGCCATCTTAATGCCTGATTTGATCAGACTTTCAAAATGGCTGGGAAGGCCCATGGGTGAGAGTGGAGATGAGAAGGAGAATGATGAATCTTTAGTGGGAGTAGATGTTGCAGGGGGAACCCAGGGCTGGTGTGAAGGCAGGGGCGATGACAGGGATGTTGTTGGGCCTGTCACAGATGGGTCCAAGGCCTTTGAAGATTGTTCCTTTGCTGGAGGCGGTGGAGGTGAAATGTGGAGCAGCTGATGAATCCTTTGGAGAAGGCTGTGGTTGTGGTGCTTTTGATGTTGAAACATTGGCTCAGTCTCTGGCTGATGGAGCAGGAATTCTTCTCTCGTTCCTCTTTTCTCTAAATCTGCTCAGGACCCTGTCCAGGCCCAGTCCAATGCCTCAGAGCGTGGAGCAGGTTCTCTGTCAGCACCCTCACTCCACCTCTGCATAGGTGGGGGCCATTTCTCTTAAACAGGTCCTCTCGTTTCCAGAATAGATAGAAGTTCTCAATGTAGTGTAGTCCTCTCGGGGAACACTCTTTGGACAGCCATGTGTTCAGCTGAAGAAGCCGGCTAAACTTGTTTATCCTCCTGTCGATGTTTGGAAGAGGTCCACTTATGAATGTTTTGATTTCCATTTTATCAAGTACGTCGAATAACTTCAAGAAGTCTTTTTTCAAAACTTCAGTCTGTTCCCGCCGCATGTCCACTGCACCCACGTGCACAATCAGCTGTTTAGCTCCTCCATGCTTAGCCATAATATTTGGAAGGAGTGACGTTATCTCAGAAACAGTGGCGCTTGGAAAAGAATGTGTGTTTATCTTTTCATGCATCACGTGACTTATCGCGCCGTCACCAACCAAAACAATCCGTGTGACCTTGGCTCCTGGCACAGATCCTCCTCGCTGTACTTTGGCCTGTCATCTTTCCTTTTTTTCATTTAATTCCATCTCTGAAAGTGGTAAAAATCTGTTTGTGAGCTGCATTTTAGGTGACTTCACGTTATCTTTGTATCGTTTAGGCTTTGCTCCAAGTTTGTTCCAAGAAACAGCCTGGTCTTTCTGGTTTTTAGACAGTTTTGGAAACGACAGTCACTGCGGTTTAAGTTGAAAGTAGCAGTTTTTCTTGTAAAAGGTGTGCTCTTCTTACCATCGGCTGACACAGGAATGGTATCGTGAAGACCTTTTTCAGATTACAAAGCAAATATCCGTGTTTTCAGCTCATTAATTTCTTGTTGATATTTCCGACAGCGTTCAGTCTTTCTCCCTTCTCCCGGACATGTCGCTGGCGTCAGATATGTCGTTAAAACTGGAAAAATGTTCTTAAAATCCTTGGTTTACTTGAAAAAGTCTAAAGCAAAAATGTTTGGAAGACAAAAACTGATTAAAAAGCAAAATAAATGAGGAAAGCAGCGATAGCAAGCGGAGCGAGCAAAAAAGCGTGTGCACTCTTCGGAAATTAACCTCCTCCTTTCTTAAACACTTGGAATACATACGTTTTGGGGGAAAAATAGAAAATGATTGAGAACTATAGTTTATTTAGCACTTTACACATCTTTAGATATGGCTATAATATTATTATTTATTGGAGTAAAATTAGTCTTCACACTTTGCTAGTCTGAATTTCCTCTTTTGTTTGTATTCTCGGACTAAAGCGTTTCTCTGAACCTCTTCAGTCGTGTGACATCCTCGTATTGCTCTTCATCCTCCTGCAACAACATTAACAGTCTCAGAAAACCCAAGTCATATCAGCAGCTACTAGAACACGCCATTGTATACACCGATCCAGAGCATCCCAAACATGCTGAGTTTGACCTTACGAGTTGACCTGGAGCTACCCTGGAAGTCTGCAGGACAGTGTTTGGTCATCTCTCCTTAAACATTTTCATTATATGTACAAATGTGTTTGTGGTGGTGTTGGTTCATAGCTTTGGTGCTGTTTAAAACTGTTCAAGCCATTAATGTGCATTTGCACAGTTCGTTTCTATTTTTGGAAATATATTTCAATGATTCCCTTTTTTGCAGCTTTCTTTTCTTTCTTTCTTTTCTTCTTTTTGATGTACTGTATTGCAATACAAATCACTCTTTTTAATTTGTTATGGGTTAAGTATTTGTGTGTTTATTGTGCAATGCATTGAAATAGCAATATAGTATCGGGCCCTATTTATCGTTATATTAATTAATCTTCTACTGCTTAGTCGTGGGTGACTGGAGACTATCCCAGTGACTTAGGGCCTTAGGCGGGCTACATGATAAACTGGGGCCAGGGCCAGCAAGTCCAGAAGAGTTCATTCATTCACTAGGGGCAATTTAGAGTTGCCAATTAATCAAAATAAATACAAAATGATTACTCTCCCGCTGGATATATTGTAGTTACCAGGGCTTTTGTTACTGCTCTTTGTTCAGCTTTCTTCAAAATGAAAAAAATGTCAAGTGACCGGATTTGTTTTCCAGGGGGAGAACCCTTTCTTTGATAACCACGACGAGCAGGAAGATTCTATGGCAATGGATGTGTCTGTGGAGCAGGCAGACAACCAGCCACAAGAGGGCCTCACTCCCTCTGATGCCCTGGAAGAAGCCCCGCTCAGTCTGGAGGTTGAAGGGGCATTGGAGGTGGCGGGAGGAGCAGAGGAGGAGGTGGCGGGAGGAGCAGAGGAGGAGGCGGCGGGAGGAGCAGAGGAGGAGGCGGCGGGAGGAGCAGAGGAGGCGGCGGGAGGAGCAGAGGCGGCGGCGGCGGGAGCAGAGGAGGCGGCGGCGGGAGCAGAGGCGGCGGCGGGAGCAGAGGCGGCGGCGGGAGCAGAGGAGGCGGCGGGAGCAGAGGAGGCGGGAGACCACCACATGGATCAGGCTGAAGAAGGTGCAGAGTTCCACCCTGAGGAAGAGGAGGGCTTTGAGCTGGGGGATGAGGAGGACTGCCCCTACGTGGTCCATGAGCTCACGGAGGGACTGGATCTGCAGACGGGCCTCGCTGCTGACGAACAGGACCAAGCTGCACAATAAGCCGCCTGCTCTCAGCTCGCTCCTGTTAAGTTTTTGTAAAGGACACATATTATGCTAAAATGACTTGTTTTGCTTTTATTGTTCCCTCATCAAAAACGTACCTGAAGGTTTCATTCACGCTTGTTTAGCAAGTTCTCTCCCTCAGAGTCTCCAACACATTTGTGATGTCGTAGGTAGAGCTTCTTTAACTTCAAAAACTATCTCCAGATTCTAAGCATTTCATTCCCTCTGAAGCCAATAGACAGAACTGTAACTAAATCCTTGACTTTTTGTGTGTTAAAGGTCTAAAATGATTTATACAAATAATGCATAATATGTGTTCTTTATTAGTTTGTCTAATGGCTAATCTAATCTACTAGACTGTCCATCAAAACATTTTCGAGTCACTATTTCTGCTATTTAATGTCAATTCTAATATGTGAACGCTCGGGGACCAGACCAATTATTTGGATAAAAAAATAATAGGATTGCTGGCCAGACTGATCGAACTTCTTTTTGTATGTATATCTTTTATTTTTGGATGAAGCTTTTACATCCCTAAGCTTGTTAACACGATGGAGAAGCGGCATTATTTTGTTTGTGTACCTTTAGTTGGTGCTGTGTTTTTTCTGCCGTCTTTCATTCTAAAATAAATGTTAGAAAAACACATCTTGGCCATTTATTTTACAACTGTTTTAGACGTTATTTTTAATTTAATACGTGATGACTGAATTTTCAATTTTGGGATAATAATGATTCACATATTTACAACTTAAAAGTAATGTTTCTTGTGCTTTTAGACCCGATTAAGAGGTTTGTCTGGTTATTTTTTTGGGTATATTTTGCTTAATTTTAGTCCATGTTCTAGTTTGAGCAACAAAAATCACCTGGAAAATTGCTTCTGATCGGCAAAAATAAAGATTTTTTTTTTTTAAATCAAGATCCCAATACACGTGATTGCTTTTATTATTTTGTTCCAGGATTTTTGGCTCACTAGGAAGAAAAACTTAAAATTGAGCAGATAAATGGGCCACAATGTTAAACGCTGCGCCACGTCCTTCTCTATCGCCAGAGCCAAGGCAATTAAGCAAACCAAGTCTAAATTAGCAGGTTATGTCCGAGTCTGACTGCTTTTAATGTGAAGTGCACAGAGCGCTGCCACCGCCGTTAGCCGAGAGAAGCAGCAATGAGTTTCAAACTTTTATTACGCCTGATTTTCACTATCTCTTATGTTTTTAATTGATAAGTATGTTTTAATAGTTTCGTTTTAGAGGCGGAGTTGACCGTACAGTCCTATGGAAAGCCAATATGATCACACACCGTCGCTTAGTATTTTCTAGCTGTCTTTCAAACTAAAGCAGCGGTTTTATCACTGTGCGCCGTCAGGTGGTTTTCTGAAAACGAGCGCCGTAGTTTATTAAATATCTATTATATAAGATGCTGATGATTCCCACCCTTTGATTTTGCTAAGCCAATTAGACTCTCCTTTCTTCAGCCAATCTGGGTAAGTGTAACATCCACAGTCAAAATCAGAAGTACTGAGCCCCTATCATTGTAATGGATAGTAATATTTCTACCAAGCAATGAGGAAGAGCATATTTTTGTTGTCCTACAAGGCTGGTAACCAGTGGCGGCTGGTGGTGCAAAATATAGGAGGGGCTATTTGACATGATTGTGTTTTTTGTTTTTTTTCCATGTCCAAAATTGAATTGACTGTATGAATACATATTTTAAATACACATTTACAACTGAATTGATTAAATAAACACACTTTATTTCCACTTCTGGTAATGATAATACAATGACTTAGAGGTGCATACCATTTGTGAGAAAATACATTTGACATAAAATTACATTTTACACTTTTTATAAAATATCAGATTGTAAAGAGCAAAACAAAAATCTCAGTGATACTGTACCTTATAGTATCAATAACTACAAAAAGAGAATATAAAAAAGGCCGTGGCTGCAGAGACGCGGCGCGGTCAAATGGCCCAGCAGTTTCAGGAACCGCGGCACGGCCATATAGCCTCATGGCTAACCCTAACCTTAACCCTAACCCTGACCCTAACCTTAACCTTAACCCTAACCTTAACCCTAACCTTAACCTTAACCCTAACCCTGACCCTAACCTTAACCCTAACCTTAACCTTAACCTTAACCCTAACCGTCGGTGTAATCCCTCATTCGTCCAGGCGTGTTCCATAGTAGAAAAAGCTTCAGTTGTGTCATCTGGACTCAGTTTGAAAAAATAGACGTTTCGACTCTCATCCAAGAGTCATTGTCAATAACAGAATTTAGGTCGAGAACTCCGATATTAAGTTAAGTATTAATTAAGTATTAATATCGGAGTTCTCGACCTAAATTCTGTTATTGACAATGACTCTTGGATGAGAGTCGAAACGTCTATTTTTTCAAACTGAGTCCAGATGACTACAACTGAAGCTTTTTCTACTACTTAACCCTAACCCTTTCAGGAACCGCGGCACGGCCATGTAGCCTCATGGCTAACCCTAACCTTAACCCTGACCCTAACCTTAAACCTAACCTCAACCTTAACCTTAACCCTAACCCTGGCCCTAACCTTAACCTTAACCTTAACCTTAACCCTAACCCTTTCAGGAACCGCGGCACGGCCATATAGCCTCATGGCTAACCCTAACCCTAACCCTAACAGCGCGGTCTAAAACGGCGCGCTCAAATAGCGCAGCAGTTGCAGGAGCCGCGGAACAAAATAACATGGCAGTTTCGGCCGCGCGCCGCGGCTCTGTAAACACTCCCTATAAAAAACACAAACTTGTTTGTGCCTGTTTCATAAAACAGCTTCTAAGTGGCATTAGTTACCCTGAACTACATGTGTAACATTTTACATTTTTATATTTAATCATCACAGACATTATTGCTGTCATTTATAGCATTCTGTCATGTTTTTTTTAATAAATGGAGTTGGCGATGTTAATCGTTAACTAAGGTTCGGGAGCTGGACCACGCCTCAACCGCTTACTCCTCCAGCAAACACACCTCCACTCTTCAACCACACCTCTGGTGTCTGCGACCAGACCGCGGCCGGCCGGCATCACGGCCTTCAGACACAAAGATGATAAATATCCACTTTTCCACTTCCTGGTTCCCCGTCCTGAGCGCGCACAGGCGATCACCATCGCTCCAAGGGGCCCGCAGCTCGACCTCTCAGCTCCCCCTGGTGGCGGGAGCCAGGTTGTTTAACTAATTCAATTCAATTCACTTTCGTGACGCCCAGGATCGCAGCAATGCGTGTCTCGGAGGGCGACAGTGAAAGAACAGATTAAATACTGTTCATGGAGCATCCTGTGTCTTTGGACAAATGTTAAAATGAGTTTCAAATGTTGAGTCTCATCGACCCCTGTGCCTGCTCCTCTTTTCTCAACCTTTCTCATCGAATCATTCTTCTCATCCCCTTCTTTGCAGTGCACTCAACTCCCTCGACATGGATTCCTCCTCAATACCACAGCTACAACCCACCGCTACAACCCACCGCTACAACCCACCGCTACAACCCACCGCTACAACCCACAGCTACAACCCACAGCTACAACCCACAGCTACAACCCACCGCTACAACCCACAGCTACAACCCACCGCTGCTACAACCCACCGCTACAACCCACCGCTACAACCCACAGCTACAACCCGCCGCTACAACCCGCCGCCACAACCCACCGCCACAACCCACCGCCACAACCCACCGCCACAACCCACCGCTACAACCCACCGCCACAACCCACCGCCACAACTCACCGCCACAACCCACCGCCACAACCCACAGCCACAACCCACCGCTACAACCCACCTCTACAACCCACCGCTACAACCCACCGCTACAACCCACCGCTACAACCCACCGCTGCTACAACCCACCGCTACAACCCACCGCTACAACCCACCGCTGCTACAACCCACCGCTACAACTCACCGCTACAACCCACCGCTACAACCCACAGCTACAACCCACCGCTACAACCCACCGCTGCTACAACCCACCGCTACAACTCACCGCTACAACTCACCGCTACAACCCACCGCTACAACCCACAGCTACAACCCACAGCTACAACCCACCGCTACAACCCACCGCTACAACACACCGCTACAACACACCGCTCTTTACCATTCATTATCAATCTGGCTTAAGCTATTCTATCTTTTCGCTCTATGCTCATGCTTACTATACGACACTATTCTGACAGTTGCTAATCAAGCTGTCCTATCCTACTCTCTTATGTGAAATCTCCGCTTCCTTTTCTGGCAACTTATGCAACCTTCACACCTCGTGGCTCACAATTTAAGCTTTCACTACATTACTATCACGTCACATTCAGCTGTTTGGCTTCGCTTCCACATGCTAGCCACAGGCATCTTCGGATATTTTATTTCTTGTATTTTCTTGTATATACTGGCTTGATGTCACCTTCAGTCTCACTTTTATCCCAGCTTCTGCCCTTCACGCTACCTCTTCTTACCATGTTCACCTTGCCTTCTCACACATGCTCACATTGCCTTCGGGCTTCTGCAATATTCCATGCCAGCGCCGCTCATTTTCTTTCACCCCTCATCGCATTCATCATTGCCATTACGTCGACTCATGCTAGCATACTACTCCGACCCAAGCTAGGCTTCGCTGCTCCTATCCATGCTAGCAGCCACTCTCGCTCCGAGCCCCCTCGGCAGCCACACTTGCTTCGGGTCCCGCCGGCAGCGAGTGTGGCTGAGAGCGTGTGCTCGCTCTGATCCACGGCAGCGCCCACGTGCTCGCTCGTCACTCCACGCGCGCGCTGCTCGTCGCTCGTTGTGCCACGCGCTGCTCGTTGTGCCACGCGCTGCTCGTTGTGCTCGCGGCAGTCGAACTCAAGAGGCCCTGCAGGAACAATAAATAAGAAGTTCTGAATCTTATCGAAGAATTTAGAATTGATTGACATGTGGAGGAAAATGAACCCTAGAGCATGCCAGTTTACCCATTTGTCAAACCCACATACAATCTATTCCAGAAAGGATTACTTTTTTGTTCTCATTAAAGACAGATCTAAAATCATTGAAGCAGATATAGGCACAATAGACCTAAGTGATCATGCTCCTATCTATATTTCTGTAGACTTAAAGAAAGACATAAAAAAGCACACTTATGGAGGTTCAATGCCAGCCTGCTTAATGACCTTTTGTTTAAAGAAAAGATATTCTACAATATTAAAACCTGGAGAAAAATTATACAAGGAAAGCTTCCCTGCCCATCCTCTGGGATGCTTCCAAAGCCGTCTTGAGAGGACAAATTATAGCCATAGCCTCCGAAAAAAAGAAAGAAGGGGAGAAAAAGCTAAATAATCTGTAAGAAAAATGTAAACCATGCCAAAAAGGGATGTCCTAAACTGCTACAAGAAATTAAAAAGATAAGAGGAGAAATAAATGATCTGACTTCACAGGAAATAATTAAGAAAACGCTCTTTACAAAAAAAAAATATATTATGAGAGAGGATCAAAAATGTATAAATTACTATCTTGGAAACTTAGAAAACAACAAGCTAAAAGATTTTTTTTTTTAAAATATGGGACAGGTTGATGTAATCTTAACCAAACAAGACCAAATTCAATCAGCTTTTCAATCCTTTTATAAAAAAAAGAGGATAAAGAGGAAGATATAAATACCTTCCTGAACACCCTGACTTTGTCTGTTGCATCAGAAGAACAAAATAAGAGCTGAAATAACAGTTTTGGAAATTCAAGGTGCAATCAAAAGTCAATAAAACAATACATCTCTGGGGAGTGATGGGTTCACCTCAGAGTGGTATAAAGCTTTAAAAGACACACTTACTCCTTTCCTTTTTGCAACGTTTAACTGAGTTCTTAAAAAAACTCAGCTGGAAAGAAGCCATAATATCACTGATACCTAAAGAAGGGAAGGACTGACTGACTTGTACCACTCATAGACCCATTTCTATTCTGCAGTGGTGGGCCGTGGGTCTGGGGCCTTCAGTAAGGTCCTACACAGTCCCACCCGAATTAATCCGCCTCTTATTACCATCATTATGATGCCATGGCTCTAGACACTGTACATTTAGACAGAAACGCAGTTGAACCAGGTGTTGTGTCACCTTGAATTGCAGGGGAAGAGTACAATACAGTACAGTTCAACTAAGTTCAATATTCCCTATTTTTCTTTCTTCATTTTACCTTTTCATTGTGCAGCTTTATTGTCCTGCGCGTGTCATTGCTCGCTCGGTTGCAGTGCCGTCGCGCACTAGCGGTTTCCTGTCTCGCAGCGTCTTGAGAAAGGCGTTATAATTATGGCCGTGGCTGGAGAGCCGCAGCGCGGTCAAATAGCCGCACAGTTTCAGGGACCGCGGCATTTCCCTTATAGCCTCATGGCTAACCCTAACCTTAACCTTAACCCTAACCCTAACCCTAACCCTAACCCTAACCCTAACCTTAACCCTAACCTTAACCCTAACCTTAACCCTAACCTTAACCCTAACCCTAACCTTAACCCGTCAAGGACTTAAACGGCGCTAAAACGCGGTCAAATAGTGGTGCAGTTTCAGGAGCCGCGGCGCGCGGCCGGCACAGAAATAACATGGCAGTTTCGGCTGCGCGGCGCGGCTCTGCAGACACTCCCTATAATTATATCCTCGTGGGTTGACACAGCTTAGTAGTACGCAAATTCAGTATCCTCGTTCTGAGGTTCTGCATAGCCCCGCTCATAGGACCTCCCTCTCACTATTGGTGATCCAATCAAAAGACGTGCACGTGATGCACCTGCTGCTCCTGAGCAACAGCAGCAGACGTACAAGAGACAACTCTGAAGCTGATTGGTCATTTTCATTTCCATTCACTTAAAGCTACAAGTGCCAGCCCTGTTGATTCTGAAGGCCTGAGGGCAGAGTATAACTCTTACTCTGGGGAATAATGTAATAAATATTTGTGGGAAAATATATATTTTTTAAGGATATATTATTTACGTCATAAGGCGCTGGTACAGCTGGCAGCCCGGTGTAAACGCTCTCTCTTCTTTCTCACACTTATTGTGCTTTATCTCCTATATTTTGTAAATATAGTAAGTATATTTTTTCTATTTTACTGTACGATAGGGACACGCGCTGGAATAGTTTTTTAATTCAACTGTTTTTGACTTTTTTCGGCTGGATTTGAGCGTTTTTCGTTGCGTTCGTTGTGTTGTTGTGACGTGAGCTAGCTCCGAGCGAGCCCACCAGCCCCCCCCTCCCCGCGCCCTCCGGCCGCGCTAAAGTACGGCGTGTCGTCGGTACACGTTTATATACACGTTTATATGAAAGAGGAACTTCACGAACGATCGGGACACGCACTGGAATCGCTTTAAATTAACTTGTTTTGACTTTATTCGGCTGGATTGAGTGTTTTTGTCGTGTCGTTGCGATTTGTTTTGGCTCTGAGTCCCCCGGCTCCGGCCCCGCCCCCCGGCCGGCGCCGGACCGCGTTTATACAAAGGAGGAACTCATGAAACTGCGGAGAACTGTCGTCTTACCCGGAGATCGTCACGTTATCCCGGCGGACATCCTAAGGAAAACGCAACGAAGCAGACGGGCTGGACGTAAACTCCGAGAGAAGAGAGGGACAAACAGGAAGTCGGTTCCTGCCGTAGTCATGGGTAACGTGAGGTCCCTTCAAAATAAAATGACGGAAATAGCGAGCCTCATGCGGTCCCAGAGGATTTATAGGGACAGCAGCGTCTTGATTTTCACAGAGACCTGGTTAACAGCAGAAATGCCAGACTCTATTGTAGGTTTGGACAATTTTCATCTGCTGCGGGCGGAAAGAACGAGAGAATGCTTGAAGAAAAGAGGTGGAGGTCTGGCGGTGTATGTGAACACGAGCTGGTCCAAACCCGAACACTGCACAGTGAGGGAGCAGCTATGTAACAAGGATATTGAACTATTGGCTATTGGCATGAGGCCATATTATCTGCCCCGGGAGTTCTCACATGTGATTTTGATCGCAGTCTATGTGGCCCCGTCTGCCAATGCTGAAAATGCTTGTGAAGCACTGCTCTCCTGCACTTGTAGGCTGCAAACACAGCATCCACAGGCTCTCTTCCTCATCTCTGGTGACTTTAACCACGCTTCTCCCTCTTCTGTTCTACCAACATACACCCAGTATGTTACCTGCCCCACCAGAGAGAATAGAACATTGGACTTGTTTTTTGCCAACACCAAGGAGGCTTATTCTTCTTCCCCCCTCCCTCCCCTGGGCAGCTCGGACCACAACCTTGTACATCTGAGGCCTGTGTATGAACCCATCGTGCGCAGGCAGCCTGTGGTGTCCCGTGAGGTGAGGATGTGGTCTGCTGAGAGCGAGGAGGCTCTGAGGGACTGCTTCAGCACCACTGTCTGGACTGAGCTTTATGACCCACATGGGGAGGACATCAACACCATCACAGAGTGCATCACGGACTACATCAACTTCTGTTTTGAGAACATTGTTCCCTCCCGGACGGTGCGGTGTTTTCCAAACAACAAGCCATGGATTAACCGTGAACTGAAGGCTCTGCTGAAGGAGAAGAAGAGAGCCTTCAGGTCAGGGAACAAGGAGGAGCTGTGGACTGTGCAGAAGGAGCTGAGGAGGAAGATCAGGCAGGCTGAGGCCGGCTACAAGAGGAGGATGGAGGAGCAGCTGCAGCAAAAGAACATTCAGGGAGTGTGGAGGAGCCTGAAAACCATCTCGGGCTTCAAAATCCCCCCTGCCCAGACAGAGGGGGATCTACAGTGGGTGATGATTTAAATGCTCACTTCTTGAGGTTTGATCGGTCACCCGCCCCTCCCCCTGCACAGCTGCATGCTCCCTCTTCCACAGCTGGACAATGCCCTGCATCTGTTCCTCTTCGCTTATCTGCCCCGGACCATCAGCTCCCCACTTCGCCTGGACTCACCCATCCCCCCAGCACACAGTCCCCCTGCCAACCACTGACTGTCACAGCAGCACAGGTGAGGAGTGAGCTGAAGAGGATTAAAGTGAGGAAGGCAGCAGGACCTGATGGCATCAGCCCCAGGCTCCTTAAGTCCTGCGCAGATGAACTGTGTGGAGTTGTGGAGCATGTCTTCAACATGAGCCTGAAGCTGAGGGTGGTACCACAGGTCTGGAAGACCTCCTGTCTGGTACCTGTGCCTAAGACACCGCGCCCCAAAGACCTCAACAGCTTCAGGCCAGTGGCTCTCACGTCCCACCTGATGAAGACACTGGAGCGGCTAGTCCTGGACCACCTCCGCTCCACCGTGAGCTCAGCCATGGACCCGCTGCAGTTTGCATATCGGTCTGGCATCGGAGTGGAGGACGCCGTCATCTCCCTGCTGCACCGCTCTCTCTCTCACCTGGAAAAGCCTGGCAGCTCTGTGAGGATTCTGTTCTTCGATCTTTCCAGCGCCTTCAACACCATCCAGCCGCTGCTCCTGAGGGACAAGCTGGAGACGGCTGGTGTGGAGTATGACCTGGCAGAGTGGATCCTGGACTACCTCACAGACCGACCCCAGTTTGTGAGAGCCCGGAACTGTGTGTCTGACACTCGGACCTGCAGTGTGGGGGCGCCCCAGGGCACTGTCCTCGCGCCCTTTCTCTTCACCCTTTACACTGCAGACTTCAGACATGACACGGACAGCTGTGTCCTGCAGAAGTTCTCTGACGACTCTGCTATCATCGGACTCATCACGGACGACGATGACGCGGAGTACAGAGGACTGGCGCAGGACTTTGTGGACTGGTGTCAGCGGAACCACCTCCTCATCAACGCGGGGAAGACCAAGGAGATGGTGGTGGATTTCCGCAGACGCCACCCCACTGCCCCCTCACCAGTGAACATCCAGGGACGGGACATTGAGAGAGTGGACTCATACAAGTACCTGGGTGTTCATCTGAACCACAAACTGGCCAGAGTCGGCTCTACCTCCTGAGGAGACTCAGGTCTTCAGGAGTGACAGGGCCACTCCTGAAGACCTTCTACGACTCTGTGGTGGCATCAGCCCTCCTGTATGGTGTGGTCTGCTGGAGCAGCAGCATCACAGAGAGGGAGAGGAAGAAGCTGGACAGAGTCATCAAGAAGTCCAGCTCCGTCCTGGGCTGTGCTCTGGACTCGGTGCAGGAGGTGGGGGACAGGAGGGTCCTGGCTAGATTCACATCTATGCTGGACCATGAGTGTCGCCCCCTGCAGGACACTCTCTCCGCTCTGGAGAGCAGCTTCAGTGAGAGACTGATCCACCCTCGATGTGCGAAGGAAAGGTTCCGTAGGTCTTTCCTTCCTGCTGCTGTCAGACTTTATAACAAAAACTGTTAGTACTGAACACTCGCAATACTGACCTAACCATGTGCAATTCTGTCATATGTGCAATTGCTGTTGGAATTTATGTGCAATTCATGTGCAATTACTATGAAATTCATGTGCAATCTATGTGCTGTCGTGACACATATTCATGTGCAATTACTGTCGTGATCACATGCAATGGTATTTATGTATTTATTTATTCATTTGTCTATGGGAGTTTTTATTTATTTATAGGAGATCTTCTACTGAAAGTGTTTTTCAGACTTCCTATAAGTGATCTGTTCTTCTGTATCTACCTCTGTATCTACCTGCGTTGCACCAATGAAATTTCCCCATGTGGGACAATAAAGGAATATCTTATCTTATCTTATCTTATTATAGATTATGTTTAGGCAAGCAGTGAATTGCCTTGCTGGCCCTGACGGCCACCACAATTCTGAATGTGGACTATCGTATATATACACCTCAAATATGTCCAAAAGAATGGAACAAATGCTCTCAAACTTTATCCACAATAATAAAACAGGATTTATTAACAAACAACAAACACAAGACAACACACAATAAGGGTGTAATAATTAATTTGGACGCCGAGTAGGCTTTTGATTCTGTTAGCTGGCCATATTTATTTGAAGTCTTAAACAAATTAAACATCCATATTGGGGCTCTTTACGATGGCCCAACATCGAGAATTAAGATCAATGGCCATCTGACAGATCCATGAACTCTGGAAAGGGTGGTGAGGTAGGGCTGTGCTTGGTTCTCCCTCCTGTTTGTTGTGTGTTTGGAACCATTGGCCCAATATATTAGACAATCAAAAACAATTCATAGGGTTACAATTGATGGGATGGAACATAAAATTGCAATGTGACAGATTTTCTACAAAACCAAAATGGAAATTATCTCATTCTGGCATCCCCTTTGACCTTTAGAAATACCTACCCATTTAAATGACATATGGAATCTCTTAGATATTAAGGTGTGGTCCTCCATAGAGACCAATCAACAATTCTAGAGAAAAATTATACCCCTCTTTTTACTACTATAAAGGGTTAGGGTTAGTTTATTTTCATCCTAACTGGTTGTTTGATGAGTGGAATAAAGCGATCTCATTTGTAAGCCAAGGGGGGAAAAGTATCTGATTCAAAACTTAACAATTATCAGAAGATATGTAAGGTTTTGTCAGCTGTGAGGTCCATCTACGACAGTGTGGTAGGGTTTGGGTTGACATCTGACTGTTTGATGGCACCAAAAGGATTTTAAAGACTGCTGCATTCTTATCTTCACAGAGAGGCTTAGAGAGCATGACACAGACACGGATCTGTCGATTGGGGATTTTGGAACACCTTTCCAACTCGATCGGGACACAGACACCACAGGGAAAAGCCAAGCAGGTGGGGTATGTGTGTACATCTGTGACTGTCAGGGCAGGCATCTGTACCCCTGATATTGAGCTCTGTGTGTATCCCTCTGCCCATCATCAATGGGGCTCTAAGAGCCATCATAGGGAACTCGATGAAGCTGTGGAAAACCACCCTTGAGGCCAATGGCAAGGCACTTGCACAAGTGTCCGTCAAATGTGACATATACCAAGGAAAGGCCCCGTCCCCACTGCTGTTCTGCATAGGTCTAAACCTCCTCAGCTAAATAATCAACAAGACTGGCTATGGATACCGACTCAGGAATGGGGCCACGATCAGTCACCTCCTCTACATGGATGACATCAAGCTGTATGCTAAGAGCAAATGAGACATCAACTCACTGATCCACACCACCAGGATCTACAGCTCAGATATCGGAATGTCATTCGGACTAGAGCAGATGGTGACTAAGAGAAGGAAGGTGGTCCACACAGAGGGGGTCTCACTCCCAGAAGGAACAATAGCAGACATTGAGGACAGTGACAAGCACCTTGGAATCCCACAGGGAAATGACAACCTTGAAGAGGTAACAAGGAAAAAGGCTACAGCCAAATACCTACGAGTGAGGCAAGACCTTAGAAGCCAGCTCAATGGTACGAACAAACCCCGGGCAATAAACAGCTACGCCCTGACAGTGATCCGATCCGATCAGTTGGCCAAAGGAGAAGATACAGACCACAGATGTTAAGACACAAAAGCTCCTGACCATGGAGGGTTCCACCCCAAATCCAGCACCCTGAGACTGTACACTAGCCATAAAGAAGGAGGTCGTGGACTAGTGAGCGTGAGAGTCACTATCCAGGACGAAACGTCCAATATCCATAAATACATCAAGGACAAGGCTCCTACAGATGACGTGCTCAGTGAATGTCTCAGACATTGGGGAACAGAGGATGATGAGGTGCTGGAGGGACCATCATGGGAGGACACGCCCCTACATGGGATGTACCACCGGAACATAACTGAAGGGGCTGACATCAAGAAATCCTACAAATGGTTAGAAAGAGCCGGTCTGGGGTCTTCTGTCTTGACTCTTGATCCTTTGATATTAAGGAATTATTACAGGGACACTCAGTGGATGATACATTTAAGTGTCTTTAAAGTACAGGATTAATAGAAAGGGGTTTAAAATACTGCTAGGGCCTTCCCATTACACACTCCACCAGATGGTGTCAGTATGCAGACTCTTGTCACACTCGCACTTTGTTCTTATAGCTTTTGGGACAGGTGGACTTGATGACATCACAAAATATGAAGCTTATGTAAACACTTGCCACAATATAAGCCAATAGTTAATCTGCATTTTAATATTTAACAAATAAAACAAAAAACATCTTCATCCAAAACACTGCACCATTGTGAATGATAAAAAAATAACAATCACCCATCAGTCCTTTTCATCATACTTCTTTAAAGTTGTTTATTCTTGATAGTGCTTGTCCAAATAAGTCAAAAATATTGTAGGCGTTGAAGTTAAAGATTCTACTGAAAATACATGTTCAGAATTCTAGTTCTGGGTCCCTATTTCATCTGGTGGATCAGAATACTTGACTTTTCTAAAATCAAAGGAATACATTGTTGTACTATATACATAATATTGTTATAGTTATATTGCTTTGCTCTGTTTATACACTATGATATAATGCAATTTAAAGTATTTTAAGTTCAGGTAGCCTCTTTCGAATACAGTATTGAATAATTAGGCTATTCTTCCCAGCAAAGTCCAGGCATGTGTCTACAAGAAATATAGCCTAATAAGCTTCATGGCTAAATTTAGGCCTCAATGATTATTATTGTCATTGTTATTATTATTAGGTGGGCGCTAATAACGTTCATTAATACGCTTGTTCCCGTTAGGGGTCGCTGGTGACTTTGGGACTTAGGCGGGACACACCCTGGACAGGAGTCGATCGCAGACGCAGTGAGGGTCGTGATCGACATATTGGGCACCGCTGGTTTGAATGATAAACAACCAAAGACAAAGTAGATCTACTATAAATGCTCCTGTCATTCAATCCAAACTGCCTGGTCAAGCTGGTGGTGCGCCTCGGAGCACTTGTTGCCCTACGCAATGTAGGGTTAACACAGGGTATTAATAATATTATTATTAAAATAAGAGTAGTACTATTCAGATGGAAGTATAAAAGTCTGTTTAAAAGTTAACTGAAAAACACTGCTGCATTTGTCTTTTAACTGGCGACTGGACACTAATTGTGAGGAAATGGAAGCAAGTTTGACTCCACACATCTGTGAGAAAAGATGATAATAAGATGATAAAAGCATTTGATAATAAAGATCAATGATTTGGAAACTGTAGTGGGCTGATCTATCGTCTTGATCACGCGCTTCTGCACTTGTGGGTTATGTGATCTTTGTATATGAAGTGCATCTTTTTTCTAAGTCTTCTTTGATGCATCCTCAGTGAAACAGGCGGAGCAAGTTCTCATCCGGGGATTTCCAGCGAACTTGCTATGAAGCGAACTTTGAATTGGTACAGGACTTGTGTCGTCAAGGACATTTCATAAGTCCACAAGCACACAAGTCTGCACAAGTATGTGGGTTGAGGTGGAACTTGGTGCAAAGTACAGAGACCCCCTGGTGACAGGGAGGAGAAATATTTGTAATTTTAAATTCAAATTACTATTTTGTTCCCACCAATTATTCTTTATTCCCACAATTTAGGCAAAACATTCCCACAAATTGGACAAAATGTTCCTACAATTTCGATTTGAAATAAAAAAAAGGTTGTTATGCGCTACAACATGTCTGCATTCAGCTAAACAGGACTACAAAATGGGCTATATATCCAAGTTAATTTAAGCCAATTATAGAACCTATAACAATATTATCAGCATTTTTTTCCTGCTATCTGTGCCCAGCTCGTCTTATTTGCTTGACCCGCCAGCCCCGCCCACATTCTGTTCAAATGCGTAAGGGTCAAGAATCGGAGTCAGAGCCAATGAAATCGTCGGTAATCCATTTACCTCTCCAATCCCAGGCGGAGGTTTTAACGCGTCACACTGAGATACGGAAGTAGCTCTTCACCCCCGTTCCAAAACATTCAAGATGGCGGACCCGGCTCGTGACCCGGCCCGTGACCCGGCCCGTGACCCAGCTCGTGACCGAGTGTTTACTTCTGTTCTCGCTTCGGTTTGAACAATCAGGAAAGTCCGCTCTACTCGCCGTGATGAACGTGCGTTAGATGCGGTTATACGAAGGGCGTCATCGCGATTCAGGAGACATTTTCTGCATTCGGGGACGGATAACGCGGAACACGCCTTGTTGACATGGGCTACGTAATATCTGGTTAAGCGTGTCGCGTTTTTTGCGTCACTTCTGGGTTTATGTGACTGGTTCTTTCTCTGCTCTAAACTCCGCCCTAGAAATTGAACCTCAGCGGTCGAGCCCCAGAACCACACGGTTTAGATAAGTAGTTTGCAAAAACAAGTTTTTTGGTCAGGCAAGCGTCTTATAGCACATAACAACCAGGTTTTGGCTAACTTGGTATACAAATATTTTAATTTGTCCTTAACTTTATCCCCTTTTACTAGGGGGCCTCCATAGCAAAGTTTGAAGAGCACTGAGCTAGAACTTGTAAATAAATCCAAAACAGTATAAAGGACTCAAATGATAGATACAGTAAATAGTCCAATCCAAGTCCTTTAAACTCAGTAAATTACTGCGGCCCCAGCGTGGCTAGGTCGGTGGGCAGGTCAGAGGGCAGGTCAGCATGCTCGTTGCCCCACAGGTGGTAGAAGTGGCTGAAGTCCACATAGGGGGGCACGCGGCCAGTCTCGTCTGGCTGAGCTGCCTGGCTGCCTCTCTGCCTGAACAGGCTGCCGTCCCCCGAGCTGGAGCTGGAGCTCTGGGTCTGGGTGTTGGTCGATTGGAGTGTGGTGGTGGGGCTCTGGCTGCTATAACACAACACAATAAATAGTACATGCAAAGTCATTATGTGTATGCCCAGATTTTTTCCCAAATTCAACAGTTTAGTTTTAGTTTATTGGTTTATTTATCAGGGACAATGCACTTTAAACATTGATCTACAGGAAAGATGCTTGTGCCATGTTATAGCAAAGTTGCTCATTTCCACGTGCAGTCCTGACTCCTGAGACAAATAGCATTAATGCCAATAAAATACATGTAATGTATTTTGAGTATATTAATACACACATCCAGATTCAAAGATTGCTAATACTTTGTTTTGCTAAATTCATGCAAATTGAACCCATTGATCTCAACGGGTTCTTCCCGAGTTAAATAAAGGTTAATAGATAATACCGTATTTTCCGGACTTTAAGTCACACCTTTTTTCATAGTTTTGGCCGGGGTGCGACTTATATTTATATTTATACACTTATACTTATACTCCGGAGCGACTTATATGTGATATTATTTGTTATTTTCACACTTGCAACCGCATTTCATACTCAACTTAATAAATGCTTTTTTCTTCTCTATTATGCATTTTTTGGCTGGTGCGACTTATAGTCCGAAAAATACGGTACACAAAAAGACTGATGACTTAAAATGTACTGTATGCATTGTATATTTGAACTGCAGATTTTTGATTTTTTAACCTGAGAAAATCAATTAAAATGTAGACTGCAAAATTCAGCAACTGATATTCAAAATGAAAAATAAAAATAAAGCATGTTGATTCAGGATTAAAAAAAGTGAGACATTTGCCACCATTTAGACTGTATTGTTAGAAACTTGAATTTCAAACAACATTTTGATATTAAAGTGGAACTGAACACCTGATCTCCACCCACAGGAGGAGTCTGAAGGACTAAATGGGATAGTAACCACACTAAAGGGGTGTGGTTGACTAAAGGAAAGAGGCGGGAGGGGCAGGGTCTGGAGGAATATTTTATATCTTAGGATCTTACTGTGAAAAAGTCATTGAACCGTTTGATTAACCAGCGTTTTTGTAAAGCCTAGTTGAGTTTCACTGCTCACACCCAGGTCTGATTACCACCATGTGTAGAACCTGCCAGACGCAGCAGGAATTCAGATCTAAAAAGAAATACTGTTTTGCAGTTTTCTGTTCTTTTCTGTATGCTTATGTTTTGGGTCCCAGAAGGACTTTTTGTCTTTACATCTGTGGTAGATCTCAATTGTTTGGGAGAAGGAGGCACGAGAGTTGATATGGTAGATTCAGAATCATGGTCAGCATCATCGTCACCCTCACCATGCTGCCCACAGACTGGGGGCAATTAGTGTGTTTGATGAATCCTATTTAATAAGACTTATCAAATAGCATTCATCAAACACACTAATTAAGCTAAATACAACTTCAGGGCTATGCTTATGAATGCATTTTTTTCTGCACAATATTTTATCAATATATATCAATCAATATATTTTAATTTATTGCTTGTAGTTGGTGGGGGACTCACCCTGGGGTGGGGGTCTCCTCCTCTGGTGCAGAAGTGGTGTTGGTCCCGTTGGTAAGGGTGCTGATGGATGGCATGACCAGGGACAGCATCACACTGGTCTTACTGGTGCTCTGAGAGTTGGAGTAGGGCACTGACACTGGGTAGATACGCCCTCCTGAAAATACATGGAACATAGACCACATGAAAAATATGCAGAGAAAACAGTACAAACACTGGAAGTTTATTTGGATATTTCCACATTTCATGAGTTTCAGCTTTCAGTATTTCGTGGATTAGACCCCTTTGTTTACTAGCCTCAGTCTGAGCTAGCCGAGCTTAGCTGCTAACTTCATGGCTGAATATTCCCACGCCTTGACCTGCTGAAGTTTTCATTGCCATTAGGCACCGTTATTCAGTTTGAAGGAGGAACCTCCCATAAAGGTCCAAGTAATAATGGAACCAAAAGAAAACAAACAACACAAAAAACAAACACCAAAACTGTTCACAAACGGTATGTTTCCACTTTGTCCTCCATGTCCAAACAGATCACTGTGAATCATCTAACAATGGAATATACATTCTTCAGTGAAGAGCCTTATCTGTTCATGATTTGCCTATAAACTGACTGGTTAGATAAGCATTTTCAAAAAGTATTGTTAGTATTATTTGTATTAACAATGATTCATATGTTTTGTTTGTTCATCTGCAGGTTATGGTCTGAGGACAGTCATTACTGGGGTGGAGGAAGTGTTTACTGATGAGAACATGCAGATACATAAAATGGGTCAAATGCAGAGGACACTGGAGGAGCTCTGACCGAACTTCTTCAAAGAATCAGACTATTACGATCGATAAGATGTGGGATATGTTGCATTGCCTATTGAAACACTCTAATAATAATTGGGGCTGTATGATTCCTCAAGATCAAATCCAAGTCACATTTTAAACTGTGAAAACATGCTAATCTCAAATGCGTGGTATTGTTGTACTAATTTAGCGCTTTATGTTTTTCTCCCAAGTGTCAATGCAGCAGGAAGTATTTAAGATGGTCACAAACTGGTCTTACTGATCACCAGTAAGACCAGTGTGATGCTGTGTCTGGTATTATTGGTTGACCTGAAAATTGTGTATTTTATAACAGGTTTTTACTCTGGCAGTATTTTTTCAACCAACAAGACCCAAGGCCCATTATCCCATTATTCAAGAGCATCTCTTGATCAGTGTGAATCTCCTCAGCCAAGACTTGTTTAATCTTGGCTGAATCTTCTGGTTGACAAGCATCAAACTGAGAGGCCCAAGTGTGGTGATCGATCTGAAGATCTGTGAGGCAGTGTCACCATCAAACACCCACTCTGCAATCTTTAGTTGGATAAGAAGCAGCAGCAATGTCTCTGTAAAGTAAAGGCTTATCTTCTGATTTCTTCTAAAGTAAAATAACTGTCCTGTTCAGCTGTCTCAATGTTTTTATCTTAACTGACAACCACCTAAACGGCTTTATGAGATCAGAATCAGAAAATGTTTTACTGCCATTGTCAGTGAGTTCTAAGAATAACAGTACAGAAGGAATTTACTTTGATGTGGTGCAACATAAAACAATGAATATTGTTTGTAAAATATAATGAGGTGACCATAATAATTCTCCAGTAGCAGTGGGACAAACCGTGCGAGCGCCGTAGGCGGCGCAAGCGAAAAGTACTACAGCGCTCGCACAGTGATCTTAATATTACCCTTTTCCCTTTTACCCCTGAAGGAGCTTGATCAATTGAATTCAAACAGGATTGTCACTATCCGGTTTGTGTGCGTCTGTGTGTGAGAGAATACCCGCCATGCTAAAACCCCTCAGCGAGAACACGGAGTAGGAAAATACTTTTGTTCTTCTACCATTTTCGAGTGTGTGAGTGGAAACAGACTAAGATGGAGTACAGCAAGTTAATCCATCGATCACTAGAGCACATGTCAGAATCAGAATCAGAAAAGGTTTATTGCCATTGCTAATGAACAGAATTCACAAACATAGGAACTTGCTTTGTTGATGCGGTGCAACATAAAACAATGAAAAATGATAAAACAAACTATATATAATCAAAAAGAAAAACAATATAAATCTGCTATCGGATAAAAATAAAATTAAAATAGGCTTTCTACACAACATTTACAGTTGAATTGACAGATGTAGCGCAGGAGTCAACAGTGCAGTGAGTGATGGGTCCGGATAGACCGTAGCCTCCTGCCTGAGGGGAGTGGCCTCCTGCTTGAGGGGAGTGGCCTCCTGCCTGAGGGGAGTGGCTCAAATAGTCCGTGTCCAGGGTAAGAAGGGTCGGCTGTGATTCGACCTGCTCGTCCTAGAGTCCTGGAGACGTACAGGTCCTGCAGAGATGGAAGTTCGCGATCACCTTCTCAGCAGAGCGCACAATGCGCTGTAGTCTCTGTTTGTCCCTGGCTGTGGCTCCAGCGTACCACACGGTGATGGAGGAGGTGAGGATGGACTCAATGATGGCCGTGTAGAACTGCACCATCATCTCCGCTGGCAGCTTGGCTTTCCTCAGCTGCCGCAGGAAGTACATCCTCTGCTGGGCCTTGATGAGGGAGCTGATGGTGGCTCCCACTTGAGGTCCTGGGTGATGGTGGTGCCGAGGAAGCGTAAGGAGTCCACGGTGGTGATGGGGGAGTCTGAGATGGTGAGGGGGGGCTGGGGGGCTGTGACTTTCCTGCAGTCCACGATCATCTCCACTGTTTTCTGGGAGTTGAGCTCCAGGTTGTTACTGCTGCACCAGGACACCAGCCGCTCCACCTCCCTCCTGTGGACAGACTCATCCCCGTCCGAGATGAGCCCGATGAGGGTGGTGTTGTGTGTAAACTCGATCAGTTTTATGAGGTTGGATTTGTCTTAAAGTCTTTTTTGTTGTCACTTGTTACAATTATTTGATGTGTCTTTTGATAAATTACTATGTTGACTGCAAGACATCTATCCAGATTAATACAAATATTATCTCTCCATTTCTAAATTGATTTAAATGCACTTATTATGTTTCATGTATTCCCTTATTCATTATAAAATCCCATTCTGAAATTAAAACGGCATTTTTCATTACTTTTGTTGAAAATTGTAAATCAATTTTGAGATTTATCACAGGAACATTGGTAATTAGAGCTGAACATAATACGGTAGTTTGTTTTGGACATAAGATTTGGGTGAGATAGTCGGAATATTTTCTCCTTGGTGCGTGCACTTTTTAATACGTGCATGTGTGTAATTTGCATGGCGTTAGCATTAGCATTAGCAGGGAGTGTTGGTTGTTGAGTGACGGAGCAACACGAAGAAGCAGCCGTCATTGGCTGGGTTCTTCCATGGATGCAGAACATGAATTGGTACACAGCTAGACAGTACCTTGCGTGGGGGGAGAGAGTACCTTGCGTGGGCAGGTCCGGCCTGGGGTAGTTGATGCAGCGGATGAGCAGGGTCATGTCCTCATGTTGGACACACAGGGGCGCTCTCTGGCGCCCGGACACGTACACATCATGGTGCACGCGTTTGACCCGCTCCACCACAGACTGAGCTGCCGCCTCCAGGTCCGACTGTTGCGCCAGCTCCGCTGCTACCATGGCAACCAGCTCCTATCAGCCAGACAACAGGAACAGTAGAGTTACCAGCTCCTGATATGGGAGCCAATTTGAGCACTTTTGATCAGTCAATAGAATGGTATAGTTTTTATTTGATTTTAAGCATTTAGACAATATTCAGTATTATCCATATCTTTTGTAAATTGATGAGCTATGAAGCTAAACAGGTAGCTGTTTATTTACATAGTCGTAACACAGTATAACCAATTAGATTTAATAAGATTTGTTTTATTTTTTTACAAAAGTGAAAAGGTAATTGCAAACTTTAAAGCAACTTCAATTTAATTTGATTTGTAAACATCAAAATTGATAGAGACAACTACTGTTGTAGTCGATAACAGCAAGTGTTGGCTGAAGAAATGCATATTGGACAATCTCCAATTGATTTGTTAATTGCTATGGTTAGTAGGGATACACAGTTACCAATATCAGTCCTCAATGTGGTGGTGACACCAAGAACCAATATTTACCTGCACTGTGTTTCCTGGGTTTGTATCTGAGCTGAGCACTAAGCTCTGAACAGTTTTGTTGAAATTTATAACAGCTCCTCAAATAAGTACTTTCATGCAAAAAAGTAAGCTGCATTATGAAAATCGTCAGAAATGAATGAGATTTACTTTCCGTATTAGAACCCCTTTGAAAATAATGCCTGGTACCAGTACTCTGTATTTGCAAGTAAGATAAGATAAGATATTCCTTTATTGTCCCACATGGGGAAATTTCATTGGTGCAACGCAGGTAGATACAGAGGTAGATACAGAAGAACAGATCACTTATAGGAAGTCTGAAAAAACACAATTAAGTGTTTGAAGTAAGAAGAAGAAATACGTTTGAAAAAACACAAGTAGTGAAAAGGAAGCACTCTCACTTGCGTCCCGAATGGCAATAGTCCTAATTCTAGATTACTCTGAAACTCAAACAAATGAGAAACTTGAAACCCAACAGCAGCCCTGTTCCATACTCACTTTGGTTGTGCACCAGACCAGTGCACACTGGTCACACTGAGTGTGTTTTACAACCCTTTATAGTCCTTCTTTTGTGCCATCTTGTGGCCAAAGAATAATCTTCATTATGTTTTATTATGATTTACAAAGTCAAATGTGTAAGACTGAGAGGCGTACCTGATTGGCCTGATCCGGGCCATGGGCACATTCCAGAGCACTTATGAGCCCTTCTGACATGAGCAGTAGGAAACCACTCACTTGCTCCAGCGGCTGGCTGTGGATCTCCGGCTCGGCAATGATCGGCTTTGACTTAGCTGAACTGGAAACATAGACAGAAGAGTGGCAAAACTAGTCACCATAATTACTGCATCAACTCATTGTTCGGTAATTAAAAGGGACCACATTCATTCATTTTATTTATTTATACAGGGAAAATCCAATGAGAAAAGTTCTCTTTTTCATGGGTCCCTGTTAAAACACAACACAAAATACAAGAAACAAAGGATACTAAAACCAATACATAAAAACACATTTATACATTTAATATGAGATAAAATTCTATAAAACAAGTGCATCGCCCTGCGGGTAGTCCTTGTCCAGTTCTTTAAAATCATTAAAAGGCAAAACATTTAATTTAAAAAGTCTCTGAGTTTTGTTCCACAGGGAGGGAGCAAATCCAATGCATCCAATGATTGCCATGCTACTTTAGACTATAATTCACAGTGGTGAGTTTTGTACTCTTCTCCTGTAATGAACCTTAATGCTGAATGATAAATCGAGTTCAGAGGCATCACTGCAGACAATGCATTGATTCGCATGTCCATCTCACGTTCCATCCTTCCCTCACTCGTGAACAAGACCCTGAGATACTTGAACTCCTCCACTTGGGGCAAGGACTCCCCACCCACCTGGAGAGGGCAAGCCACCTTTTTCCGATCGAGAACCATGGCCTCGGATTTTGACTGATTGTTGCAGATACAGGTTTGATGGAGCCATCAGGACATCATCTGCAAACAGCAGGGACGAGATTCTTTGGTCCCCAAACCGGACACCCTCCGACCCCTGACTGCGCCTTGAAATTCTGTCCATAAAAACAAGGAGCAGAACCGGGCACAAAGGGCAGCAGTTGGTGGAGTCATACAGGGACTGAACAGCCCTGAGCAAAAGCACCCCCCAAAGGACATCACTAAGTACACGGTCGAAAGCCTCCTCTAGATCCACAAAGCACATGTGGACTGGTTGGACAAACTTCCATAAACCCTTGAGCAACCGGTGGAAAGTATAGAGCTGGTCGAGTGTTCCATGACCAGGACAAAAACCAAACTACTCCCCCTGAATCTGAGGTACAACTATTGATTAGATTATCTTCTCCAGTACCCTGGATTAGACCTTACAGGGGAGGCTGAGGAGGGATCCCTCTGTAGTAGAAACATCTTAAACAGAAGGACCACCACACCGGTCTGCCAGTCCCCGACCGCCACACGATGTTGCAGAAACATGTCAGCCAAGACAGTCCTACAACATTCAGAGACTTATGGTACTCAGGATAGATCTGAGCCATCCATGGAGCCTTGCCACCAAGAAGTTTGCCAACAACCTCAGTGACTTCAGCTTGGGTGATGGATGAGTCAGCCTCGATCGTTCTCTGCGTCCTCTTCGGCAGAGGGGTTGAGGAGATCTACCAAGTATTCCTTACACTATTCAACAACATCCCCACTCAAGGTCAACAGCTCTCCACCTGCACTGTAAATGGTTTTGGTGAAGCACTGCTTCCCCTTCCTGAGGTGCCGAACGGTTTTGCCAGAATTTCTTTGAGGCCCCTGCCAAGGCCTCCCTTTGTGACCGCACGAGCTGTAGACCGCTTGGCCTGCCAATACCTCTCAACAACCTCAGGAGTTCCACAAGCCAACCAGGCCTGATAGGACTCCTTCAGCCTGACGGTATCGCTTACTTCCGGTGTCTACAATTGGGTTCCGGGGTTGCGACCACAGGAAATGCTCACCACCCTTTTTTCTTGAAGGTCAGCGATTTATGATGTCTCTGGTAAAAGGAGAGGCTACAAACTTCGAACATTGGAAAACGTTTTAACAATAAACTGTCGACAAGATTAATTTCTGTACATAGTAATGGTAATGTTGTTCTGAATGTTCATTTAACTGTTTTATGACTCATCTTGTGAACATATTTACCTAACTATGTGGCCCAGTTAATGTTGAAACAATGGCTGCATGTGATACTATATTCCAGATCCAGACGCCATCTCTGTCAGCTGACTCACATGCTAGCATGTGTCTGATTGGTTGAACATTGGCGCCAAACCAAACCCCCCAGTTGTCAGTCAGTTACAGCCAGGTCTTCAAGGAGGATAGACCCACAACCCGGAAAATGAGAGAAAAACTGTGTCTCCTAGTTTAAGCAACTCTAGTTAAGCTAAGAGAGGGAACAAAGACATTCCAGAGACACCCGAAAACTCTACTCTCTCCCGATAAGTAGTTCTGTGCCTGTCTTTGGACATGATTTTTACTTTAAACTGCAATATGCAAACTCAAGCAAAGGACTTTTTGCAACTTTTCAACTCGACAACAAAATTTAGGTCCAGGACACTTCAAAACAGCATAATTTGTGGATCAGTGCAATTGCCTTTTCGTTATTGACGTGTTAGAGCCTGAACTCCAGACCGAGCTCCCCAGCACCGAGCTGAGCTCCCTCAACACGGACACACAGGCCCATCTTGGCTGGATCCCAGCTCCTGCGCCTGGTTGAATGAACGCACATATTTCACAGCTAGAATCTTATTAAAGGTTGAATAGAGGATTTTTTGCCGATTTGAGATCCATCCATTTCTACTGCATGTTCCCAGTGACTTCGGGCCTTAGGCGGGGTACATCCTGGACAGTGGCCAATTTGTCGCAGGGCTGACAAAGAGACATGGACATTACAGACAATAATTCACTCTCACATTCGTTCACTAGGGCCAATTTAGAGTCACCAATTTTACCTAACACATGCATGTCTTTGGACGGTGGGAGGAGCCAGAGAACCCGGAGAGAGAGAGAGGGAAGAACATGGGGAGAACATGCAGAGATCATGTGATGTTGGTCTGGTCTGGGAATCGAACCCATGATCTCCTTCTTGGGAGGCAAGAGCGCTAACCGCCTTTGCCACCGTGCACCGATTTGAGAACTCAAGCAAAAGTCCCTTTTTTTAAAATGCCTTTGCGCACACTCACCCCAACCCTCCTGTTCTTTCCCATCAAATCTCGTGCATGAGCATGCAACAACTCCGCTGCTACACGTGTGTTTGTTCATTAGCACGACGGATGTTTGTCAGCCATGTTTGTGCTTCGCGGTCCGAAGCGTGGAGCTACACGGAAGGAACTTGCTGCTAGCTTTGCTAAACACACACCGGCATATCAACCACACATGCAAAGCCAGGTAAACGTGCTGATATTGTGGGAACGAGCCAGAACGAGCCTGTAGGTACTCACTAGCACGCAGGGAATGATTGACATGTGGGATAACTACTCGGCTGTCCACGCCGCTAGGAAATGAGACTGATGGTCGCAAAAATCCTCAATTCAACCTTTAACTCTAACACACAACTAGATAGATGTTGAACAATTGAATATAATTTCTCCATCGGTTATTGACTTTTTTTCACATTCCATTTCATATTTTATGTTTATGTTATGTTTGTTATGTTTTATTTGGTAGATAAATCTTCATTTTAATGGTTCCTTTAAAAACGTGCAAATGCTATAATTGTGACTTTGTGTCAGCAGGACAGGGAAGTGTCAGTGTTGTTGTATATCATATTTTCTGTAAAAATATATCGCACCTCAAGTATTGTGTCCCAAATAGACTAGACAGGTCTAAACAAGACTAGACTTCATAGCGAGAATTCCATTATAGAAGGTAAGACAGGGGTCCGCAGCATCAACTTGGGGTAGGTGTGGGTCCTTGCCTGAGTAGGTGGGTGTCGCTGTAGTGGATCTTGGCACGGTAGTCTCCCAGCCGCCTGGTGCTCCTGTGCCCGGCAATTTTCCCCGCCTGTCGGACCAGCGCAGAGTCCAGCCCTGAGGCAGCGAGAGAAGCATTCAGAGGAACACAACAGGGTGCGAGCCCTCACACTGAGACTGGAATACTGCAGTTATTTAATCCCTTTCCAAAACCAATTCTTCTTCCCTCTTCCTCCCACTTCAATAAAAGAAAAAGAAAAAAGAGGTCTCCTTTTTAATTCTACGCCCTTTCAACAGTTTAGTGATGCCGTTTCCAATGCCTATTAGTATACTAGCCTATTAGTTTAAATTTTAAAAATGAATTAACTACTCGTGACTAGTCGACTTTTAAAATAATGGTAGTGGTATTTTGATAATAGTAACCATTATCTGGACTATACAGACTAAAACACATACAAAAAGACCTTTCATAACAAAAACAATGGCTTTATTAAATAAAAATATAGAAAGAACTTTTCATTTTCAACAGATTTTCATCAAATGTTCACTTTATTGATAGATATTCTATTTCTAAAAGCCTTCAGTCCCCTTCAGTTTTCAAAATTTGAAACATTGAACAATGGAAATCAAGACGGTGCTCTGCACATCAGGTTCTGTGCCAGGTGCGTAGGAGAAAGGCGTACGTGACGCTAACTGTAATGGGGAAAGAAATCCCGCACACTTTCTTACTTGCAAAATAAAAGTTTATTAATAAAGAGGCAACGTTTTATTAATAAACTTTTATTTTGCAAGTAAGACAGTGTGCGGGATTTCTTTCCCCGAAACATTGAACAACAAAAACAAGAACAGAACATGACTAGAGGGAACAAACTAAATTAAAGCCGCAAGCGGCATCCAACGGCCCTCGCGGGCCGCCGGCCTTCCGACTCTGCGCTTTCGACTTGATAAAGATGGCCCCCTTAATGTGTTGAATTAAAAAAGAACTTGACAGACGGCGACACATTGGACATGGCCAATCCAGTGCAAATGAACACAAGTGTCAGTCAAATTTGCTGCGCCGCCGCACGGAGACCGTAGCACTTAGAATATAAATATGGATAACTTTTGATGCCCCGCTTGTGTAGATGATATTTCCCAAAGTAAAGCTTGATCGAGCTATTGCCCACGGAGGAGTTTGTTAAAGTGTGAAGCGTAAATGTGAACATTTCAAAGATTTGGCGTTTCCCCATTTGTGACAGTATATTTGCAGCTCCACGGCACAGAGACCGTACCACTTAAAATCAAAATATGGATAACTTTTGATGCCCCACTTGTGTAGATAATTTCCCCCAAATATGAACTTGATCGGGCAATCGCCCTAGGAGGAGTTCGTTAAAGTGTGAAGCGTAAAAATGTGGTGATTTGAGCGATTCTGCGATTTTCCCATAAGGATAACATGGGATGTTTCTGTCATCGCTACGGTTACGCCGTACAAAATATGACTTTGGCTCTCATACCTTTTATGATCAGGATGGCAAATTAGAATTTTGTTCAAAATATCATGTCATTTGGAAAAACTCTATTGTTTATAGGCCACTCTGAAGGCCAAATAGTCAGAATTCTGGGAAACGTTTGCGGCTCCGTCGCACAGAGACCGTAAAAGCTATCCTTAAAATTTGGATAACTTTAGATGCCCCACTTGTCTAGAAGACGTACACCGATTTTGAGGTTGGTGGGCAAAACGCACTAGGAGGAGTTCGTTAAAGTGTGAAACATAAAAATGTGGATATTTGAGAGATTTTGCGGTTTTCCCATAGGGATAACATGGGAGGTTTCTGTCATCGCTACGACTACGCCGTAAAAATTAAGGCATTTGTCTGATTGGCTTTTTTGATCGGGACGGCAAAATAGAATTTTGGGTAAAGTTTAGAACATTTTGGTCAAACTAATTTTTGACCTTCAATGTTAATTTAAAGGTCACTCTGTATCAAATCAAATCAAATCAATTTATTTTTGTAAGGCCCAAAATCACAACAACAGTTGCCTCTGAGGGCCACAGGGAGAAATGAATCAACAATGTCTGTGGTGGCGATGGAGTCAGACAATGTCTGTGGTGGCGATGAAGTCAGACAATGTAGGGGGCGCTATCGCGCCCATTTCAATTTTGTCATCATAAACTGGTCCAAACTAGAAAGTTTAACAACTGATTCAAATATGGTCCTAATCGGACTCGTTTTGATCAAATGGGAGCAATTTTTAGATTAGCAATAAGTGGTCCAACTTTGCGGCTGCGCCGCACACAGAGCGTAAAAGGTATACCAAAAATTTTGATAACTTTAGATGCCCCACTTGTCCAGAGGACGTACGCCGATTTTGAAGTTGGTGGGCAAAACGCCCTAGGAGGAGTTCGTCAAAGTTTGACGTGAACAAAATGGCTAACTCAGCTTGTTTTCATTTTCAAAGGAAGATGGCGGGCATAGGGTAAGTCTGGGGGCGTGGCCACAATGATATATTTTTTTTGTCCTCACGAGAGGAATGCGTGTCCCGAATTTCGTAGCTCTACGACAAAGTTGACCTCGGGGCGTCTCCCATAGGCGCAATGTATTTTGACTTTTGTCGGTGGCGCTGTCGCGCCATTTTTTGACGAAAAAAAAATGGCCCAGAAAAAATCAAATTTTTCGCCGATTCTGAATTTTGGGCAAAGTTTGGTGAGTTTTTGAGCATGTTCAGGGGGTCAAATTAGAGCTCAAAGCGCAGAAGAAGAACAATAAAAAAAAAATAAATAATATTTTTAGCAAAAACAATATAGCCGTTTTCACTATAACAACAAATGATACATCGTTTGAAAGCTCTAAGCCTTCCCGATGCCGCCATGGGGTGGAATCATCATTACGAGCGCTTACGCGCTCGTCACTCCCTATTCCGTCGGGATGCCCCGCCCACTCCCCATAGACTTCCATTGATTTGAGCAGATAGAAGCATGGCCCATGCCTGCGGCATGGATTCTCGCGTACGGGACGATGCCAGGAGGGTTTTTGGAGGAATGCAGCGCTTCGCGCTGCTGTTGTCAACAATTGACTATTTCTGTCATAGCAGGAGTAAGTATGCATGATCCATGCCTTCGGCATGGGCTAGTTCACTGTACTTGCCAGGGGCGACGGGGTACCAAACATGCGGGCTGTGCCTGCATGTTTGGTCAGACAGTTGCATCGCTGCCTTTGGCAGCGTTGCGGGAGCAATAGGCCCTCCGCCCTGCTGGGGCTCGGGCCTAATTAAAATCGAAAGAAGATATACAACGTTTAAAATAAATGTCCCATCGTCCCATTTTGTGTCATCCATTTTTTTTGTAATGGCCTTTTCCCTTCGTGTCAAATATAGTCAGCAATGCCTTACTAATTTCAGTCCAATATTTTTGAGCAACTTGACAGTCCCAGAACACTGGACAACCACAATTTTTCAACAACATTTAACAAATCCCTGTGAATAGTGAGCACAGACATGTGACTTTTAAACCATGTATATTATAGAAATGATCCTCTCTTTCCCACTCATTTTCAGTATGTTTAGCAGAGTGGTTGTCCAGATTATTTTAATGCATTTATATAATTTAGACATTATTCCCCTTCTGTTCTGATTCATATGCCTGAGGCAGCACTTATTTTATTACTATTATATTACGGATTTTTTAATTAAATATATTGAACAGGCAGGCGAAATATAAATATAAATATAATTTCAACGTGGTGCGTTTACCCAAAACGCACCACGGGAGGAGGGGGGGGGGGCGCGACGTGCAGGAGAGTGTAACAGTAGATTTAGTGTTTTTGGATCGGTAGAACAGACGCTTCCAAGTGTGCACCCTTAGTCACAGCAAAATGCGCTTTGTTTAATTTCTTGGTTATAATAACTCCTTATTGGTAAATATTAAAACATTTTTATTAAATTTGTTATTAGGATTTTACCATCTTTGCTTAGTTTGTAAATTTTGATTGGCTCTGTTCAAGTTGATTTTGCCCAGGGATTTTCAACTTGCTCGATATGACAGGGCAGTTTGTCATCTGCCTGCACAGGAACCTCCAGCACAACTTTACACTACATATTTTTCCATCAAGCTTCATACTCACTCGTAACAATTCTCTGAATTGAGATGAAATAGTCATTTTTAAAACAAGGTAAGCCAACCATTGAACTTTTTTTTCAAACATAAAAGAAGAACAAACTTAAAAATATAGCCGTTAGCAGCAATGGTAAAAATATTTTCACTCTGTAGGAGCGATAGCGCCCCAAATAAAAAAAAAATCACTTCAAATAGGTTTAGGGCAGGGGTCTCCATTTATATTTTCCTGGGAGCCAGATTCTTCAGAGGGCTAAGGTCCAGCGGCCGGACTACAAAATCACACAGCAATTTTATGTTTTATCTCTATAAGATCCACAAACAACTCACAGTGGCACAATTCAACAACATAAATCAACTTTACAAGACAAGTACAAATATCATAACAATATTACATTACTAAATACAGGACACAAGCACTAAAACCCAGCCAATGCAACCCCAGTGTTTATTAGAAACTTGACTTGACTAGTGCAAAGCAGACCTGGACCAAGACCAGGTTTAAACCAAGAAACGAACCATATCTACCAGAAAAAACATGGATAAACTATAAAGCAGTACTAAAGTAGGACTAAAGCAGGACTAAAACAGAACTAAAGCAGAACTAAAGCAGGACTAAAGCTGGACTAAAACAGAACTAAAGCAGAACTAAAGCAGGACTAAAGCTGGACTAAAACAGAACTAAAGCAGAACTAAAGCAGGACTAAAGCTGGACTAAAACAGAACTAAAGCAGAACTAAAACAGGTCTAAAGCAGGTCTAAAACAGAACTAAAGCAGAACTAAAACAGGTCTAAAGCAGGTCTAAAACAGAACTAAAGCAGAACAAAAGCAGGTCTAAAGTAGGCCTAAGCCAGGACAAAAGCAGGACTAAAACAGGTCTAAAACAGAACTAAAGAATGACTAAACCAGGACTAAAGCAGGACTAAAGCTGGACTAAAACAGGACCAAAAAGCATAGTAGCCTACAGTAGGCAGCCAAAAAAAGCTCACCGAGGCTTTTTCTCTTTCTCCCTGCTCAGGTCTGTGTTCAGCACGATCTTGCAATTTGTCAGGACTATACTATTTGAATCGCAAACTACGCAATCATCAACAGTGAATTACAGAGCGTCGTTTGGTATGCCGCAAAACGCAGCAGAAAACATGTTTGCGCGGGAAGGGAAGGCGGTCGCGCTCGGTAAGGCGGTTACGCTCGGTAAGGCGGTCGCGCTCGGTAAGGCGGTCGCGCTTAATGGGGCCCGCCTTCCCGCGCGCGACCGCCTTCCCATTAATTCTCTCCGTAATACAGTGCAGCTGTCCTGTCCCCTGTGCAGAAAAGCCCCCCCAAATCATGATGTTTCCACCCCCATGCTTCACTGTAGAGATGGTGTTCTTGGGGTGGTACTCATCCTTCTTCTTCCTCCAAACACAATGTTCTATTTTGGTCTTATCTGACCACGTGACTTTCTCCCATGACTCCTCTGGATCATCCAGATGGTCATTGGCAAAATTCAGACGGGCCTGGACATGTGCTGACTTAAGCTGTGGAACCTTCCGTGCGAAGTATGATTTTAAACCATGACGTAGTGCATTACCGATAGTAATATTTGAAACTGGCGTACCAGCTCTCTTCAGGTCATTGACCAGCTCATCCCATAGTTCTGGGCTGATTCCTCACCTTTCTTATCATCATTGCTACCCCATGAGTAGATCGTGCATGGAGCCCTAGTCCGAAGGAGATTGACAGTCAACTTTAGCCTTTTATATTTTCTAACAATTGCTCCAACAGTTGATCTTTCTTCACCAAGCTGCTTGCCAATTGCCCGTAGCCCTTTCCAGCCTTGTGGAGGTCCACAGTTTTGTCTCTGCCTCTCTCACCTACTATGAAAATCTCAGACATAATTTCTAAGTGGGAGAACTTGCAAAATAGCAGTGTGTTCAAATACTTGTTTTCCTCATTGCCTGCTGGGCTGCCTGCTGGGCCCCCTGCTGGGCCCCCACAGGGCTTGTCCGGGGCATCTCTTAAGAAGTCATGTTAGCATTGGCATAAAAAGCTTGTGAGAGTCAGCTTTCTGCCGACATTACGTTATGAAAACGTTCCTTGTTTTTTTCTCTGTTTAGTCAGCTCTCATGACATCTCCCTCGTTTTGGGGTTTTTATTGATGAAATTGAGATTTCTAAGGCAAATGTTGGTAGAGAGGCTAACACCTGCACCATGCCCGGAGTCCCAGTCACCATATTTCAACCTTTATTTGTTTGATAATGTATTTTAAAAGGCTCAATCTACAATAGAAAAAATATATAATTAATGACTTGGGACTTGGTTTTAGACAGTCTTTGTCCCGCTACAGATGAGTGGCTTTTATTTACAAGACTGCTTTTTTGGGGGGGTATTTATGGTCTTGAAACAGCTTTGTGAGTGACTTGCCCTTTCTGTCAGTCGCTCCCGTCTCAGGTGGAGTCCAGGTGATATTGTGCAAATGGTGCTGTCCATGCAACATACAAGAGTACATTTGGAAACTATATATGCTGTGAGAGGGGGTGTGTGTGGCTCACCCAGCCCAGCCAGCCGGTGCAGCTCCTCCTCGTTGGTGGTGGTGTGGGCTCGACTGATCTGGAGCACCTGGTTCTGTCCATCGCTACTGGAGCGACACAGGAGGGCCCGGTCTGTGCCTGGAACACACCGAAGCGACAACAAAAAAAAAAAAAGAAAAGAATGAATTACAGTAGAGAATTATCATTTTATTCCCATATTTAAAAAAAAAAAAAACATACACCAAGTTGTGTTTTTTTTTGTTTGTATTTATCTCCAAAACAACAATTGTATTATTAACTTTTTCATACATTTTCCACCACTATTCTCGGACAAAAAAGGGCATTCAGAAATTCAATTCAATTTATTTTTGTAACAACTAAAATCACAACAGCAATTGCCTCGAAGGGCGACAATGAAATCAGATTAAACAATGTGGAGGAGAGATGAAGCCCAGTGCCCGCCAGTATAACCATTTTTGTAATCCACATACAATCTACTCTAGAATAGACTATTTCTTTATCCTCAATAAATCAAAATTCACAGAGGCAGATATAGGACAATAGACTTAAGTGACCAGGCTCCTATCTACATTACTGAAGACTTTGAGGAAAGATGAATAAATGCACTTTGGAGGTTCAATGCCAGATTTATCTGGCGGAGAATGATCCGCAAGAAAAACTATAATTTATGGAGGTAAATGATCCCAAGAAGGGGTATCCTCAAATGTTACAGGAATTTAAAAAGATAAGAGAAATTAATGACCAGACCTCACAGGAAATGATTAGGAAAATGCCCTTTACCAAGATATTATGAGGGTGGATCAAATATTTCTAGAAAACAAGTTGAAAGAGCAATTTCTTTAAATACGGAACAGGCAAAGTAATGTAATCTTAAAATCTTCTCTAAAATCTCAGGAGATAAAAATAATCATATAAATTCCTTTCTGGGCAACCTCAATTAGCCTGTTATGTTAAAAGAGCAAAAATAAAAAAATTGGAGCTGAAATACACTGTGCCATCAAGAGATTAAAGAACAATAAATATCCAGGAAGTCATGGATTCACCCAAGAGTGGTCTAAAGCTCTAAAAGAAACACTTATCCCTCTACTTTTAACAATATTTAACTGTGCACTTAAAAAACCTGAGACCCCTGCCAGCTGTAAAGAAGCCATCATCATTTCAATTCTGAATGTGGACTATCGTATATACACTAGTGGCAGCTGGTCCATTAAGGGCGATGCCCTCCTGTCAATCGGCCAATTTAGTCAATTATGTATTAAACAATTTTTTTTGTCTAAAAACAATATAATTTTTTCATTATTAGTGTAAATATGTAAAAGAACAAAAAAAAAAAAATATATATATATATATATATATAAAGTATACGATAGATATATAATATATATAAATAGTATTTAATATATATATATATATATATTATAGGAGGTCTGCGGAGCTACGCTGTTTACGCTGAAGACACGGTGGAGCAGCTCAGACGTGATCTTGGCGCATGGCTGAGAATTAAACTTATATTTGTTCTAAAGTGAAAACGGCTGATTTCTTATCAATCCGAGCCGATGAGACATCTGATGTGTCGAACCAGTGTAGCACTTGTGCTCCGTTACTTTGACTGCAAACACACCAAACAGGAGTTTGTTTTTTTAGTTTATTACAGTGGATAATGCCAACGCTGAAAGCATCACCGAAATTCTATTCATAAATAGATGTTTTGGTTATTAGAAAACCCAGGAAAGAATGCTATGAATGACATGTCTTTAAAAACAACTTTCCATTTAGCAATGTTGTCTGTGATGATTAAATATAAAAATGTAAAATGTTACACATGTAGTTCAGGGTACCCCATGCCACTTAGAATCATTTTGTTTTGTTTTCTGTACCGTTTTAAAGTTTTTTAAAGTCTCATTTCCTCGTGGCTTGGACAGCAGAGTAGTTCATTCACATGTCAATCATAGGACGCACCTACTGCTCACCTACAGTCTCGTCCCCAGGAGAGCAACCCGTTTCCCTGGCTGTGCATGCGTGGTTGATATGCCGGTATGTGTTTAGCGAGATCCTTCAGTGAACAGTAAAAAATGACGACGGAGAAAGACGGAAATTCTGCGAAGACGAGAGATGTGATGTACGTGTAGCAGCGAGGCTGTTGCGTGCCTTCCGCACGGGGTGAGTGGAATTCTGAGGCCCAAATACATTGTTCTAAAATTAGACGGGATGTCAATGTCAAAAACTGTCTGCAGGGCATTCATTACTTTCAGTCCAATAACATAGAAAGACTGGACAGTCCCAAAACACATGGTAGTGGTTTGATTCCTGGCTGCCACAGTTTCTAGAACGGTCTGCATTTCCCTGTGAATAATGTGCACTTTGACATGGGGTTATGGAAAAAACGTGATTAATTTTTCCAACAGAATTTCCTCCTAACATGTGACCTTGTGGTTCTCCACTGAGAAGTAGATGGATTTATTTATATTTCCCATTCTTCATGATTTTCCATTGAGCCAGTTTCAACTCCTCAACGCTTCAACCGATTTCAACATGTTATACCTCAGAGAGAGAGAGAGAGAGAGAGAGAGAGAGAGAGAGAGAGAGAGAGAGAGAGAGAGAGAGAGAGAGAGAGAGAGAGAGAGAGAGAGAGAGAGAGAGAGAGAGAGAGAGAGAGAGAGAGAGAGAGAAATGGCTTCAGCCATTGCAGATTTTCTAGTATAATTTTGATATTATTATAAGCTTTAATAAATAATTCAATCAGTATTGCAAATGATTATAATAGCATTGCACATGATCATGAAAGCCGGATGACACGTTCAGGGCTAACAGTGTTCATTGTAGAGTCTGACAGCAGCAGGAAGGAAAGACCTGCGAAACCTCTCTTTCTCACAGCGAGGGTGGATCACGGGGGTCTGTCACTGAAGCTGCTCTCCAGAGTGTCCTGCAGGGGGCAACACTCATGGTCAAGCATAGATGTGAGTTTAGTCAGGACTCTTCTGTCCCCCACCTCCTGCACCGAGTCCAGAGCACAGCCCAGGACGGAGCTGGACTTCTTGATGACTCTGTCCAGTCTCTTCCTCTCCCTCTCTGTGATGCTGCTGCTCCAGCAGGCCACACCGTACAGGAGGGCTGATGCCACCACAGAGTCCTCAGGAGTCACTCCAAAAGACCTGAGTCACTTCAAGAGGTACAGTGCGTGTGTGTTATGAGTCCAGTCCAGTTTGTGCTTCAGATGAACACCCAGGTACTTGTCTCTCAATGTCCCTTCCCTGGATGTTCACAGAGTGGCATCTGCGAAAGTCCACCATCATCCCCTTGGTCTTCCCTGCATTGATGAGGAAGTAGTTTTGCCGACACCAGTCCTCAAAGTCCTGCTCTAGTCCTCTGTACTAAGCATTGTTGTCGCCTGTGTCATCAGAGAACTTCTGCAGGACACAGCTGTCCGTGTTGTGCCTGAGGTCTGCAGTGTAGAGGGTGAAGAGAAAGGATGTGAGGACGGTGCCCTGTCAGACACGCAGTCCCGGGTTCTCACAAACTGTGGTTGGTTTTGGAGGTAGTCCAGGATCCAGTCTGGCAGGTCTTACTCCACACCAGCCATCTCCAGCTTGTCCCTCGGGAGCAGCACTGATGGTGTTGAAGGCGCTGGAGATAAAAAAAAAAAAAACTCACAGCGCTGCCAGGCTCCAGGTGAGAGAGAGCGGTGCAACAGGGAGATGACGTGTCCGCCACTCCAATGCCAGGCCGGTATGCAAACTGCAGCATATCCATGAGCTTGCAGTGGAGTAGGGGTTGTCCAGGACCTCAGCTTCAGTCTCATGTTGAAGACATGCTCCATAACTCCACACTGTTCATCTGCGCAGGACTCCCTTCCTCCGTCTTCAGCTCTCTCCTCACTTGTGCTGCTGTGACAGTAAGTGGTTGGCAGAGGGACTGTGTGCTGGGGGGATGGGTGAGTCCAGGTGGAGTGGTGAGCTGATAGGCCGAAGCAGAGGTGTGAAGAGGAACGGGTGTGGGCCATTGTCCGGCTGTAGAGGTGAGAGCATGCAGCTGTTCAGGGGGAAAGGTGGGTGGTTGATCACATCTCAGGAGGTGAGAGTTTAGATCGTTTTCCCACTGTAAGTCCCCCTCCATCTGAACAGGGGGGACTTAGATGCCTGAGATGGTTTTCCTCCACACTCACAGGACTTTTCCCATCTTGAGTGTTACAATTGGAAGTAACATTTGCTAACATGTACAGGGGCTACCAACAATGACTAACCTGGAGAGTGATAGACAACAATTAGAACACAATTAATCTGTATTGCACATGCCCCCATATTGCACTGATTTCTATTGCACGAACCCTTACATTGCACTAATTCTTATTGCACATAACTCTATATTGCAGTAAATCCAATTGCATTTAAATCAGGAGATTTGGTTGATAATACTAGCATTGCAAATGTGCAACTTTATACAACATGTTTAATTTCACACATGATCACATGTTTGCGTCTCAGCCACAATTTCAAATGTATCTTAAATGGTAGGGAAACCTGTGCTATCCGTTAAAGAGAGTGGCATATTATTCTAGAAGGCTACATCATGGTATGACAGGACATTTTTGGAGAAGGATGTTCACCTGAATGGGAGTTCATGGACAGTGGCTCGACAAACGGGCCGCTTTAAATTTGTTGACAAAAAAGTGGCAATAAAAATAAAAATAGTTGACTTTGACAGCCCTAATGTTTACCCATGTTGGCGATGTAGAGCTTGTTATTGAGAATGAGGGCCACCACAGCTGTAGCGCCTCCACACACTTCCTGCTCCAGCTCTTGCAGTCGCTCATGCACCTTCTGGCTCTGAACACACAAAACACACATAATATTCACTCACAATATTCATTCACTATATTTGAAAAATACCAAACCAGTGAGTCTATTACACCCAGTCCAGTACCACAACACATCGCAGAAGAGAAACTGCAGGCCGTAACATGCACCACAAACCAAACTGATCCAGAGCAAATAGTAAAATAGAACATCCAACAATCCATTCATTTTAATGTAGAAGAGCTGCTCTATTTTACTGTTCAACAAGTACAAGAGAGTAACACTTTGTCAAGAGACTCAGTTGTGACTCAACTGAAATTAATTGGGCTTAAAAAACACAACATTTTCCAGGAAACGTCTAAAAGAGTGACTCAACCCATTGACTCAACAGAGTTGATTTCCCACTATGAAGCATTGCTGACTGTGTCTGCATAAATAAGCATGATTTATTGAGCCTTTAAACCTTTTAATCTTGATATTTATTTATTTTTTAATTTATTTGACATTTTTCTCTGAAAAAAAAGAACTCGTAACAAATTATCTTATCTTATCTTTCTCATTTGTCAGCATTTTCAAAAATAAATATTTCAAATAAAGATATATAATAGGTAGCCTTGTCTAAAATGAAAAAATGTAAATTGGACAAAATTCTGCAGGAGGAAGGAAAGACACTGGTGGATAATCTACATGTTCAAAATAAAATGTGCAGTCCTGTCCCTTTCTGGAACCAAAATCTAGAGTCAATCATTCATGCAATGAGTGATATTTTACAACCAACAATGTCAAATGAAAGCAGATTCTACAGGCGTCTTATGGCCTGTTTAAATTCAAAGTCTATGTAAACGCGCGCCTTGGGGCGTCCTGCGTTTTTTGCGGCGTGATTTCTGCTTTTTGAGCGTTGGGCTCGTCTGGCTCTGGACGCTCCGACCCACTTGAAAAATGTTGACTCGGGTTACAGCAAACAGACAATTTATTTGGGGAAGCCTTATGTGTCATAAAATGCAAATGATTTCATAGCTAGTGTAAATGTTAACAAAACAGTCTGGTGACAAGTTAGTCCTTTATATATATTCTACAAATTTGGACTAGTGAAGTGAAAAGTTGCTGTGTTATTTCAAGGAGAAACTCCATATTTGTTATTTGTTTATTACTATAAACTAAAACGTTTATTTAAAAAAATAATATGATTTAAAAATGTTTGTTTTTGGAATGTCAAAAAACAACAACGATTAGGCTACCCCAAATAAATTGTCTGTTTGCTGTAACCCGAGTCAACATTTTTCAAGTGGATCGGAAGGTAAATTCTTATTTTTTTTACTTTGAAGGCAAAAAAAAAGATCAACATTTTGCCATTTTTTGACTCGGAGTCAGGCTTCAACAGTCAATGACGGAAAACGTCTCGATCAACCCAATCAGGAGACTAAATATCCTGATTTTAAGATATTTCAATCGACCTTTTGTACGCCGCTATCCTTTATTTTGGTAGCAAAGGCGAGCGGGGGAACATGCGGGGGACACGGGCGCCGCCATGTTTGTTTTGATGACGCTGCTGGGCGTGTTTCAATCCCAGAATGCATTGCGTAAGTCAAATTTCACACCGCGATAGAGCGTGACATGTACTATGGACACTTACAGAGGCAAACCAACTTGTAAAAGGCAATTTAATGACAGTTATGCGCGTTCTGTTTTATTACAGACGCATGTGGGGGACCGAATATGAAGACACGTGCGCTGCGCAATGCGTTATCAGTCCTTTGGGATGAAAAATAGGATTACCAGTGTGATAAAAATATTCGACACGGCGGTTTAGGAAAGACCGGTCGGTGAGTTGGCGAAATAATTGAAAAATAAAAGATTTTGACGTTTTTTCAACAAAATGCTGATATATTTTTTTTCAGTCAGCTAGTTTCATACCGGGTCGGACGGGTTACGGCAAACAGACATATCATTTTGCTCAGACTTACTTGATTAATCAAAATTTTAAAATCAATCGATTACTTGATTACTAAAATAATCGGTAGCTACAGTACTAGTGGAGTGTGCACTGCACTTACCCCGTCATGTGGGAGGAAGTTAGACAGGTGAGCCTTCTCTGCCAGAGCATCATCTATGGACTCAAAGTAGCTCTTCTCCACCACGTCAAACGCCTGTGAGGAAAAAAATACACATCATATGCAGAAAGAATGACATATCCACGTGTCTATTTCTTAAACTGAGAAGGGGGAAGAAAAATTACTATGGGACATATTTTGCCCTCTGAGGTAGTGCTAACGTGAGCCTTTTCCAGTGGGCGGGGCCAGGGCTCTATTTTCTACCCTGGACATGGCCGCTGGAGGCTGGAGTGGGATGCCAGTCCATTATGGTGATAGTGTTTGAAGCAATGACTGATAACTGCGGCATTCAAAAGCACCACCTGGGTGGGAGATGTTTGTCATGGCCTCATATACAGGCAAAGAAAGAAGTGAGCAATAAAATGGTTTGATTTCCCGTTTTCCAACATTTTAAAAATGAAGTGAAAACGTTAAACTATTGAAATGCAGCCTCAGAGCGTTGTTTCTTTATTTATTTCACACCTTTATTTGTTTTGCACAGCCCGGAATATGTCCTCAAGATGGACTTGTGCCAATATAGTGGAACCCGAGTGCTCGATGGACGCTGCGTGGTCCAGGGGGCGCGAGAACAGCGCACACACTGTGGTCAGCTCAGTCTCATTTTATGTGCCAGTTTTACGCAGACTGGGTGAGAAGGGTCAGCAGTGATCCAACCTGCTCGTCCCAGAGCCCTGGAGACGTACAGGTCCTGCAGAGATGTAAGTCCGCAGCCAATCACCTTCTCAGCAGAGCGCACAATGCGCTGTAGTCTCTGTTTGTTCCTGGCTGTGGCTCCAGCGTACCACACGGTGATGGAGGAGGTGAGGATGGAATCAATGATGGCCGTGTAGAACTGCACCGACGCAGGAAGTACATCCTCTGCTGGGCCTTTTTGATGAGGGAGCTGATGGTGGGCTCCCACTTGAGGTCCTGGGTGATGGTAGTGCCGAGAAAGCGGAGGGAATCCACAGAAGTGATGGGAGAGTCCAAGCCCCCAGGGTCAAAGATGGCGATCCATTCAAGTCAATGACAGCTGCTCAGTGGTGCATATCGCCAGTTAGCCTTTAGCGGTCAGGCACTGCGGCCCGGAAGTTACGTAATGTGGCCCAGAAGTTACGTAGGTTTGCGTACCATGTGATTGTGCTGACCAATCAGAGCGAGTTACTAGAGCAGCGCAGAGCCCAGTGTGAGACAAAGCAAAACTTTGAAAAACTGGTTTTAAGAAAACAGAAGGATTTTGAACCGGAAAAAAGTGAATGACCCGATAAAGGCATAATTTTAGTAGCTCCATGGTGTGCACGGGGCGAGAAGTGAGCACGCTGTCACTGCGTCATCCTAAAATCAAGCCGGTTAAACATGGATCTATTATAATATGGGGTTCACCTTAAAGTCCAGCTCATGGCCTAATGCTGTTGTGCCGCTTCTTTACTTTTACAACAATTACAATACATCAGAACATTGGACTATTAATGTTATTTTGTTTTCATATGTCAATTTGAATATTATATTGTATGCATAGTGCTAAACTGTACATTTTGTATATGTTCTTACCTAAATCTATCAATTGTCACGGCTCTATCAGTCAGTATTTTAGTTATTATTCAGTGTTTTGTGGTGTATCGCAATGTAAAACCATAAACAAATGTCTAGTTTGCAAACTTTTTCCCTGAATGATTCTTATTAAAGGTTGAATGGACGATTTTTTGGGCATAAATCTGAGTCTTATTTCTTCGTGGCGTGGACTGCCGATTTGTCCTGCCACGTATCAATCATAAAACGCACCTACCGCTCACATGCAGCCGCGTGCGGATCGTCCCACATTTCCGCGTGTCTAAGCGCATTGATCTATCATAATATAGTTCCCTCGGTGTACGGGACAAAATGAAGATGGAGAAAGACAGTTTGAGCTGACTCATAAGTGGACAGAAATCTACGGGAGACGAGCGATGCGATCCATCGTATTAATAAACAAACACACGTGTGTGTTGTATCGGTCCGCACGGGGGAGTGCGCATGAGCACTTCCACCTGCGTTCTCAAATCGCCGAAAAATCGTCCATTGCGCCTTTAAGGAAAAGGAATTGATTAAAAATGCATTTATTAAATTACAGATTTTTTATCTGCCAAATGCCTATCATTCTGCAACATGTCAAATGTATTCAGATGACATGTTTATCAATGTACATGCAAAACGTACTGAAAAGTCATTATTAAGTTAGTATTTAGGCTACTTGTATGTCTAATACAGGTGACAGCACTGATGGACACGAAACATAAACATTGATTATTTTATACCTGGCACAACATTCGATTTCCTTGCTTTCCTTCGGTGGATTTCTCACGTTCTTTCAGTTTTGCAGGCATTAACATTTCAAGACAACGCTTCCGAGAAAAAAGATCCACGGCCCTCAGATCCATGGTGGTCATTAGTTTGATGACCTGTTCTGTTATAAAACCTATGGATCCATAGTTTTACTGCAACTCGTTCACGGCACCTGCAAGCACTGGATTAGAGCGTCGCGCTTTAAATGGAGAAAAAGTACATGACCCGAAAATAGGTAAAAATTGCCGCTATATTTCTGAAAGCTCCTGTGCTGCTGTGACAGTCAGTGGTTGGCAGGGGGACTGTGTGCTGGGGGGATGGGTGAGTCCAGGCGAAGTGGGGAGCTGATGGTCCGGGGCAGAGAAGTGAAGAGGAACGGATGCAGGGCATTGTCCAGCTGTGGAAGAGGGAGCATGCAGCTGTGCAGGGGGGGGGGGACCGATCAAACCTCAAGAAGTGAGCATTTAAATCATTCACCCAGTGTAGGTCCCCCTCCGTCTGGGCAGGGGGGATTTTGAAGCCTGAGATGGTTTTCAGGCTCCTCCACACTCCCTGAATGTTCTTCTGCTGCAGCTGCACCTCCATCCTCCTCTTGTAGCCTGCCTGATCTTCCTCCTCAGCTCCTTCTGCACAGTCCACAGCTCCTCCTTGTTCCCTGACCTGAAGGCTCTCTTCCTCTCCTTCAGCAGAGCCTTCAGTTCACGCTTAATCCACGGCTTGTTGTTTGGAAAACACCGCACCGTCCGGGAGGGAACAGTGTTCTCAAAACAGAAGTTGATGTAGTCCGTGATGCACTCTGTGATGGTGTTGATGTCCTTCCCATGTGGGTCATAAAGCTCAGTCCAGACAGTGGTGCTGAAGCAGTCCCTCAGAGCCTCCTCGCTCTCAGCAGACCACATCCTCACCTCACGGGACACCACAGGCTGCCTGCGCACGATGGGTTCATACACAGGCCTCAGATGTACAAGGTTGTGGTCCGAGCTGCCCAGGGGAGGGAGGGGGTAAGAAGAATAAGCCTCTTTGATGTTGGCAAAAAAACAGTCCAATGTTTTATTGTCTCTGGTGGGGCAGGTAACATACTGGGTGTATGTTGGTAGAACAGAAGAGGGAGAAGCGTGATTAAAGTCACTAGAGATGAGGAAGAGAGCCTGTGGATGCTGTGTTTGCAGCCTACAAGTGCAGGAGAGCAGTGCTTCACAAGCATATTCAGCATTGGCAGACGGGGCCACATAGACTGCGATCAAAATCACATGTGAGAACTCCCGGGGCAGATAATATGGCCTCATGCCAATAGCCAATAGTTCAATATCCTTGCTACATAGCTGCTCCCGCACTGTGCAGAGTTCAGGTTTGCACCAGCTCGTGTTTACATACATAGCCAGCCCTACACCTCTTTTCTTCCCGCATTCTCTCGTTCTGTCGCCCGCAGCAGATGAAAATTGTCCAAACCTACAATAGAGTCCGGCATTTCTGCTGTTAACCAGGTCTCTGTGAAAAGCAAGACGCTGCTGTCCCTATAAATTTGTGTACAGGGAGAAGAGCAGGGGAGAAAGTACACAGCCCTGTGGAGCTCCTGTGCTGGTCGTCCGAGTGTCTGAGACATTCTTCCCCAGCCACATGCACTGCATCCAATCCGTAAGGAAGTCAGTGCTCCACCTGCAGGTGGAGTCAGGCACGTTGAGCTGGGAGAGCTTGTCCTGGAGCAGAGCAGGGAGGATGGTGTTAAAAGCTGAAGTCCACAAACAGGATCCTGGCATAGTTTCCGGGGGAGTCCAGATGCTCCAGATGCATCTCTCGTCTCCGCAGATTTCCGTCTCTTTTGAGCCAGCTCGAACACAGTTTTCCTCTGCCATCCTTCAGCCTGTACTCTTAAGGATTTCGCTAAACACATACCGGCATATCAACCATGCATGCGGAACCAGGGAAACGTGCTGCTATGCTGGGGACGAGCCAGAACGAGGCTGCAGGTGAGCAGTAGGACACAAGGGACGATTGATATGTGGGAGGACTGTCGGCTGTCCATGCCACGAGGAAATGAGACTCAGATTTGGCGCCAAAAAATCATCCATAATTCCTTTAAGGTGGGTGATATGGGGATGACCAGGGTTGGGTTGGCAGAGGTGGCCACGTCTCCAATAAAGTCCAGGTCTTTTCCATTGAAACAAATGGAAAAAAGGGGGAATGTAATACAGTGATCCCTCGCTATAACGCGGTTCACTTTTCGCGGTCTCGCTGCTTCGCGGATTTTCATCATGCATTGTGTTCTGCATTCTGATTGGCTAAACAGTCTCTCCGCGTCTTCTCTACCTGTGTGTCAATAACGTTATGGATTAATATGTACACGTACGTAAAACCGCTCGCCAAATTGAAGTTTGTGAGGCCGGTGAGAGCGGCGCGTGTGAGTTGCGGGACACGCCGGTGAGAGCGGCGCGTGAGAGAGGCCGGTGAGAGAGGCGCGCATGAGCTTTAATGTTTTATGGAGTATTTCATTGTATAATAACTGTAAAAATATAAAGGTTTCTACTTCACGGATTTTGCCTATCGCGGGTTCGTTTTGGAACGTAACCCCCGCGATAAACGAGGGTTCACTGTATTCCTTAGCAACGTATCTGCGAATGACGATGCCTCATCCGGTGTGTGTCTACTTTGTTGGCTTGAAGGGTAGAAATTGTGACTTTCAAAGACTTTGCAATCCGCTTGGATAGCTAAAACAGGCCGGTACATTCACTCAAGACAGTGGAGATTATTTTGGACCGTACCAATCCGCTACATAGCCAACCAGAGGACACAAGCCATAGGAGGCATACCTGTGTGACTGGCTGATAACAGGGGGCATACCTGTGTGAGTATGCGCCGCACTTCGCCTTCGCTGTGGGCCGTGGCAAGTTGCCCCAGGAGCAGCTCAGCAGTCAGGAACTGAGATGCAAAACTGGCCACTTTACTGCCGTCGTAGCCGTTAAAGACGCCATACAGAGAGCAGCCGTCCTCGCCCCTGACAAGTACAACACACATGTCAAGGTCAAAGACCAGTGAGAGCAGTGCTGTAATAAAATCAATTAAAAAATGGTGCAATTGAATTAACAAAAAAACACATACATATAACTATATATACATATAAATACACAGACATACAGTATATAATTTTCTTGTGCTAATGTAGGCTGGTATTCATCTTATTCTGGAAGCCCACCTAAGCATTGCCATTCCACACAATCCTTTTTCAATTTGTATTAGTTAACTTAAGGCTGCCAACATCGAGAAAAAAATCTGTTCTAAACAGACTAAAAAGCTATTTTCGGGGAATTGGTAAATTTTTGACTTGTTGCACATGAACATTGGACATTTTACAGAAATGTATCTACTTTATAGCATATATTATAGCACGTTTCCCTCGCTTCCATTTAAAATAATCGAGTTCCAGCTCAACCGGAAGACCGGAAGTGCCGATCCGAGTCAAAGAGATGAAGAAGTGGGAGGGGCAGAATAAGGTCAATAGGTCGCTGTAGGCTGCTGTAGGCCTGTAGTACCTGAAGCGAATGTGTGCATCCTCATAGGCGTGGCTCTGGCTACTCCCTCCTTCAGCTCCATACACACAGTTGGGGGCAGAGCCGACTCCACACATCTCACACTGGGGCAGGTCGTCTGTCCAGCTCTGGTGCTGTCCACAAAAGCACACAGTATGGAATTACACTCGACTGGGGACCCCAACCTTTTTTTATTGAAGTACCTCAATTAATTTATAGGAGATCTTCTACTGAAAGTGTTTTTCAGACTTCCTATAAGTGATCTGTTCTGTTCTTCTGTATCTACCTCTGTATCTACCTGCGTTGCACCAATGAAATTTCCCCATGTGGGACAATAAAGGAATATCTTATCTTATCTTAATAAATAATAATACATAACAAGCATTTACTGCCAAATTCATAGCAATTGGGGTGTGTTGTGATTCTGTACCAACTAAAAACATAGCGTATAGTGACTTTGATGAAAGCCCGCAGTTCTGGAAAACCCCTGTAATATTCAAGACTTTATGTAACACAAGCATCTTCATACACATCATTGCAACTCATTCTCCACACAGGCACATGCTAAGGATTTTTCAGAAACATAGTAGGTACTAGTTGAATAAAAACTGTGGTCTGGAGCTACTACTATAGGTATGTCAGAATCTGCTAGAGGCGCACTGCCAATTCAGTCCTGCAGTCCTATAGTTCTGCTGGCCCACCTGTGACCGTCTTCCACGTTTGACAACTTTAACAGAAATTGCTCCTCTCGCAACACCAACCAATAACATCGATCGAAATGTGCTACAACTGTAAATTACCGCCTAAAGGGGGTTACAGACCGCAGCGTCCAAAGAGTCCAGTTTACATTCAAAGTCTATGTAAACGCGCGTCGAACGCGTCCTGCGTTTTCCGCGGCGCAATTTGAGTTTTTGCTGCACAATTCCTGCATTTTCGGAAGCTTTCGATGCTTTGGGCGCGCACGAGGCATTCAAAGCGGCCGGCGCCGACATGTTCAGCTTTGTCCAACTTTCTGCGGCAGCAGCATATCAGAGATGACGCTCCAGTGACGTGCTACGCACGACCTGGAAGAAGACCCAAAACAAACCCGCAAGGATAAAAAAAAATCCTTAGGACGCAGCTCTTGGAGCAAATAATGATATTGACTAAACTCTGCTCACCTCTGATGTATATGCGGGTCCCAGACAAGCCCCAGAACCCATCGCCTCCACTTTTGGACTTTGTAAAGTGAATAAACCAAAGTCATTGTCTGCCATTAAACTCCATTTACACCACGAGAAAAGCAACACAGCACAACTCCTCCACTGAGCATGTGTGCAGAACGACTCGGACGCACGTCTGCTGCTGAGTGTATTTTACGGACAGGGGTCTCGCTACCTACATACCTAACATGATAAATCAAAATGGCCCGCCATCCGTTTTGATATAGAGGAAAAATAAACCAACCATAAAATCCGGCGCAAGCGTCCGCGCGAGCATGCTGTCACCAACCCACGGCGACCGTCGCAGAAAAGTTGAAACTTTTTTCGGCAGACGCGGCACAGCAACCAATCAGAGATTACGCTCTAGTGGCTACCCACTACCCAGAAAAGGCTCAAAACAAAGCCCTCAATGATATATATATATTTGTTTAAATCCTCAAGATGCAGCTCTTGGAGCAAATAAATATATTCACTAAACTCTCCTCACCCCCAAAGTATCTGACTATGATCTTCTATGATCCTGACTATGAGCCTGTGTCCAATGGATGAAAAGGCCAAGAAGAGTTGATGTGTCTAAATTATTTCAGCATTATATTACTCTTTAGCTAAAACTGTACCAAATTTCATAACATACCAAAATTGTTAATAAAATTGAGTATTATGATGGAGTGCTCACTGGTAATACATTTAAATCACTATGTCTTTATGTTTATTTATCATTTCCATGATTCCATTCAGTTTTGCGTAGCCAATATTCAAATTTCTTGATGTTGAATAGGCCTATACACCATGTAATAGTATGTTTAGGCTTATACACCATGTAATAGTATGTTTAGGCCTATACACCATGTAATAGTATGTTTAGGCTTATACACCATGTAATAGTATGTTTAGGCCTATACACCATGTAATAGTATGTTTAGGCCTATACACCATGTAATAGTATGTTTAGGCTTATACACCATGTAATAGTATGTTTAGGCCTATACACCATGTAATAGTATGTTTAGGCCTATACACCATGTAATAGTATGTTTAGGCTTATACACCATGTAATAGTATGTTTAGGCCTATACACCATGTAATAGTATGTTTAGGCCTATACACCATGTAATAGTATGTTTAGGCCTATACACCATGTAATAGTATGTTTAGGCCTATACACCATGTAATAGTATGTTTAGGCCTATACACCATGTAATAGTGTGTTTAGGCCTATACACCATGTAATAGTATGTTTAGGCCTATACACCATGTAATAGTGTGTTTAGGCCTATACACCATGTAATAGTATGTTTAGGCCTATACACCATGTAATAGTATGTTTAGGCCTATACACCATGTAATAGTATGTTTAGGCCTATACACCATGTAATAGTGTGTTTAGGCCTATACACCATGTAATAGTGTGTTTAGGCCTATACACCATGTAATAGTATGTTTAGGCTTATACACCATGTAATAGTATGTTTAGGCCTATACACCATGTAATAGTATGTTTAGGCCTATACACCATGTAATAGTATGTTTAGGCCTATACACCATGTAATAGTGTGTTTAGGCCTATACACCATGTAATAGTATGTTTAGGCCTATACACCATGTAATAGTATGTTTAGGCCTATACACCATGTAATAGTGTGTTTAGGCCAATACACCATGTAATAGTGTGTTTAGGCCAATACACCATGTAATAGTATGTTTAGGGTGCATGTACCTTTGGAAGTAATTAAGGTACGTTAAACCACCCTTGGAGGAAAATGCAACCCCATATGAGGCATATTTACCATCCCTTAAAAGAAATCTGGGGAGAGCATTGGAAGTAGGAGAAAGTTTTGAAAATGTACTTCACGGAAATGCTGAAAATATACAGGTAAGATCAATTGCCACCCTATTTTTATGAATTTAATGAACCATAAACTACAGAAGATTTGTGATCCAATACAACAAACCTCATGAAAATTGATTAAGGCCAAGTATGTTTTTAGCAGCCACAATATTGCTTGTCTAGTCGAGGCATCTGCTCCCGGGAGGTCCAAGTTGGGGGTCGGGTCATAAATATTTGCATGGCCTCTTTCATAATGCTTGTTGCTTGCCCTAACTGCATGGAATTATACAGGTTGTGAAAACACATGCCCAGAAAGTTCAGATATAACTCTGTTACCCCCTTAATTAATACATTTATAACTTGGAACACCAACATTTAATGAAACCCCTTCAGTAACTTAATTTCTGACATATCAGAAAATAATATGATGTGGTTAGATCCATGAATCCAGTAACAGTGACTGGCTCCTTGGTGGTTGTGCACACACGGTGACCGCTCCCCTGCACAGCAGCAGCCAGTGGTCACAGCTTTTTGGCTGAAATGTGAGGACACTTTTGCGTCATTTTGACACTATTAAAACGTGAATCACTTGGTTTTTGAAAAAAATTGGCGTATTCACAAACTCTGGTTACAATGACCTTGATGATGTAAATCAATTGTAAATCTTACACCTTTTGATATTTTTTCCTGATACTGAAATACTACTGTGACCACTAAAGGCCAAATGGCCAGGTCTTAATAATACTTTAGACGTTTTAGACCACTTTTGGAACTGCCACTGTCATCTGTATATGAAGATATAAACTTTCCATTTCTCACGTTTCTGACAAGTCTGTCGTACTTCCCTGGTCTGTGCTGTCAGGCCCTGGAGGACATGTCACCCGGGGACAGGGGCCCAAGGCAGAGGGAACAGACAGTGAGCCTTGGAAGAGTCTGATCGGGAAACCCAAACAGCCCCAGCCCGCTCTGGAGGTGTAATCTTCTGGTACTTACACTTTGGCTCAGATCCCTGCGCTGTGCCATGTTAGCTCGGCTCCGAACTTCGCCAGTAAGAGCGGAACTTGAGGGTAAAGTGTGCGTTTTGCTTGGAAACTGGCAACAACAGTGTACAGGTCCAAGAGAAGCGCGGCAGACGCCCCACGAGAGCAAGCCAAGCCCGCAGAGAAGCCCCTCAGCGCCACAGAACCATGGAGGAGAACACAACACAACACACACGCCGCACTGCCCCGGAGCATGCGCAGTCACGGCGTCCACTGTCGCAACAACAGTCGTAAAGCTGTACTTCACGACGTCCTCTGCGTGCAGGTGGTTTCCGTATGCTCTGGTCTGCCGGAGGATCCGTGAGAGCGCTCGTGCTGGTGAGTGTGGCTGCAGAGACAAAGTTAGGACAAAGTTCGAACATGCGTATACATGCGTTCGCACATATGGGAACTTGTGCAGGGGCAACCGAGTCCGCCATTTTGAAAGGGGCACAACAGCACGTCTACTACATACGAAATCCAGGAAATATGAGGCCAAAATGCCAAAAACCTGCGTTCTGTTAGGACATTGCGCTGTTGACTGACCAAGAAATGATAGCTCTGTCGTGTACCTTAGTTTGCCGTTATTGTCTAAAGATTCAAAGTATTCGTAGCTGATTATGCCGTAGAAAAGGATGCAGTTGTGTTGGTTTTGATGTATCGTGTGCCCCTTTTAAAATGGCCGCTATGGGAAGTCCCGGCTGTATGATGTCACCGTCCGGGTCACATGATCCAGTAACGCGCGCCGTCATTTTTGCGAGGGGGAAACAACACATGACACGCAAATTCGTGAAGCGTTCCTCATTTTTCAGGGCGAAATGAGAAAGGCCAGCGTGGCTCCCAAGAAGTGTGAAGGTTTCAAGAGTGGAGGTCCCAAGTGTGCAGGTTCCAGAGTTAATGAGAATACCCTGGTTGTGGATAGAGAGGATTTTGTACTCTTTATGGTGGATGTTGTAAACTGTGCTGCTCAGACTCAAAGCAGAACTGAAAGGATCAGGATCATTGCTAAAGCTGCAGGGAGATTCCTTGGAACAAAGGAGCTTGATTGGGCAGATATAGAAAACAGGCTAAAGGCGCTAAATGGGAGTCGGAGTGATGGGGGTCTGCTTGTGGGGAGTCAGAGTGATCAGAGTGACGAGATGGGGGTGGGGGTGGTCTCCTGTCCTCGCCCAGTCTCGTAGACGCACGGCTACCAAGCAGCGACATCAGTGGACATATTAAAGCCTATAGAATGAAGCCTGAAGAATAAAGCTGTACGATGGAAGCACCGAACGTCAAAGAAGGAGAGGAAGATGAAGAAGAGTCTCCCTGGAATAAAGCCGGTTGTTGTTGTTGTTGTTGTTTTATGGCGGTTGGCATCCAATTGTTGCATCTCTGAAACAACAACAACTATTCTAGTCACAAAGACATATCATGACCTCATGGGCTTTGTAACACCAAAGCAATGGAAGGAGTACTTTTACGGACTACGACAAAGTCTGAGGAATAAAGTCTGGCGGTAATGCAACACTTGGATGCCAACCGCCATAAAACAACAACAACAACAACCTTAACTACCGTTTGTCATACGGTTACGCAGAGCATTTTGGAGCCATCAGAAAAGCATCGATATGAGCTGGAGATATCACACACGGGGCTAAAATGTTGTCCTTACTAGATTCCCAAAGGTTCGTGGTCCTACAGGCCAAATCTCGAAGGGCAAGCAATTTATGAGGACCTGACCAAGACCCCCGGCGTCTACACCAAAGAGCGTATGAGAAATGACAAAAGTCTTGATGTTTACATATTTTTCGAGATATATAGTATATGACATATAGTCGTATAAATGTTTTCATCTCAATTTAGTGCAGTGGTTCTTAACCTTTTTGGAGGTACTGAACCTGACCAGTTTCATAAGCGCATTCACCGAACCCTTCTTATTGGAAAAATAAAATATGATTTTTTCAAATTCAAAACATAGGTATATATTTTACTGGTGCACAAAATGAACCGTGCATCACTGTGTTCAAAGAACAACATTTTCACACACACAAAAAAAAGAATATTTACTGCAAATCAGTGTGACATCTGCTTTTGCCTTTCAGAGACCAGTTCAGAAATGCACCTTCACCTTGGCAAGTGCCACGCAACAAAGTCTGTTCCTTTTCTTAATTTTTATGTCCAGCATCCTGGAAAAAGATTGCTCGCAAAGATATCATATTATAATATAGTAGTTATAGAAAAGGCCAAGGGAAATGGCCTCAGAGACTGACCTTTTGGCCCTTTTGGGAGCGCACCAAATTCCCTGCAGCACAGATAGGCCAAGTGGGGCGTGTCATCACGAATCATATAAGTGGGATGTGTGTCTTGACCTCCGCCAAACCCCTGAGATTGACTCACCGAACCCCAGGGGTTCAATCGAACCCAGGTTAAGAACCAGTGATCTAGTGTCAGAAGAGAAAATAAATCTAGTTTGATAATAAATAATAAATATAGCCGCAAGCGGCAATGATCGGCCCTCGCCACGCCGCCGCCACGCCGCAAGAGGAGGGGGCGCTAACGCGCCCCAATTGTCCTTTTATTACGCCTACTGCTGAATCTGTGACGCTGTCACATCTTCTCCCCTTTGTTTTACCATCAAAAAGCTATTTTATTTTGAATTCTTGGCAAAATGTGGCAAAATGTGCGGCTTTGCCGCACAGACACCGTGACTCTTTGAATGAAAATGTGGATAACTTTTGATGGTCCTGAAGATGAGTCTCACCAAATTTCAGGTTAATATGTCTAACGCCCTGGGAGGAGTTTGTGAAAGTCTAAAGTGTAAACATGTTCTGGCGATTTCCCCATTGGAATAACATGAAAGGTTTCGGTCATCGTTACTGCAACGCCATAACAATTATGACATGGGTCTCATTGACTTTTTTGATGGGGATGCCAAAATTGAGTTGTGTGTCAAATTTCATATAATTTCGCAAAACTAAACATTTAACCTCCATATAAAATCTGTAGGGGGCGCTGTGGCGCCAAATGAATTTATTTCACTTCAAGTAGGTTTAGGGCAAAGAGTTTAACAACTGATTCTAATTTGACGCAATTCGGACTTTATCTGCGCAAACGGCAGAAATTTTAAATATGGGAGATTTCTGAAATTCTAGCTACAATTTGCGGCTTCGCCGCAGAGAGACCGTGAGAGGTATCAATGTAATTTGGATAACTTTTGATGTCCCACTCCTCAGTAGCATTTTCACCAAATTTCAGCTTTTTAGGGCCAACGCCCTGGGAGGAGTTCGTAAAAGTACCACGTTTGGAAAAACTCCGAAGTCATGTTTAGCCATTTTTGAAGCAATATGGCCGACATTTGGTTGGGCGGACGGCGTTGCCGTAATAATATTTTTTACTTCTCTTGTCACCATCTACCTCGGCGCCAAATTTCATGATTCTACGATCAGATTTTTTTTGGGTCATTTCCCATCTCTCAATGCATTTTTGGTACATTTGGGGGCGCTGACGCGCCAATTTTTTTTGTTTTAGAAAAGGGAAATAGCCAGAATGTAGAGAGGCACGATTTTTAGAGGTGTGAACATTTTTGTGACTTTTCGTCAATGTTCACTGGGTGAAAAATAGGGGGGTTGGTCCCGAGAAGAAGAAGAAAGAATAATATTCCGATGCGAAAACAATGTTTCCCATTTTTCAAATATCATAAACTATACATTTTCGGAAAGAGCTCGCGCTTTCCTACCTCATGGTGTGGGTCCCTGGTCACTGACGGGTACTTTCGTTAATTTTGAGTGGGCTCCGCCCACTTTGTGTTTTTGGCCCTCTATACAGTAATAATGTTCATTTTTTGCATTACATGCTTATATGCACGGAACATGCAAGAGATGGGGAACGTATTCGTGAGCTACTTAGCGCAAATGAGTGCTTTATATGGGGATGACGACCGCTTCGCGGTCGTCATCTCAATGTAAAGTGCTCGTTTAGTGCGCACTTTTGCACGGGCTTCGCCCGTTTACAACGGTAATGTTCCATTTTCCTACTACTAATTAGTATGCACGGGGCGTGCATGAGTGAAGGAGTGCGTTAGTGAGTGTTTGGAAGTGGGCGAGCGCTTCGCGCTCGATTTCGTGCGCACTACGTGTGCACTTTCGCAGCCGTGCTTCGCACGGCCTTACGAGATTAATAGGCCTCTCGCCAGCTTGTGGCGCTCGGGCCTAATTATGCTAACTAGGCCAACATGAACTAACTGTTTCTAAAATGACGACTGCAAACGTAGCTCCACTTTGATTTTGAGCTCCATGTCTTGCCATCTTCGACCTGTTAGATCGCGTTTAGCCACGGAGTTTGTATTTGACCTTTTACTGCTGGTATCCAGTAGAAGGAAACATTTTCTTCTTGCCAATCATGATTTGACCATACAAAAACTGAGCAAGTTTTTGGCATCAATACTGTTTTGGTGTCCGAGATGGATCAGAATGACAGCTAGCTTACTCGGTAGTCAAAGTGTCGTTGAGGGGAAGTGACCCGGATGTTGTGACGTCGCGTGAACCTATGTATAACGTAAAGAGAAAGAGAGAGAGAGAAGACCTGAACCATTCCAGTCATGGGGAATTAACCCGTTTTATTTCGCATTTATATATTTACTGGCACAATAAACTATCGCAATGGGCTCAGATGCAAACTTTCCTGTGCCTAACCTCATCAGTAACTCTGACCCCTAGAATTGGTGGATCCACCAATCCTAGCTAAGCCAGAGTCCTTGTTTTTGAAGAGGGACCATAATTACCGGGTGTTTTATAGTTTTTTCATAGAGAATAATGCATCTTTAATTTGTATTAATTTTGTTAATAAATTCATTGCAGTTGTAAATGTTACTAATTTTTGGGACATTATTAACTAGCCTCTTCTCTATGTACAAAGAGTGCATAGAAGAAGGAAACATTACTCCAACAATGAAGCAAGGTGTAATTTCACTTAAAGGAGTAATAGAGAATGTTTTGGTGCCAAATCTGAGTCTCATTTCCTCGTGGCGTGGACTGCCGATTAGTCCTGCCACGTATCAATCATAAAAAGCACCTACCGCTCACCTGCAGCCGCGTGTGGCTCGTCCCCAGGAGAGCAGCACGGTTCCCTAAGAGCATGGAACTATCATAATATAGTTCCCTCAGTGTACAGGTCAAAATTAAGACAGAGAAAGACAGTTCGAGCTGACGCAGAAGAGACGGAACTCTACGGAGACGAGAGATGCGATGCGATCCGTCGCGCTAATAAACAAACGCACGTGTGGCAACGAGGCTTTTTTGTGCGTCCGCACGGGGGGTTAAACTTAAATTGGCGAAAAATCGTCCATTATTCCTTTTAATATAAATAAATGTTGTCCAAACAATGTCCAAACAAAATTATAGCAGACACGGAAACAACATTTGTCGAGTGTTGGATTTACTTGAGCACCGGGATGATGTGAATTCTGAGGCACTCGTTTTCTTTATGGACTTCTACAAAGCTTTTGATACAATTGAACATACGTTTATTTAAGAATGTCTTATTTGACTTTGGTCCTCCACAATACGAGATATTAACTGGAAGAAAACCTGGCTATTACCAGACAAATATATTCAAAAGTAAATGAAAAAAAATACATTATAACTTTCTTCATAAAATGTACCGGGTCAACTCTTTTGTCTCCAGTTTGACTGACACTGACAAAAATGGTTCATTCTGTCAAATGACTGAAGAAACTTGGGATCACTTATTTTTTAATTGTGTTAGGCTTACACAATTATTCAAATTTCCACATTGTGTGGACAAATAAAGGCGTTCTTATTTCAATCCTCAATCCATTCATTAAAATTATTTGCAAACAGTTTCCAATTAGTTGTTTACCCTAATAAATGTTTCACTCTCAATTCTTTATAATCTTTCAATCAAAACCAAAATAAATTCCATTACAGATGTGATCTAGCAGTTCCGACAAGTTATAGGCCAATATCAAACTTAGATATTTAAAATTAGTTTTATTTCTGATCAGTTGAAAGAGTTCTTGTACTCTAATGACATCCTTTGCAAATGTCAGAAAAAAGCACAGTACTATCACTGTTACTATAAAGATGGTAAATTATATTATTGTGGCACTTGATAAGAAACTGTACTTCAATTATTATAGATTTGCTGCTCTACTGTACAATCATGAGTATTCTGTGGTGTTAAGCAGCCTGTGGGGTCACACTGAAAGCACTTTTGAAATAAAAGGAAGCCACATTGTTTAGTAACACATTATGCATGTTTCCCAGTAATGGGCACTAAGCACTCACGCCTCAGGTGCAATCAATCTAAATACTATTTGGAGTACACTAATCTTAAAGAAGCAAACATGTTATAACATGGCTAAAAGCTTATAAAGGTTCCCTTTAATGAAATCTGGTCCTACAGAGGGCTGGAAACTCAGAGTAAAAACACAGTGGAACAAGCTGGTTTTCAAATATCTTGCCTAATCATCTTGAAATGCTGGAATGTGAAAATGTGAAAAGGACTGACATGTGTAATGCCCTCCTGCAGGTGGCGCTGCTGAGCCTGTGCATGCTCCCCCTCCTTAGACGGTTTGGCTCCAGGATGCTGTCCATGGCTTCAGAAGTCTACTCTCCAGGAACGCACTCTGCTGCCTTCATCACCTGCCCCAACCACACTGTGGCCCTGGAGCTGGCAAGGTCAGACTGTGGCCCTCTGCACGCCTCACAATACAGACCTGAGCCAGTGCTCGCTCACTCGCTCTGTGCTCTCGCTCTGCGCTCACTCTGCGCTCGCTCTGTGCGCTCACTCTGCGCTCGCTCTGTGCGCTCACTCTGCGCTCGCTCTGCGCTCTCTCTGTGCGCTCGCTCTGCGCTCTCTCGCTCTGCGCTCTCTCTCTGTGCGCTCGCTCTGCGCTCTCTCGCTCTGCGCTCTCTCTCTGTGCTCTTGCGCTCACACTGTGCGCTCGCTCTGTGCTCTCTCTCTGTGCGCTCTCTCTGTGCGCTCACACTGCGCTCACTCTGTGCCCTCACACTGTGCGCTCACACTGTGCGCTCACTCTGTGCCCTCACACTGTGCGCTCACACTGTGCGCTCACTCTGTGCCCTCACACTGTGCGCTCACTCTGTGCGCTCACTCTGTGCCCTCACACTGTGCGCTCACTCTGTGCCCTCACTCTGTGCCCTCACACTGTGCGCTCACACTGTGCGCTCACACTGTGCGCTCACACTGTGCCCTCACTCTGTGCCCTCACACTGTGCGCTCACTCTGTGCCCTCACACTGTGCGCTCACTCTGTGCGCTCACTCTGTGCCCTCACACTGTGCGCTCACTCTGTGCGCTCACTCTGTGCGCTCACTCTGTGCTCTCTCTCGCACCACAGGGGCATTGTCCAGAGGAAACTAGCTGCCTGCGTCAACATCGTCCCTGCCATCAAATCAGTGTAAGAACAACAGGGCTGCGGGTGCGTGAGTATTTGCTGGTGGTCGGAGGGGCAGATAGTGCAGATTAGCAGCCTAACTTCCATCAATCTGCCCCAGGGCAGCTGTGGCTACAATAGTAGTTTACCACCACCAAGTGTGGAGTGAATGAATAAAACACTGTAAAGCGCTTAAGTGTTGTGAAAGGCGATATATCAATCCAATGATGAGTTAGTTACTATGTAACAAATGGTATTTTGATAACAGTAATAAGGATGTCACACCATTATTAAATAACAATAAAATGCTTTTTTTCCTTTCATTCAAATTGTCTGTAGATCACAATTCCTCTGGTCTGTGACCAGCTTTATGAAATCAAACTTAATGCATGGTAAAATCCTGAGTGAGAATGAAGAATCCAAAGTGATTGTTTTTTTAAGAACTTGTTGTGGACAAATATAAGTTAGTAAGACTTCACATTAAATAACAATGGCAATTAATCAGATTAATTGGTGAATTAAAACAACACACTGTTTCACTAGAAACACACTCACGGAAATAGAAAATATATCAAGTAAACATAATTTCTAAGTGCTGGCAATATCAGAAATTCATTTAGTCTCAACTTTTGAAGATCCATCCATCCATCCATTTTCTACCGCTTGTTCCCTTTTGGGGTCGCGGGTGACTGGAGCCTATCCCAGTGACTTCGGGCCTTAGGCGGGGTACACTCTGGACAGTGGCCAACTTGTCGCAGGGTCTGAAGATACATCAATAACAATTAAAGGGTACAACATATTTTGTCAAGACAGAAATTTGTTTGGTGAAGTCACAGTCTATGTTCAAATTCACCTTCCATTAAAAGTAAGGTATGATGGATACCATTGAATATTTGGATACAGGTTCATGATGAATATCTCAAGCCTATACTCATTGGGTACCAAATTCATGAAAAATATGTGTCAAATGCTGAAGTGTATTTGTTAAGAGACCTTAACATCGACTGGAGCTTGAACTGTTAAATTAAAGTTTGTATGGACGATTTTTTGGGCATAAATCTAAGTCTTATTTCCTCGTGGCGTGGATAAATCATTTGTCCTGCCACGTATCAATCATAAAACGCACCTATCGCTCACCTGCAGCCGCGTGCGGATCGTCCCACATTTCCGCGTGTCTAAGCGCATTGATCTATCATAATATAGTTCCCTCAGTGTACGGGACAAAATGAAGACGGAGAAAGACAGTTCGAGCTGACGCAGAACAAGACAGAAATCTACGGGAGACGAGAGATGCGATGTGATCCGTCGGGCTAATAAACAAACACGTGTGTGTTGTATCAGTCCACACGGGGGAGTGGCATGTGCACTTCAGCCTGAGTTCTCAAATCGCTGAAAAATCATCCATTGCGCCTTTTAAATTAAAGTTAATGACACTGTTGGTTGAAAGCTTATCAACTATTTTTAGATCCTAAAGGAAACGAAGAAGAAATGCAATATTTTTTGGACATTCTCAATTTACCTGCCGTGACTGAAGAGCAATACAAAACATGAGTTGCTGAAATAACCACTACTGATATTCAAAGTGCAATCAAAAGACTACAAAACTATAAATCCCAGGGAGTGACGGGTTCACCTCAGAGTGATGTAAAGCTCCAAAAGACACAGCTCCATTGCTTTTATCAACTTTTACCTGGGCCCTGAAAAAGCTCAGTTGGAGTTTGAAGGAAGCCATCGTATCCTTAATACCTAAAGAGGGGAAGGATCGACTTGACTGTGCCTCATACAGACACTATCGTTCATACACCTCAATTATGTCCAAAACAATGGAACAAATACTCCCAAATTGGATTCACAATGATCAGACAGGATTTGTGAACAGATGACAAACACAAGATACATAAGACACATGATTATTACACATTACACATAATGACAACAACAATACAAGGCTGTAATAATAAGTCTGTACACTGAAAAAGCTTTTGATTCTCTTGCTGACCTTATTTAAAGTGCAAACTACATTTAAAATTGACAATTTAATATAGAATATTTAGGCTCTTTACGATGGCTCAACATCAAGAATCAAAATTAACATTTGACAGACTTGCTGACGTTGTGGCTCCTCCCGCTCTCCCTGTGGCTCCTCCCGCTCTCCCTGTGGCTCCTCTCGCTCTCCCTGTGGCTCCTCCCGCTCTCCCTGTGGCTCCTCCCGCTCTCCCTGTGGCTCCTCCCGCTCTCCCTGTGGCTCCTCCCGCTCTCCCTGTGGCTCCTCTCGCTCTCCCTGTGGCTCCTCCCGCTCTCCCTGTGGCTCCTCTCGCTCTCCCGGTGGCTCCTCCCGCTCTCCCGGTGGCTCCTCCCGCTCTCCGGTGGCTCCTCCCGCTCTCCCGGTGGCTCCTCCCGCTTTCCGGTGGCTCCTCCTGCTCTCCCTGTGGCTCCTCCCGCTCTCCCTGTGGCTCCTCCCGCTCTCCCGGTGGCTCCTCCCGCTCTCCCTGTGGCTCCTCCCGCTCTCCCTGTGGCTCCTCCCGCTCCGCTCTCCCTGTGGCTCCTCCCGCTCCGCTCTCCCTGTGGCTCCTCCCGCTCCGCTCTCCCTGTGGCTCCTCCCGCTCTCCCTGTGGCTCCTCCCGCTCTCCCTGTGGCTCCTCCCGCTCTCCCTGTGGCTCCTCCCGCTCCGCTCTCCCTGTGGCTCCTCCCGCTCCGCTCTCCCTGTGGCTCCTCCCGCTCCGCTCTCCCTGTGGCTCCTCCCGCTCTCCCTGTGGCTCCTCCCGCTCTCCCGGTGGCTCCTCCCGCTCTCCCTGTGGCTCCTCCCGCTCTCCCTGTGGCTCCTCCCGCTCTCCCTGTGGCTCCTCCCGCTCTCCCTGTGGCTCCTCCCGCTCTCCCTGTGGCTCCTCCCGCTCTCCCTGTGGCTCCTCCCGCTCTCCCTGTGGCTCCTCCCGCTCTCCCTGTGGCTCCTCCCGCTCTCCCTGTGGCTCCTCCCGCTCTCCCTGTGGCTCCTCTCGCTCTCCCTGTGGCTCCTCCCGCTCTCCCTGTGGCTCCTCTCGCTCTCCCGGTGGCTCCTCCCGCTCTCCCGGTGGCTCCTCCCGCTCTCCGGTGGCTCCTCCCGCTCTCCCGGTGGCTCCTCCCGCTTTCCGGTGGCTCCTCCTGCTCTCCCTGTGGCTCCTCCCGCTCTCCCTGTGGCTCCTCCCGCTCTCCCGGTGGCTCCTCCCGCTCTCCCTGTGGCTCCTCCCGCTCTCCCTGTGGCTCCTCCCGCTCTCCCTGTGGCTCCTCCCGCTCCGCTCTCCCTGTGGCTCCTCCCGCTCCGCTCTCCCTGTGGCTCCTCCCGCTCCGCTCTCCCTGTGGCTCCTCCCGCTCTCCCTGTGGCTCCTCCCGCTCTCCCTGTGGCTCCTCCCGCTCTCCCTGTGGCTCCTCCCGCTCTCCCTGTGGCTCCTCCCGCTCTCCCTGTGGCTCCTCCCGCTCTCCCTGTGGCTCCTCCCGCCCTCCCTGTGGCTCCTCCCGCTCTCCCTGTGGCTCCTCCCGCTCTCCCTGTGGCTCCTCCCGCTCTCCCTGTGGCTCCTCCCGCTCCGCTCTCCCTGTGGCTCCTCCCGCTCTCCCTGTGGCTCCTCCCGCTCTCCCGGTGGCTCCTCCCGCTCTCCCGGTGGCTCCTCCCGCTCTCCCTGTGGCTCCTCCCGCTCTCCCTGTGGCTCCTCCCGCTCCGCTCTCCCTGTGGCTCCTCCCGCTCTCCCTGTGGCTCCTCCCGCTCTCCCTGTGGCTCCTCCCGCTCTCCCTGTGGCTCCTCCCGCTCCGCTCTCCCTGTGGCTCCTCCCGCTCTCCCGTCTTCAGACTAGAACAGGCTTCTGAGAACCCCGAGGATGTCGAGGTCCAGAACAAAACCAAAGACGTGTTGTGTGTAAAAATCCAGAGCCGTAAGAGAACTCATTCTGATACAAAATGCTCATTATTATCTGATGACGAGTCTGGTGGTGATGTAACTTATGAGAAGACAATTAATATGTAAATGAGACTCATGCAAATAGTCATCTGAGTGATGATGTTATGGAAAAAAGTTGTAAATAAGGCTGACTTGGTGTTAATTTGCAAGTTTTCTGTTTTATTTTGTTTAAAAGTTTGAGTTTTTTAAAATAGAATATTTACAAATACATTTGAAATAAATAATCTTATTACATCAATGTAAAATATTGATTGTTAGTCATTTTCGTGTTTTGCTATGCAACTTATCAAATTGCTATACAAATATGAAAAAATTAACAGATTGTTTAGCAGCTGCTGCTATACAAGAGAAATCCTTCATCTGAGCCCTGTTAATACAAATAAAAACAAATACATAATAATAATAATAATAATAATAAATGTTTTCATAAATAAATAAAATAATTTTGGAAAGAAATATATGGCCTACTAAAACACATCGAAATACTGGTGTTTTCGGTTTATGTATTTATTTTCTCCTGATGTATCAATGTTATTTAGTTTGTTTTTTATTTGTAGGTTTTTTTTGGTGTCTTTTTTGTGTGTAAATATCTGGTGATGGTGGAATATTTTAGTTTTGTTTTGCGACTGTATTATGTACATTTTTGTTGTAATTTAAATAAAATAATAAAATAAAAATAAAAACTTCTTAGAAACATTTTCTTAAAAGCCGCTCATCATTAACACACGGAGAAGCTGCACTGCTCGTTCTCTGTAAATCAGTGTTAAACGGTTACCTTTGGTCCGGATCCGGACTGGAGTCCGTCCATTAGTGACCTGGGCTAAAGAGAGCGCACAGCATTAGTGTCCCTGATTGGCTAATCCTTGTTTTGGACCTGATTTAGATCTGATGGTACTCTGGACTTGGTTCTCATTGATGGTTCTTGGTGTGAAAAGTTGGAGAAACTGCTTGATAATCATCTGTGTGTGCAGATACGAGTGGCAGGGAAAGATCGAGGAGGATGACGAGGTTCTACTGGTGAGTTCATAAACCCCATGAAACACCACAAAGTGCACTAGGACTCCCTCTAACGCTGTAATGCTCTTGTAGATGATCAAAACCAGAAGCTCCAGGGTTTCTGCTCTGACTGAGTTTGTACGGTAAGAATCACCTCTGTCACTTCAGTCTCATGAAAGGGAAATTGTTTTATTATGTCTGTTACAGAGGAATATTGAGATAAAAATAACTTTGCCATGGTTAAATATACCAACAAATTAACTGACAAAATCTAAAATTAAAGCTGCTCCCTAAAACCTGCTTGTCTTCATGGCGATAATTGTAATAATACGAGCAGTGATGAATCTATTTAGATTTCCCTGATAAATGCAGATAATTTTCCGATTACGATTATTACGCCCAACGATTACAAAAACTGCGTAATCGAGCTGTGAATATGAATAATTATTGACAGCAAAACCGTCTGTACTGCGCACACACACAACCTGTGCCTTCTCCTCTGCAGAGGGGGCATGGCTGTGTGTCCTGCCACTTCTCTGGGACAGAGCTGTGCACATCAGTGACCCACTGTCGTTCCAGGACTGATCCAAGGCTTTTTTTTTTTTTTTCATATTTGAGTTTTTAGAAAAGTCGTTACACGCAAGTCACAAGTATATAGTCAATGGCATGCAACAGCACGAGCCCCGCCCCTGTGTTTTCTTTCAAATCTTCTATATTAATCTTGATTAATATATCTTCAATAATCAATGAGCCCTAATTGTAGGTCCAGTTTGTGGCATACATTTTTTTTGTGAAAGCCCTTTACCCTGCTGCCAGAAGTATGCTCCAAAGATATCCATGGAGTTTGTGTGGAGTTTTAAGCCTAAATACTACTAATATTTGAGGGTATTTACATCCAAATCAGGTGAATGTGAAGGAATAACAAGTTACGTTTGGTCCCTTAAAAAGTGGGCGACACATAAACTAAATTTAATAAGTCGAACATCATTTTTTTAACTCATGGACATCACCAGACACTGGGTTTCATTCCCGGTGATGCTGCCAGGCCTCTGCTGCAATAGTCTCCTGCAGGCGACCCTACCTTTGAACAGATCACCATATACCAAATATTGAACTAAAAAGTTATACAAAATGTATTGGTGCTTTAATTTAATTTCACTCATTTTAAAACATTGTGAAAATGTAACGGGTAATTTCAAATATTTGCAGGTGTCCAGAGAATATGTCTCAGGTATTCAGAGCATCCAAATGATTCACAGCGATGAGTTTATAAGCATTTTTCACAATTTACAGAGGCCAAGGCAATGGTGAAGCCAACAATTTGAAGCCAACAATTTTCATGGTAATGATAATACGCTCTACAATAAGATGCAGACAGCACACAGCCATCTAATTTTCCCCCTAAGATCTGTACTGAGGCAAAACAGAGCCTTTTTACATATTCACTTTGACACATATTAACCCACTATTAACACTTTTCTAAAAAATCATTTTAGCTGTATTTTATATCCGAGCAATAAGGGCTGAATGTATGTGTCCTCAGGTCTAACCACCCGTACGAGGTGGCAGAGGTCATCAGTCTGCCCATCGAGCAGGGCAACCCTCCATACCTCAAGTGGATCGGAGATGTGGTCCCGGAGGAACCCACCTCCACCAACAACTGAATATTAATGTAATTTTGATATAAATACGTCAAATCGAGACTTGGTTCAGTGCAGGTTTTAAAGTCCTCATGAACACAAGAATCCCATTCATATCAGAACATGCCTGGAAAATAAATAAAAATGGTAAATGATGCTTTTCTACCTTCAAGAAACTCAAAGTGCTTTACATCGAGGAACCACACACACACGCACCAGTTTCACACACCAGTGTGCGTAGACATTGGGGGCAAGGTGTTTTTAAGTGTCTTGCTCAAGGACACAATAGCAGTATTCACCTGAGGCAGCTGCAATTGCACCACCAACCTGTGGGTCATTGGATCTGACCACTCTACCAAGGAGGTTTTTCTGTCGAGGGGGGGATTCGAGCTGCCGTACTTCGGCTCAGAAGAAAAGCAATGCCACTGAGCAGCTGCTGCCCTCCAGAATCATCTTTCTCTATTTGTATACATAATGATATCAGTCTGGTCACTCTGTAATTCCCCGAGTTCAGATGGATGTGATTGACTGGGGGATTAGCCAGTCAGGGACATGCATGGTGTGTCCTATCAAAACAAACATGGCTACTTACAAGGAAAAAATAGGCAAAAGAGATCACATTTACTGAAAACGGTAAAAAAAAAAAAAAAGTTCTGTTTCTCATGTCACAGAAATAAACACATCTGATAGCGCAGTATGTTTTAAGTTTGACTTGTGACGCGACAGGGTGAGGCTCACTCTCCAGAAAGAATTGAAGAAATGCGTATTCTGTATTCCAGGCAATAACAAGTGAACACTTTACCTGCAGCATTATACGTTAGGTCTTTGCCATCATCTGGCCCAGCAAATATGGCACTTCTACTGAGAATAAGGGTTCTCAGTAGAAGTGAGAAGAATTCTCTCCTTGTGTAACCAGTCCATATATTAATGTATTATAATTACACAAAACAGTTATTATTTTTGTTTAATATTGTGTTTAACATACCTGGTATTTGATTTACTGAGATGTTTTGGTCCTCCAGTCCCCACTTCTTCATGTGTTCCCCTTGGCACACAGGTATAAATTTGAGGGTCGTGACTTCCTCTTCCCTTTTGATAACTCCGTGTGGGGAAGAGGTCAGTCATCCCTCGTGTCGGCCCTCATGTTTTATGTGTTATTGATTTGGTTGTTATCTCCTTTCTAGTTTGTAGCTAGTAGTAAAATAGGATTATTGATCTTAACCTAGGATTTTCAAATAACATTTTAGTGATAAAAGCGGCTGGGATGAGAATCAGCACCTCCAAATCAGAAGAGGCCATGGTTCTCAAGCGGACATGTCCCAACGGGAAGAGGCCCCGGAGAAGACCCAGGACACGCTGGAGGGACTTTGTCTCTTGACTGGCCTGGGAACGTCTCGGGATCCCCCCGGAGGAGTTGGAGGACGTGTCTGGGGAGTAGGAAGTCTGGGTGTCCCTGCTTAGACTTCTGCCCCCGCGACCCGGCCCCGGATAAAGCGGAAGAAGATGGATTTTAGCGATACATTTTTTTTTATAATAAACTTTTTGCAAATACATGGAACGGTCTCTCCCTCTTCAGTGAACCTTATCTGCGTGCCTTAGGCTCATTTCCCTTGGCTCATGAACTGGGTGGCATTGTTGGACAACATTTAGTATATTTTGTATTTTATCTGCTCTCCTTTCACTTATGTATTCTGATCACAACACTTTTATTAACTGTAACTCATTCTAGTAATTTTAGAAGAAAACAGAGAGCCACAGCATTTGGACAATTTAGTGTTTATAAAAATACAAAGAAATCAAATGAAACACAACTTTATTTTACTGTAGTAATTTAAAGAAGACATTTTATGCACCGAGTTGAATTATGGAGGAAGGAAAACATTATTTAGTAAGTAATTTAGAAGGATAACACAAAAACTGTACATCCCGTCAATTACCAGATACAAAAAAACTTTAGTAAACTAACAACACATGCTCTCAGATAAAGAGAAAATATCCATTTGAAACAGATGAATATTACCATTGCTTCTGTTAAAAGAATGTTGGACAGGTGACGGAGTGTCTATTTGGCCAGGCTCTGCGTCTTCTCACAGCTCTCCTCAAACAGGGACTTGCATATCTGAGCCAAACTGAGCAGAGGGGCCATGCAAGTGTCCAGCTCCTTCTGTAACAAAGACACATACCACTCACTCTCCTGCAGTGTACAAGAGCTGCATTATAGCTGTTTCCACTGGCTCTGATCTCCAGACCAACTCACTTTGAGCACTTTGTAACAGTTATTTTCACGGCAGAGTGTGTCCTGAGCTCCTGAGCTCGTATTTATCGAATGAGTGTGATGTAATATGAGATATTTACATAGAAATATGGTCCATGGTAGTGTCATAGTCAGGTCTGGCCAAGAATGTTTTATTTCAATGCGGCAGGTTCTGAACTGCAGACCGCCGCATATCGCCTGTGCATGCTCCGTATCTCTTTGTACTCTGCCGCGTCTGCGTTCACTTCCTCATTAAACCAATTTCTTCTGATTGTAATAAAACACACAGCGTTTTGAAGCTTAAAATATAGAAAACACAACGTGTCCCTTGGACAGTGCTTCCACTGACGTCTTCTTCTACAGCGTGTCAAACGCTTGCACTTCCTGATAGCTTGCCGTTGGTGGTGGCCGTTTTCCAGTAAAAATCTATTAATTAGACGCAGGGCTAAAAGCGTGGGGGAAAAGTAGCGGCTTAAAGTCCGAAAAGTACGGTATGTGTCGCTGTGAGAAGTAGAGCAAACAGGAAACTACTTCTGGATTACTATGATCTTTTTCTGCATTTATTTCCCTTTTCTGTGCCATTTAGCATTTTTGTATGTAATGCATTGAGTTTAGACAATGTTAGATGCATTATAAATGAAAATATAATATTTTCTATCATAACAAAATTGTGGTGCATCAATAAACAGGAAATGACTGGGTGCTAGCTTTGTTTTGCTTAGCATGTGGGGTCAACAGCATGCACTGGGTTTACACCCTCACAACATAATATCTAAATTCGCATAAGAAAAGCAAATAAAGGTAAATTTATTTACATTTTCATCTAAGCGTCCGAGCGCAGAGCTGGGGGTTTGCTTCCTGGTTATGGGGGCTGCACGTCTGTTTTGTCAAGAGTCACTCAGTGGGCGTATCGTGCCGTTTAAGTTTGGCTTTTCTAGAGACGCGCTTTTCGACGCCCTTCCAGGATCCAGAAGCTGAACTCCTTGGTCAGTTGTCTAGTGCAAAAAAACAATGGCTGAGTAAAAACTTCTTGCAGCTAAATGCTGACAAAACAGAAACACTGATTATTGCCCCTGATGATGCCATTCCAGGGATAAACCAGTACTTGGGTGTTTTAGGTCAGACTGCTAAACCAAGTCTTAGAAACTTGGGTGTTGTCTTTGACAAAGACATGTCTTTAGAGCAGCACTCCGAGCTGTTGAAGAGGAACTGTTTCTTTCAGTTGAGGAAAATCTCTAAGCTCAGGAAAATGGTGTCTCAAAATGACCTGGAAGTTATAATTCATGCATTTGTGTCTTTAGACTATTGTAACAGTTTGTTTTCCTGTCTTAACAAGAAGGAACTCTCTCGTCTGCAGCGTGTCCAGAACTCTGCAGCGAGGATCTTGACCCGCACAAATAGAAGGGCCCACATTTCACCCATTCTTAAAGCCCTTCACTGACTGCCGGTCTCGTGCCGGATACAGTTTAAAATTCTGGTCCTGACTTTTAGAGCTTTAAATGGTCTGGTCCCATCGTACATCAGCGGTCGGATCACACCGTACACTCCCTCTCGCTCACTGACGTCTTTGGATCAGAAACTGTTGTTGGTTTTATCCTATGTTTTGTGAAGCACTTTGTGACTTGTCTGTGAAAGGTGCTAAACAAATAAAATGTACTTAGGCTGAGCAAAATAATATGTCTGTTTGCCGTAACCCGTCCGACCTGGTATGAAACTAGCTGACTGAAAAAAAAAGAAGAGCATTTTGTTGAAAAAACGTCAAAAACTTTTATTTTTCAATTATTTCGCCGACTCACCGACCGGTCTTTCCTAAACCGCCAAAGACCTCCAAAATTTGGATCTTTTTTTTGCCTTCAAAGTAAAAAAAATAAGAATTTGCCTACCATCCGACCCACTTGAAAAATGTTTACTCGGGTTACAGCAAACAGACAATTTATTTGGGGTAGCCTTACTTACTTACTTACTTACTTTGTTATTTAACGTTGGCTGTTAGCTGCACTTTTTCATCATGTCCAAAATTGAGCAGGTTAACACTTTAATAATGCTATAATGCAGGTTTACTACCAAACAAAAGGCTACTGCCTCTATTTTTGCCAAAATCAAGTTCAAAAGAATGAAGTCTCGCAACTTTTAATGTTGGACAAACAAACTATCCCAGAGTTTCTTCTCTTCGCACTTAGAGAGTGCGTAATGTGTTTTATTTGGCCCATATGTTTTGTTTTTAGCTTGAGCTGCAGACCTTGTGCGGATGCTTGTTTAGCTCTGCTTTTCTGGAGGATTTGCAACAAACAATCAACCTGATGGAATATGTGGATTATTTTGGCTTTGTTCATCACCTATGTCTGCTCTGGTGCATCTGGTCCAATGGTCACGTGAGTTTTGCTTCATGAGTTTATGCGACTAAAAGCGTAGCCATCTTTCAAAATTCTCCTGAAGCGAGCGTAAAAACTTAAGGGTTCAAAATACGATATTTGGTTTTTCCACCTCCCGTTAATTATGTTTAAATTTGAAATAAGGGGGTGGAAACACAGTTATACAAGATAGCATCAGTGGAAATATAGCAGTTTATCACAAGAGCATGTCAGAGTTTGGTGAGAAATGTATATTTTCTGTTTGTCACAGGTTCTTTGGTATGTTTACTATCACTCATCCGGCGATAACGCTACAGAGGGCCACTGACGTCACCAGCAAGGTGTGGGACATCAGCAGTGTTCCCTCTAAGGGATCATCTCAAAATAGGTTGAAGCTGAAAAGACTTAATTATTTTAGTCTCTCTTAGTCCCCCCCACGATCGGGGCATTTCACTTGCTGCAGTGCGATGTACGCGTTGACCAAACGATCGTAATTTGATAGCGCTTGCTCGCCTCTAGTCCCTGAACAGCCTTTGGTATTTGTATTACCGGTAGTAGAAGCAAAGTCTCCAAATAATGTCACCTGTCGCGACATGTTTGTTTATGGTCCACGGGCGCTACAGCACATCCCATTCAGCCGCTACACGCGCACCGTGCAGACTCACCTCACGCGCGCGACGAAATGATTTCCTCATTGCGCGAGTTGATTGGCTGCTGTAAAGCGCTATGCGCGTTACATTTCAAAATAAGCAAAGTCATGAGTGTCTGATGTCATGGATGTTGGCCTAATGCTCGTTGCTGAGAGTTTTTAGCATTTCAAAACAATTACTGCCACAAAAATGTATTGAAGCTTCAAAGCAACAAAAAGACGAAATGTGGTTTCAACTCCTTTTGAGATGATCCCTAAGCTGTGCACTGCTCGCACATTCTCAGCGCCTAACCCTATGTAGCGCAGAAAATAAAATTCACCATAAACGTATTAATTCATATCTAATATTAGACCGAATTTAATCTAATCTAATTACCAAACGGCCACCAGGGGCAATCTTGCAGGAAGCGCAAGTGTTTGACACACTGTAGAAGAAGACTCCAGTGGACAGAAGAAGCACTGTCCAGGGGACACAACGTGTTCTCTATATTTTTAGTTTCAAAACACAGTGTTTTATTACAATCAGACTCAAAGAAATTAATCTAATTAGCCCCGAGGTGCAGCAGCGGAACGCCCCCGATTCAAAAGACAACACTCTTATGCAAATGAAACTTTCATGGCCAGACCTGACTATGACACTACCATGGACCATATTTCTGCGTAAATATCTCATTTTACAACGTAACACTCACTCGATAAATACGAGCTCAGGAGCAGATGATCCAGATGTGAAGACACAGACATAGGTAAATCAGCTCAGAGTCATCAAGGACAGAGGGGACAGATGTGATGTGTTTGTTAAACTTTAAAATGCTGTGTGTTTTATTACAATCCAACTCATATTCACTGAGAAATGTATCAAATTAGTGCGGTAATTTAGCGCAGCGGACCGCGGAAGCGTCACGAGACCCCTGGTTCAAAAGACGCATCACTATCACGTTTATTTATGTGTAAATATCTCATGTTACAACGTGGGCACCTGCGGTTTATTGACAGGTGCGGCCCGTATATGGACAAGTTCTATTTTCTTCGTAAATTTCGTGTGGGTGGCTTTTATTCAGGAGCGCTGTACAGCCCCAAAAGTACAGTAATTAGACCAATAATGTGTTTTTTGTACAATTTTTCAATGTAACACAGTGAGTGACAGGTATACGATACGGTTTACTTATGCTACGCATCCAATCATAGCATTGATAGTGCCTATGTGCCCTGCCCATACGCACCATGCAGGTTACCTAATGCAGAGTACAGCTTCAAATAATAGGCCAAGTATTTGAGGGCTATTTGAAGCTGTATTCTGCATTAGTATATTTTAAAGTATGTTTAAAGCAGCAGTTCTCAAACAGGGGGTGAGGGGCCACAAAGGGTGTGGGTCACAGAGAGTATGGCTATAGGCCACAGAACATTTGGCTCCTCAGGTGAAATGAGGCAGTTTGATGTTTCAAGGTGCACTATATACATTTTCTAGTTGAGGGTCCTTTTCTCAAAAAAGTGTTCTTGATTTGCCAAGAAGGTTCCACAGTATGATATAAATTCATCTATATTTCATTTATCTAGTTAAAAGGGTTCTCAAAAGTACTTGGGTACATGCTGTACTAAATAAAATGGGTGCTGATCAAGAAATATTTATTTTATATTTGTATTTTAAAAATTGATATAAACCAATATTCAGCTAATTTAATAACAAACCTATTGAATCAAGCTGAAATTATATTGGAGGATTTCATACTATGAACTATATAAAATAGATAGATTAAAACACACACACAACAAAGTACATGAAATTACCCGTATTTTGTGATATATTTTTTCTGGCAATGAATTTGGACGTCCAGGAATAAATATTATTATTATCATAATATTACTTTAACTCCTGGGCCACTTTTTTCATCCAGTCCGCTCCTGCTAGACAGGTCATTTTGTCTATTTCATTGTAGGTAGATTAAAGCACTTCATTAAAAGTAATCTAATTTGCTGCTGTAATTTGGTCCAACTCAGGGAGTTTGTGTGTTTGCTTAGACACGAATTAGATGGGACATTGGACATCTGAGTAAATCTTAGAGGAACAATAACAAATAAAAGCTTTTACTCACGGCAGAGGTCTCGTAGTAGTCCAGGCCATTATTCTGAGCCCAGTCCTGAGCATCCTTGGACTGGACCGCCCTCCGCTCCAACAGGTCGCTCTTGTTTCCCACCAGAACACCTAAGACGCAGACAAACACCTTCCTCACAGTTGTGAGGTCACAAAACATTTCATACTCATTTCTGACCTAATGTGGCAGTATTGGGTTTTGCCACAACTTTAAGTCCATTGGTGGCGCTTAAGAGTATAAAAGCCTCTCTCGTCTTCTTCCTATCTCTCTTAATCAAGCATTTCCATTTCCGTTCCTGCGTACGCTCTGTCTTTGTTGTGTCAGGTAGCTATTAAAATAGTTGGTCCCCAATTTAAGACTGTAGTCATAGCAATTGTATTGTCCCAGAGAGTCCCAGGTGTGGCTTCATGGCGCTTGTTGTCCGTTGATTTGGTGGCTGCGGCATCTTTTGAAGCTGGGTTCAAAGTGTCGTCTATAGTACTGTCAGCCGTCTCCCGTCAAGGGTGCGCGTTCACAAGCCTTTGCATGAAGTGGTTCTGCCACAGTACGGTGCATAGGACTATTTGTGTTTTGAGCAAATCCAAATGTCTTATATTCAGGCTTTGGGGCGCGTCACTGCTTGGCCCGTCTGTGTGGGCTGCCTGCTCTGTGCTCTGTGCCTGTTTTATGTTTGGTTATGTAGTTTATATCAAACCAAAGGATGTGCATCAAGAGTGAGCAATAGTACAACTAATGAACTCAAAGGACTCTTGACTATTTTTTATATCTGAAACCAAGAACAGAGTATTTAAAAAATATGTTAGTAATCAATTATTGTACCTAACTTAATGGCCCCCTTTTTCATCAATGTGGATGAACCTGTGCGCCTTATTGTGCTGCATATGTTACATACCCTGGCGTTGTTGGGTTTTATATTAAGAAATGTGAATCATAAAAGCGTTTTTAGAGGGCGGCGAACCGCTCGGTATGCCACACTAAGTTACACTGATAATTAATCTGTCTGCCTTCAATGTAATATAATGGTATGGAGAGTTTGGGATTGTGATATTCAGTTAGCTGTTAAACTAATGTAGATTACTCTATATGCAACTAACGACGCCCCTGGTCCAGTTTGACTCATGATGTTAATAATGATGTAGACCTGGTTTGGCTCATGTCAGTCATAATGTAGTTCTGGTTTGGTCTGGTTTGACCTCATGTTAGTTATGACATAGACCTGGTCTGGCCTGGTTTGAATGCTAGGGACAGACTCACCTGACACAGAGCGTCCCAAACTGTGGGTCTGGACCTTCTCCAGCCACCGAGGACAGCTGAGGAATGACTGCTCATTGCTCAGGTCAAACACCAGGCACAGCAGCCACGCTTCCCCCCACTGACAACAGAACACAGCACATAATACAAGACTGAGGAGAACAGAGAACTGAAATGAGGCGAGAACACAGCACATAGAACCAGACTGAGGAGACCATAGAACCAGACTGACAAGAGAACACAGACCATAGAACCAGACTGACAAGAGAACACAGACCATAGAACCAGACTGACAAGAGAACACAGACCATAGAACCAGACTGACAAGAGAACACAGACCATAGAACCAGACTGAGGAGAACAGAGAACCAGACTGACAAGAGAACACAGACCATAGAACCAGACTGACAAGAGAACACAGACCATAGAACCAGACTGAGGAGAACAGAGAACCAGACTAACAAGAGAACACAGACCATAGAACCAAACTGACAAGAGAACACAGACCATAGAACCAGACTGACAAGAGAACACAGACCATAGAACCAGACTGACAAGAGAACACAGACCATAGAACCAGACTGACAAGAGAACACAGACCATAGAACCAGACTGAGGAGAACAGAGAACCAGACTGACAAGAGAACACAGACCATAGAACAAATATATATATATATATATATATATATATACATATATATATATATATACACACACACATATATATATATATACACATATATATATATATATATATATATATACACACACATATATATATTTATGTTTTTTTTCAACATAAAAAAGCTCCACATGATCTTAATATTTTTATTTCACTATTGTCTCTGTAATAGTAATTAAGACCATAGTAATCAAGTAGCTTCTTTCACCATGGTCCACTTAAACTCAAATTACCAACCAGTACAATCCAGTACAACCTTGCTCCTGATTGGCTGTGTGGTTGCCACTTGAGATTTTTAGATAAGGAACTTGGCTACACATTAACTGCGACTGGCTTCAGTTGGCTCTGTGCACAGCGCTATTTGCCTTTACACTCTCTCCGCCGTAGTTCTATCCTCATGGGTTTTTCTCCGAAGCAATGCTAAAATGATCAACACAAATAAAAGATTCTGCAACAATGAGTCACAGATAATCACAGACGGCGTGTTAAAGACTAACTTATGATGCAGCCACTTCACTAGAGAATACAGATGGTTGTTGTTTACTCAATGCTATTGCAAACCTAAAATAAATTATATTATTATATTATTATATACAAATAGCACCACAGTTTGACTTGTACAATCGAAGTTAGTTTAGCATTAGCATTGAGGCACAAATAAGACCGACCTTAGAACTACAGTTGCTTTCCCCGGTGAAGTGGTTACATCTTAGACTTTAACGCTCCGTTCGTGATTCTCCACCTGTACCTTGTTGTCTGTTGCATAATCTTTACATATTGATTACTTTAGCATGGCTCTGTAGAAAACCCCATTGGGATAGAACTAAGGGGAAAAGGGCATCTCGGACAAGCTAGTCAAAGGGAAGTGGCACTGTGCTCAGAGCCTATTCCTGGTGTCCACTTCTATGTACAGTCTATGGTAGAACATAGATGGCAGTGTAGTTTACAGAATCCCTTTATGTCTAAAGTAATAATAGAGGACAGCAGTGGTTCTGATGGAGGCTGATCTCACCATCTTCTCACAGGCCTCTGCCAGCAGCTCCTTCCCTGGACAGTCCACCAGGTACAGCTCCTGAGGGAGAACAGGCATACATTACCCATGTTTCCACTTCACTTTTAGCCATGTTCAAACATTGTTTCCTCATCAAAAATGTACCTGGAGTAGCATTTAGCTTCCTTCACTCTAATTTGATGAATCCTCTCCTTCGAGCAGCAAAAACATTGTGGATACCCTCAATAACTGGTGTTTTTTCAATGAGAAACTTTTTTCTGAGAAAATTCACTGCATTTTTTTCCATAGATCATGAAGTCCATAAATCATTGGCAGACTCATTCTGTGAATTTGATCTAATTGCAATCAGTATAACTACGTTCCGAGACCAGGATGTAAACAGGCCAACGTGACATGTGCCAAAATGTTCATATTAAACTATGTGTAATTTCAAAACAAAGGTAGTCCCGGGTTGAAAAGCAGAGATACAGATGTGATTTTGTTATAGTAAAAAAATAAAAGATGTTCTAAAACAAGATGATGAGATGCCGAACTGGAGGTACTCCAGATAATGTGTTAAAGGCTTGGAACTTTAATTTTGGGTCTGTTTAACGTCAAAATGTTTGAGAGCAGAGGTTATGAAAGAAGATTTTTTTTCTAATTTTACAGTACTACTTTTGGCTTTTCTTGATAGTTCCACGATCAGAGGAGAGGATGGGAAGCTCCAAATAGAAGTGTATAGGAAACCTACACACACGGACCAGTATCTGCTCTTTGGTTCTAACCACCCACTACAGCACAAGCTGGGTGTGATCAGAACCTTACAACACAGAGCTCAAGGTGTGCCCACCAGCTCAGAGGGCAAGAAGAAAGAGGAAAAACACGTCCGAAATGCCCTCTCAGCCTGTGGTTACCCCGCTTGGGCTCTCAACAGAGTGAAGAGAACCAAGAAGCAGGACAAAAGGGAAACTGAACATAGAAGGAAGGGCGTTTCTATCCCTTACGTCTCTGGCCTGTCGGAAAAACTGCAGAAAATTTTTAGACAACATGAAGTCCCTGTTTATCTTAAACCAGGAAACACTTTAAGACAAAAACTGGTTCATCCTAAGGACAAGTTGCCGACTCAAAAACAGAGCAATGTAGTTTATTCTATCCAATGCAGTGAAGAAAGTTGTAAAGAACGTTACATAGGTGAGACTAAACAGCCTCTGCACAAGAGACTCTATCAGCACAGAAGAAAAACAAGTTCAGGACCTCAGAGTGCCGTGCATCTTCATCTTGAAGCCTCTAATCACTCGTTTGAAGACGGTGAGGTGAAGGTTTTAAGCAGGGAGAAAAGATGGTTTGAAAGAGGAGTCAAGGAAGCTATTTTTGTTAAAAAAGAAAGACCTTCTTTAAACAGAAATGGAGGGCTAAGATTCAATCTTCCTGTAATCTACAATGGTATACTGAACCCCTGGAGAGGTAGAGGACCAGTACCAGGATAGTTAGATGTTAATCAGGTACTCAGGGTGGGTGAGCCAGGGTCTCACAAAGACAAAGGGGAGACTAATAGCCCATTAAAGGGTTGAATAGGCTCGGTAGATACAAAGAGGGTAAGTTTCGGTTGAAACAAACAACTCTTTCCACTTCAGGAAGGCTCCGCCCAATGGGCTGGACTTACCACAGAATAGTACAAATATCGGAGTTCTCGACCTAAATTCTCTTATTGATAATGACTCTTGGATGAGAGTCGAAACGTCTATTTTTTCTAACCGAGTCCAGATGACTAAAACTGAAGCTTTTTTCTACAGTACTACTTTTGGTTATTTGGGCAAATTTAGCCAGAACCCTCAGAGCTAATGTGGTATCTGGCTTAAAGGAATGGGTCTTCTGTTAATGTTTTCTCTGTACATTGTGTGCTGAGAAGATGGGGCCTCCTGATTTACAACCATGGAATACAGCGGCAGAGTTTTCATTTGTTTATGCATGAAGAAGCTGTGTCGAAGAAAACCAGATAAGGCTCCATTTCAACATCTGGTTAGCAAGATGGGGCCTTGTCACCGTGAATAGCGTCTTCGTGAGCTCATAGAGGTCAAAGAGCAGTCAGAAGGGGTGTTTCTTTGTGTGGGATGAGTATAAGATCTGCTGAAAGCTTTGTTCTGGGTTCTTCGATTTGGCCAAGCTGAAGTTCCCAGGCAATGACGATTGTCTGCTTGTATTGAGGCTGCTTTCTCTAAATAAACATCCTTTGAAAATATAGAGCAAGTGTCAGCGAGTCTTCTTCCTTTTCTACTCAACCACCTCGGAGACACCTTTGGACACCACAAATTGGCGACACAAACGGACGGTGCACAGGAATCTTCCTGCCACGGACAGCCGCGGTCCACTGGTCTGGGTGAGCATTTTTTCTCTTGACCTCTGGGGTTTGGTGCTGTGCGAGTCCGGCACAGTGCCTGTCCCGCTAAAAACACTTGGGTGGGGTGTTTTTTGTTAAAGGTGAAGTAGAAAGGAGGAACTCGTCTAAATTGTAAAAAGTTTGCTTTTTTATTTTTTTAAAGCACGGAAGCAAAACGGTAAACACTAAAATGCAACCCAAGCGTGCTGGGCAAAGGACCTATGTTGCAGAACAATAAAGAAACAAGAGATAAAATGAAGATCGGATTGAAAAGAACATGCCGAAAGTGGACAAGTGATGGAAGAGATTAATAGACCATTCTCACATACACAGGCGGTACAGAAAAAACCTCCACCTAATGATAAATTAAAGGATATTGCAAAAGAATATCCCCAGCTTCCAGTGATGACACAAGATGGAAGATATCAAATTGAAGATGACAATGAGCAAGTCATAAAGACTGGTAAAGCTATGACAACTGTAACAATGGACCCAAAATCCAAAAGAAAGAAGAAGAAGAAGAAGAAGAAGTCAAGTTACAAAACTTCTGGACAAAAACTCGGAAGAATGTCAACCAAAGATGACAAAACTGATGAAGAAGAAGAAGCAGTGGGTGGATACAACCCAGCTGTGAAGAAAGCTTTGGCTGCAGCCAATACATACATTTTACATTTACTATCATTTTTTTCATCGAGCCATTCAATGGAATGGAATGCGACGAGTCTTTGTTATTGCTTTGGCATTTTTGACCCCCTGAACATCGATGAAAAGTCACACATGGGGACATAAACGCGATCGGCTTGGCCCAAACTCGAATAAAATAGAGCTTGCGAGAACGCCCGTTGCAACAGTGCCGACTAGTTAAAAAAATAAAAAACATGAAACTTTTAATCTTTGGCCTAGGCCCATAAAACTTGGGACAGTGATAGAGCTACCTTTGACCTCTGACCTCTGACCTTTGACGAGTAACTGAAACCACACCAGTTAAAGTCACAAATGATTTGTTATTCGCTCTTGACAATGGACTGGTCTCCATCCTGGTTCTGTTGGACCTCAGCGCAGCGTTTGAAACCATCGACCACAACATTCTACTGCAGAGGTTAGAATATAGTGTAGGTGCCGGAGGGACAGCCCTCAGCTGGTTTAAATGCTATTTATTGGATAGGTATCAATTTGTTAATGTAAACCAGAGCTCCTCATCTTGTTCTAAAGTAACTTAAAGTCACAGGGTTCGGTTCTCGGTCCAATTCTGTTTACTCTTTATATGCTGCCATTAGGCAACATTATCAGAAATCATGGCATTAACTTCCACTGCTATGCAGATGACACTCAGCTGTATTTATCAATGAAACCCGATCAGAGCGATCAAGTAGACAAACTTAGCGCTTGTGTGAAGGAGATAAAAACCTGGATGACACTTAATCATCTGCTTCTTAAGCCTGAAAAAACTAAGGTCATTGTGCTGGGCCCTAAACATCTATGAGACGCTTAGAAACCTCGGAGTCTTATTTGACCAGGAGCTCTCATTTAAAGCACATATAAATCAAGGCCGTGGCTGCAGAGCCGCAGCACGGTCAAATAACCCAGCAGTTTCAGGAGCCGCGGCACTGCCATATAGCCTCATGGCTAACCCCAACCCTAACCCTAACATTAACCCTAACCTTAACCTGGCGCGGTCAAATAGCCCAGCAGTTTCGGCCGCGCGCTGCGGCTCTGTAGACACTTCCATAAATCAAGCCTGTAAAACAGCCCATTTCCATTTGTGCAATACAGCCCAAATCAGAAGAATCCTGCCTAAAAGCAATGCTGAACTTATCCATGCATTTGTAACGTCTAGATTGGACTCCTGCTCACAGCGTGTCCTAAAAGCTCCATAAAAAGCGTTCAACTGGTTCAAAATGCAGCAGCAAGATTACTGACAGGAACAAAAAGAAGAGAACACATTACGCCGGTGGTCGAATCTCTTCACTGGCTCCTGTTGTGTTTAAAATCAAATTTAAAATCCTTCTCCTGACTTACAAAGCCATAAATGACATGGCCCCATCCTAAAGATGCTATAGTGCCATATCATCCCTCGCTCTCAAAATGCTGGCCTTCTGGTGGTCCCAAGAGTCTCTAAAAGCACAGTAGGAGGTAGAGCCTTCTGGTGGTCCCAAGAGTCTCTAAAAGCACAGTAGGAGGTAGAGCCTTCTGGTGGTCCCAAGAGTCTCTAAAAGCACAGTAGGAGGTAGAGCGTTTAGCTCCCAAGCTCCTGTATTATGGAATCAGCTCCTGTCCATGTTTAAGAGGCAGACACAGTCTCTTCATTTAAGAACAGGCTTAAAACGTTCCTCTTTGAAATAGTTTATGGTCAAGCCAGTTAGGAACAGAAATTAAAACCTATAGTTTCCCAGCTACGGGGCCCTAGGAGCAACTATGCTGGGGGAAGTATGGCAGCTTGAGCACTATCGTCTGCTTCTGACTATTTATTCTATCAAACAATATTTAATATTTAATTTCACTTACAGTGGGAAAAGAAGAAGAAAAGGCAATGCATCATTGCCTTATCTTCTTATTTTCCCACTTCCCCGTCGGGGGTGGGACAGGAATATCGATGACCCGTGGACCCAGATGCTCCTCGACTCCCTGGAGAGACAGTCACTACACCATATGAACGGTTTTTCAGCTACCACAACAAACCGGTTCTCCTCCTGCGTGGATCCAGCTCCACTGTCTCTCTCGCGTCCGCTTGTCCGCTTGAGGGAGTCAGATCGCTCCTTCACTGTGGAACTCCAACAGGTTTCTACTTTTTCCCAAGGAGGTTTTGTAGTTTTTCCTGGCCGAGAAGGAGGGTCTAAGGACAGGGGATGCTGGGACATTGCCACGTCCCTATGAACATTATTTAATTTGTTTTTCACTGTCGCCTCAGATGCAACTGCTGTTGTGATTTTAAAATTGAATTGAATTGAATAACTCAAATGCGTCAGCAAATGTGTTTGAACTGGGTTTATCAGACATTACACTGGGGAGAAAATTGACACTGAAAGGAAATCCACTGAGTTTGGGTACCACCCTCGCCATCGTGCGAATTAAGACTGTACTCGTGAATTGCTGTTCTTATTTTGAGGTAGGGAGACCTTTCGAATTCCACAGTTCAAAAGTCCAAATCGAGCACCTAGTATCCAGGATCCAAAAGAGTATGGAGAGGAGTTCCCTCAATTCTCGTGGTCTGGAGCAGGATGGAGCAGTGGCAGGTAGGCCAAAGATGGAAGTGGCCGAGGAGGCGGTGGCAACTGCAAAGATGTGCTTGAAGCATGCAGGTAGTTCCCACTGTTGGTCGTCGTTAACATTAGCTGCTAATAGGTCCCTGATTGTCTTATGTCCACCGTTTCATGAACAAAAAAATACTAGGTGAATAAACAAAATTAGATGTAAAATAAAAAAATGAGAAAAGGAAAAAACATCTAAACTACTTAGCAAAGCTGGACTGGTAGTACGTCTGTGCATACATATTCCCAAGAGGTAGATAAAATGCCTAGGGTTAGGGTGCCAACCCATTATTAAATAGCCCTCTCTGCAAGCTAATGAGGCTAATATGGCTAGCGGGTCCGATGCGACGGACTGCAGCTCTTCTCCCACGGAGGGACGGAGTTCCACTGGCCCAGATAAGGAATCTCACTATGTACACCAGTTAGCGGTCATGATGTGTGAAATGAAATGCGAAAAGCAGCGTCAAAGAAGCATCAAAGAAGCTGAACAGCACATTTCAGATACAGATGAGCTGCAGACACTGAGAGCTGAGATGGATGCGATTTGGGCCCAGCTGATGACGATGCAGAGAACTAGAATATGAAAAGTAAGATCCTGGATTTGGAGTCCAAGTCCCCAGGTGGTTTTCTGGAGAAGGCGGTCTGGAGCACAATAGAAAGAGCACATTGGACAACACTTATACAAAGACCGTGCCAAACAACAAACCACAGGCTCCAAAAAGTCTTCAGTTGCTATGATACATGCTGACCAAAAAAACAGATATAAAGAAACATTTAATTGACTTTACTCAAACATGTTTTGATGCAGTTCAAGCAGTTCAAGTGATGTGTATCACCCATAAAAATTGGATCAGATTAGAGTAGTGTTTCGCAAAGAACCAATCACTATCACAGCTGATGTTCAACGGATGTTTTAATGTTTTACAGTTAGTGAGAAACAATGTGACTTCTTGCAGGTTTTTTTTTGTGGTTTGGAGACAATGACCCACAAAAACCCATCAGAGAATTTAGTATGACCGTGCATGTGTTTGACAACAGAACCTCACCAGCCATAGCCCTTTACTGTCTCTGTCGTGATACCCTCAAAGCTGCAAACTCTCCTCTCCAACAACAAAAGAGTTTATCCTTCGCAACTTCTATGTGGATGATGGGCTTGCATCTTTCCCCACCGCAGAAACACTCATAGTAATCCTGACAATATCATAAGAAATGCTGGCTGACTCAGATTTTAGTCAGACTTTTTCACATTCCGTGTATCTCAAAAAGAAAACCTGTGACAAAAATATGTTATCTCTATAGTTAACAGTCTGTTTGACCCCCTTAGATTTGTTGCACCAGTTACCCTAGGAGGAAAACATATGATGAGAGAACTATCAACTGACCAAATACAACACAGAGCTCCCAGCTTAAAAACAAGAGCAATGGAAAATGTGGGGAGACTTAGTCAGAGACTTGGAACAGTTGCAAATCCACATACTGTATGTACTTGTTTTGCTGTCCACTCAACCTCAATACAGAGAACAGTGCGTCTTTTCATACGAGTCAAACACCTCCATTGATATAGTAGCTTGAAAACCATGTAAATTTCTGGGAACTGTCAAGTAGGCTTAATCATGGGTAAATCCAAGCTAGCTTCTCGCCTTGCGCACACTATCCCGCGTCTTGAACTGTGTGCTGCAGTGTTAGCTGTTGAAATGGCAGATAGACCTCAGCATCAGTGCCGACTTTCCTGCCTCGGCGTGGTAAATCCAAGCTCCAGACACTCCAGAACTTCAACGCAATGTGGTATCTGCTGGGTAACTTGGGTGCGTTGGTTGAAGCGGGAGAGCAGGTGAGCCCTGGTGTAGCAATGGACGTAGATGGGTGGAGTTAGGTTTTCCAGGCTGAATTTACGCTAGCTTCATCCTGTAAAGCCTACAATCACCAACTCAGGCATTTCCCTTTTGAGACACTACACCACGCTCTACCACTAAAAGAACTGTTCCAAAGCACCCTACAGTCAACATGTCCACATGTGGGTTCAGACCAGTACCTACCACGTTATGTCCACTCTCGGGGATGGTGACGCATTTAGTGACCAGCTCCACTCCTGCTGTCTGCAAAAGGAGCACATGACTGTTTATTACAGTATACATGCAAGTCACAGCTCAACAGATGTAAGGCAACAGAATGTGCTGATGCCCTTTTCTTCTCTCATGGCCGGAGATTGTAATCAATCAATAAAAAATAAAAAATCCACAAATGATTGAACTATTTCTATGTTCTTCTGTCAATTGACATTTGACCTTAATCCACATGTCTCCATCAATTGATATGGGGCATTGCAATGTCAAAGTTTCAAAACAAAAAAAAAATATTATTTTTTCCCCAAGTTTTTACACATAAAACATGTTAGTAATGAAAAACATTAAATTATGAAAATGTGTAATATATATTTCTTTCTTATATTTATGTGAGTAAACAGAAAAAATTGTATCTCACAATTCTTAGATGTTTTACCCTTGGGATAATAATCTAAAAAATAATAGCCATGAGAATATGAGATGCACTAATGTCTTTTCAATTCAATCTATACGCCTTTACATGATCATTCATCAAGCTGCCCACATACGTGGATGATCTATTCTATGAGACAATGTGAATGTTAATCAATAATTTCATTGTTGTTTCAGAAGAGAATCATTGTAAAATCATAATGTTTCTTATTACAATAATTGTAGCACCAACATTTGAAATTGTGACGTCAATAGTCTCATACATGTTAAAATGGTCTGTCAAATCCAGAATGGAGGCAACTGGAGGCAAAATGATTCTTTGCATGGAATGTGAGGAGCCATTGTTCTCGCCTAGTTAGGCCCGAGCGCCACAAGCTGGCGCAAGGAAAGTCCGCATTGAATCGAGCACGAAGCGCTCGCCCACTTCCAAACACTCACTAACGCACTCCTCCTTTTTTTCGCATCCGAATATTATTCTTCCTTCTTTCTTCTTTCGGGGACCAACCCCCCTATTTTTCACCCAGTGAACATTGACACCTCAAAAAATTGTGCCTCTCTACATTCTGGCTATCTCCTTTTTCCAATTTTTTTCTTAAATTGGCGCATTAGCGCCCCCCAAATGTACAAAAAAATGCATTCTGAAACTTAATAAACACTTAACCAAATGCAGTTTATGAAGATTTATTGACCAAATAATTAATGGAATGTGCAAATGAGTCGATAACAGATGGAAAAGCTAGACATGATTGTTCAAGAAAGAATCTAGATCTATCTAGTTGTGTGTTAAGAGTTAATTCTAAGATGATATTATCAGCCAGCCTGTGAAGTGCATTATACGAACGGAACCAGAAGCTGTGAGGAGATGGGCCTGTGTGGAGTCCGAGGGCCCGTTTGTCCGTGTCGCCTCCAGGGTTCACTCAAGGGTCACACTGGAGCTCAGTTTACACGCTCTGGAGCTCCAGGCTCTCGCAGTGTCAGGCCAAAGAAGCACTGGATCAGGTTCAGTGATCTGCGTTCTCCTTGGCTCTTAGTTCCTCAGATAAAAAGGGCTGTTGCACGGATTCACTTGTGAAGCTGAAAAGACTGTCCTGGACTTGAAAAGTTGCAAAAAGGTCCTTTGCTTGAGTTTGCATGATGCAGTCTCAATTACGTTAAAAAACGGGCACAGAGTTCTTAGTTAGGGGAGAGAAAAGCTAGCTTCCGCGGGCGTGTCGCTGGAATGTCTTTGTTTTTTAGCTTACCATCGCTAGGCCAGAGATGAGCCCTCATCTTCCGAGATCCGAGCTCATAGATCTCCTGGTGGAACTCTCAGGTGGCGCTCCGATGGAAAACAACTGGACTTTCTCTCTCTGACCTACCCCTGCGGGGGTTGAGTTTTGGCGCCATGGTTTAACCAATCAGCACGCACGCACGCTGGGTCAGAGCTTGATAAGGGAAGTAATGCAGCCCTTGTTCATTGTTCATTAGTAACATTAGGTAAGGTTAAGATAAAATCATCCACAAGACCAGTTATAAAACAATAAACAATAACATTATGTACAGTAAATTCACTTGTGGACAAAGTCTGTAACCAGATAATTGTTTACAAAAACCGCATAGTCTTTTTAGCGTTTTAGCTTTTGTCTTGGAGAGAAAATGACTCTGAGTTAATTTTAATCCAAAAGAAGTCATTCAATGGAAAAAGTTATTTCCAACGTTCAAAGCGTCTCTGCTCCTGCAGAGATGCCATAAATCTCCACATGGGAGTTGTACGCATTCCTGCCACCATGGCAACATGAAGAGATCATCTGTATATCCTACAATTCTACGATCAGACTTTTTTTCTTTAATGCATTTTTTGTACATTAGGGGGCGCTGACACGCCATTTTTTATTTTAGAAAAAAGAGATAGCCAGAATATAGAGAGGCACAATTTTTAGAGGTTTGCAAATTGTTGTGACTTTTCGTCAATGTTCACTGGGTGAAAAATAGGGGGGTTGGTCCCGAGAAGAAGAAAAAATTCATGATGATCATACCAGAAGGCGTATCAGCTTTGAATTCATAACATTTCATTGCTCATGGGATTTGTGTCTTGTGGCCAAATTTGAAGTGTTTTCAATTAAAACTGTAGGAGGATATGCCAAAAGTACGAAGAGGTGCACTTTTGTAAGCGCCATGTTTGATCCAATATGGTTGACTTCCTGTTTGACTTAACTCACGGAGTTCTAATTTTTGATACCACTTAGTAGCATATCAGTCCTTGTTTACTACACAATTTTTGTGTTTTCCCAAGGGACAATTCTCGTGCTTTGACCCTTAAATATTAATAAAGATCTTGAAGAATTAATAGTGGTCCCTATTAGTTCTTGACTGAGCCACAAAATAATAATGCAGTAAAACAAAATGTTAAATGTGCCTAAAAAAGCAGCCTCTGATACCACTCACATGTATCTGCTTTTACTTTGACAAAACCGCCTAGATTTGTCATATTTTATCATTTTCTGTGGTTAATCCCAATTTAATTGGAATATCGTGACATTCTGCTTTAGTTTTGCCTCCAGTTGCTGCCATTCCAGAATTTGGAATGATGTTTACAGACTTTTAAAGTAATTAAAGTCACATATCCTTAGTTGTTTGTCTCTGAAGAGCAGCAGCTCTCACCATGTTGTAACTTCTCTGGAATTGAACGTCTTCACTGTGGAACATGTGGCACAGGGCACTTTTCCCCACCGCCGCATCTCCTGCAACACAACACATGAGCTCACAAACTCTGAAGTCACAGATGCCTTGTGACATGAAAGTCCCATTGACGGTATTAATCTCCATTTCTTTCTTCTTTTTTTTTTAGGCTCTTCCCCTCTGGGGCCATAAAAAAGAGATGCTACATCTCAGCTGGACTTTCCTGGTTAAATAAATGGCCACAGAAAATAATCTTAATTGTATTCATTACAACTGTTTTTTTTTTAGATATTCCACCGCTTGATTGATGCAGAGAACATAAAGATGACTCCGTCTAGAGATGTGTGACTTGTAATGTAATTGATGTCCGGACCTGTGGACCCAGATACCCCTCTCCTGGTGAAGTGGTCCCTGCCCCGTGTGGACGGTCCCTCATCTGCCTGAAGAGTGGGTCCAGCTCGACTCAGACGGTCCCTCATCTGCCTGAGGAGTGGGTCCAGCTCGACTCAGACGGTCCCTCATCTGCCTGAGGAGTGGGTCCAGCTCGACTCAGACGGTCCCTCATCTGCCTGAGGAGTGGGTCCAGCTCGACTCAGACGGTCCCTCATCTGCCTGAGGAGTGGGTCCAGCTCGACTCAGACGGTCCCTCATCTGCCTGAGGAGTGGGTCCAGCTCGACTCAGACGGTCCCTCATCTGCCTGAGGAGTGGGTCCAGCTCGACTCAGACGGTCCCTCATCTGCCTGAGGAGTGGGTCCAGCTCGACTCAGACGGTCCCTCATCTGCCTGAAGAGTGGGTCCAGTTTGACTCAGACGATCCCTCATCTGCCTGAAGAGTGGGTCCAGTTCGACTCAGTCGGTCCCTCATCTGCCTGAAGAGTGGGTCCAGCTCCAGTCTCCCTCGTGTCCGTCCATGAGAGTCGGATCTCTCCTTCACTGGAACTCCTCCAGGTTTCTACGCTTTTTTCCCAAAGAGGTTTTTTTTTGTAGTTTTTCCTGGCCGAGAAGGAGAGTCTAAGGACAGAGGACCCTGGAACATCGTCCCTCGCCACCACAGACATTGTCTGATTCCATCGCCACCACAGACATTGTTGATTCGGCCCTCAGAGGCGACTGTTGTTGTGATTTTGGGCCTTACAAAAATAAATTGATTTGATTTGATTTGATGTCTGAGGCCCAATAATATTGTCGAAAATAATGTAATATTGACCTTCAGCCACGTGCAGGTTTGTAGGCCCAAACAAAATTATTTATGAGTTTGTCTATATTTTGGAAAAAGGATTTTGTTAAGGTGTATACAAGTTTAATCCAAGGAGCTGAAACCAAAATTCTCTGATATAACAAACAGATATTTCCACTCCACCCTGTCAAATGCCTTTTCAACATCGAGCGTGATAAGAACTTAAGGAGTAGGGATGGAGTGGAGATAATATTCAGAATTCGTCTAGTGTAAAAAAAAGAATGTCGCCCAGAAACAAACCCTGTTTGAGCTAGCGTAATAATTGAGATAATACTCTGAAGGCGTATGGCCAGTACGTTAGCAAGTATCTTGAAGTCCACGTTTAATAGGGAGATCTGTTGATAGCTGCTACAGCACGTAAGACTTTTATCTTTCCTTAGTATCAGTGAAATAGAATACAAACTTGGCGGTAGTTTACCTTTTATAAGTGGATCGTTATACATTTTCACAAGGATTGGGGTCAGCAAGGAAGAGTAGGTTTTGGGAAATTCAAAGGTAGGGAAGATTTAGGGAAATTCAGGTTGTAAAGAGGATCAAAAATTGGGTCAATGCAATCTGAGCTATAGAGTTTCATAAAGTAATTATGGAATATTATAAGGGGATTCCATCTTCTGTACAGATTTGGGAAATAAATTTGGAAGAGTACACTGCTCAGGATTGTTGTGGCAGTAGCGTCCCTGCTTTCTCTCCGTGTTCAAAAAGGGGACGAAGAACGTGAACGAAAACAAAACAAAAACGGTATCATGACATAAACGTAACGTAACGTAATGATAACAAAAACTTAACGTGACGGTCAACAAAAGTCTCCTTCCCCGTGCTCACCCCGCCGCCATTATCCAAGCCAAAAAACGCAGGGGAGCGTTCTCACACACACCCCTTAGTGCCGCCCCCAAACACCGCAGAGTCGTGCTCGTACCCACGCACCTGCACAAACGGCTCCTACAAGGATAGTTAGTTTGTTATTAAATGCAGCAGTTGTTTGTCTATTAGAAAGAATTAATAACTGCATTTTTATTCATTCATTAATATTTTTATTGACTATTTCTCTTTCTTTTTTTATCCACCTTACAAGCAATCATTGATGACATGACAAACAGGCACATCCATCCTGGTGATCATGGAAGGTTCGAGGCTTGAATGAGGCTGTCAAGGTGGGAAAGGTGCTGACATGCTTACGCAACTAAAAGGTGAGATATTATTTTTTACAAGAGACCTACTTGAGACCTACCGTTCCATCATTAAAAAGGTCCTGGATGAGTCCTATTTTTTATTCCAAATTTGATAACAGTTCAAGAGGAGTAATACAATTTTTTTCTTGTAGTGTCTGGCATGCTAAATAACAAAAATAATTACCTTAATATGTGTGTATGCACCAAATTGGGATTAGATTCCTAATATGGATAACCACCATTTAATACTAGCATACTGGGCGATGCACGCTGCCGCTTTCGACCGGGTGCCGCCATCTTTGTTTACTAAAAGACCGGAAATGACATCATCATCTTTATCGCTGATTGGTCGGAACTGGGTCTGACGCTTCACACTCGTATTGTATAATGCCGACATTCAGAGTCGAAATGCAAAATAAATACAGGATTTCTGCTTGGGGAAACTTCAGGTAAACATGCTGGTGTGCTACATTTTCAAAATGTGTTAAGAGATTTTATTTCCCAGGACCCTGGAATGGAACGACACAATAGAAAAGCTAGCCTATGGCCTATGGGGGGCGATTTTAACTTGGTTCAGGACTCAAGACTCACCGGCTAAGCCCTCCCCAACATTTAGGTTTTACAGACCCCTGGAGATCTATGAATCCCACAACTAAAGGTTTTTCCCAAGTACATCCCATTTGTTTTTAATATATTTAATAGAAGAGTTGTATATTATTAATGCATTGATATAATTTAGATATTATTGCTCTTGAAAGTTCAGATGTATATGCCTTGATAAAAATTTCAGTCAGAGGGTTATAATGGTCATTGCTTTGTTTCATGTCTTGTGTATAATAACTCCTGTATAATAATCCTGTTTCTCCAAGTCAAAGGATTCTTTCTAAATATTAAAGCCTTTCATGTGATTCTCTTTTACTAATTTATACCTTTTGTTATCTAGACCTTTTGTTATCTAGACTTTAAATCTCAAATCTCTGCTAGTACGGTACATACACACCGCAGACGCCTAATCGCGCCCGATGCAGAATTTGAGCGCGCGTACATTTGAAAGGTTTACGCAGTGGACGCGCGCTATCGACGCCCCGGCCACTGTACACAGGCGCGCGTACGGCGCGCTTGAGCTCTCTGCGCACATGCGCATGAGTTGTTGTCGGTGTGGCCTTTCATTGTGTAAAATGGCGGATATCGAGAGTGTTGTTTTCACGTATTTGGTTTTCAAAACCCTCACACGGAGGCGCCGGTCTCTGTTTTCCACCGTGAATACATGGTACAGCTCCTTTCTCCCACAAACAGCCACAATCAGTCTTTCGTCTGCCATTGTTGACGAGCAAGGAAAAAGTGGCGCTTCTTGGGGAATTCCACGGGGAATACCGGAAACGCGAGGGGAAATACGAACGTACGTCACTGGAGCGTCAGCTCTGATTGGCTGCTGCGGCGGCTGCTACGCTTCAGCTGCAGAGACCTCAACATATCTGAACGCGGCGCGTAAGCCGCTTTCGTCGCCTCGGCCGGCTCATACGCGCGCTCAAAGCGTCGAGAGCGTAAATCGTCCCGCAAAAACGAAGAAATCGCGCCGCGGATAACGCACTACGTGCTCGACGCGCGTTTACTATAGACTTTGAATGTAAACTGGACGCTTCGGCCGCGGCGGTGTGGAAGCCGCTTTAGGCACAAAACCATCCAGTTTAAGATTTTAAGATTTTGTTTAGGTTTTGTGTTTTGATTAGTTCTTTCCATGTTGTAAGAACAGATTTTACCCAGGGATTCCCAACCTCCTCCAAATGGCTCCACCATCATCTACCAATAACATTATAACATATAGTCGTAAAAAGAAGGGTATAGTTTTTCTCCATATAATTTTTGATAGATCTTGATGTAGGACCACACCCAAATATCTCAGTGAATCCATTTGCCATCTAAATGGGTAGGGCAAAGATAAGATAAGCCTTTATTATTATTCTTAGAATAATAACTGAAGTATTTGATAATATTGAAAACTGTCCCGTCCATAACACCAGTCAATAGCCTTAGATGTTGATAACACAGGATGTGTTGAAGAGGTCACCATGGAGACGCCTTCAAGCCGGAGTTCTGAATCGGGGCTGACCGCTCTTTTAAGATCAGACCAAGGGTGATAGAACCCAATGTAACAGTTATACCAGAACTCACTCAAATGCAGCTTTGTCATTTTAACTTTGTTACTTTGGTTCTCCAAATAAATGTATTGTTTAAAATGATTTTCTCTTCCTTAAAATATACATTTCAACATGTTCCTTTTATGAAAGTTCAATAATTGTAATAAAATATTTCATCTATGTAAACAGTCCATTTGGAAAATTAACTATAATAAAACAAAACGATTCGACTCCCATCGATTTTTAATCTTGAGTTAAATAATTGGGTTTGTTTTTTCGTTCACAAAGGACAAAGTAATTTCAATTCACCTGGACGGAATAGAAACATATGTGGATGGAAAAGGCTCTTAGAAGGGTCAATTTAGACCTTGTTTTTCCTTACTTTTTGGCGCTATCTAATTATTATGTAATTGTTTAAGGATCATTTGTACCAAGTTTCACAATCCTGTCACAAAGTATGTGTGTGCGTCGTCTCATTACCCATAACTATTTTAACATCACAATCTATTTGATATAAAGAGTTGTACAGCATTAACAACACACTATACTTCAGACAACAGTATTAAACCCGAGACAAAAACACATGAAATTAAAATTACTTATAATAGAAATTTGTGTAATTTTCATTTAAATGTCTATCTACCACAAAAAATCTAAATTATGTGACTAAAGGAACTTGCCTAAATTTGTAATTTATTGCTAGATCTTTGACCACACCCCAAATCCCAGACATACTAGACACATGTTTCACACTTCAGTTCTGTACATCAACAGCAACTGTGCAAAATCTGAGGCAAATCCATAAGGTTAATTTGACTTATTTCCAGAAATCTGTCACTTGACCATAGAAGTGGGAATGTGGAATATGATTTCTGCAATAGCATGTTAAGTGTTTGAGATACAATATCTTCATTTGAAGTAAAAGAATTGGGGATTCGTTTCACTTCAAATGTCATCCACGTGACACTGCACGTGACTGTGCAGTTCTACAACATTAAGTCTGAGACATGGTTCAAAAAGGAGAGTTCGGGGTCCTGGAACCAAACGGTGCCGAGTTGAAACAAAATACTTGAACTCGCAAAGGCCCAAGGTCTACACAGAATAATACTAGAAAGAAACGGGAAGTCTTGGCTTGACGCGAACATAATATGTCTCACCCACGAGCAGGCACCGCGTCCGCAGCTTCACCATCCTCACATCCGGCTCTGGCTCTGTGTGTTTCTGAGGAGCTGTGCGTGAGCAGCTGTTGTGACCAAGCAACGGACACAACCGGGGTCAGCAAGGCGTCCTCTGATTGGTTATTGCACTGCGCAGACACGCACAAGTAACAGCGATAGCGATTGGTCATTTCTTCAAGCCTGCTCAGCCCACGGGCTCCGCCCCCATTCCTCAGTCCAGTAACGTTAGCGTCATATTCACAGATTCGGACTTCCAAAGTCAATAACTCCTAAACTCTTTAGAGATCATACACATGCCGAAATACTCACATTTACACAGCCAAGCAACTACAAACTTGTTCTATTCATCAGGTGCGTTACGTATTATGGACGCAGCGAAATGCCTCCAAATATGTTTCATTTGCTCCACTACGCCATCTTGTGGTAAAGAAAATGTAATGCATGTAAGATATTAGTGTCAAACCAAATAATAACCAATTTTATTGAGAGAATAACATCAATACACAAAATATAAATCATCTACCCTATGATACATACTTATTCCATAACTACAGATGGTGTCACATGGTACAACAACGAGGCCTCATTCTCATGCTCCCAAAACAGATCAGCAACACCAGTCAGCCACACAGACATCTATAGAAGGCATTTTTCATTGACAACAACACAACGTTGTAATAACGAAAATTCAACTTTATTTGAATTGAGAAACTTTTTAACGTCAAAACATCTCCAACCCAAACAATGATTAATTATAAGCTTTCCAAGACCCAGGCACTGCCACAGATAATGAGGCAAATCGTTTGCTTCAACAACGCTTGGCCGCCATCAAACTTCATACAATCCTGATGGTGCTTAAAGGTCCCATAACATGCATAATCGACTTTTCAGAGCTTTTAACCTTCTTACATTGCTATTTGTGCTTCATATATGTACCCAGAGTGTTTTTTTGATTGATTCCCGCAGTGTTTAGCTATATTACAGACTATCTCCTTTCCTCGAATCTCCAAACTGACGGGCGGTGGGGCAAGACCGCGTCATAAGGGCAAGCACGTGTCATCATCGTTTCTCACTCATTCGCGCGGCAGGAGCGGCGCAGCGCGGAGCAGACAGCTGTGGGGCTACGTCACGGGTGGGCGGGGCACACACGCTCTCTGAGACTACGTCACGGGTTGGGCGGGGGAGCCAGATCGCTCTTCGCAAGGGTGGGGGCGAATATCAAACCAAGCCGTTTGCATTTCCGGGTTGGTGAGTGGGTCCAAGGTCTGGGTGATATTTCTTAACTATTATGTTAAGGGTGTTGCAAAACCCTTATTATTATCAATTATACACTTAGGATAGACTACGAAACGTGAAAAAAGCATGTTATGGCACCTTTAAGGTAAATCTACCTTAATGTTACTAATCTGTTTTGTTTAAATAAGCCTTTTAACCTCTACATGTCAGAGGAAACAACCCCATTAGCAAAGTGCACCAGGTCAAGGAGTATGTCACAGGTAAGGCCACAATTTACACCAAACAAAACACAATATTGTTCTATTAAAATGGTTTCAAAGAAGTTGATGGGAACTGTTCTTTCTTCAGACGTAAACATCTGGTTGGTCACATTCGGGTTCCACCTCCACAATGCTATCCCGGGATTCCCCATTTCCAAGTTTGACCTGACACAGCCCTCCTGGAGATGAAGAAGAGTCAACTGTGGGATGACCTGCCCGTAAGTATCCCTATAATAGCATTCACTAATGTTTTTGTAGTATCTTAAAAATGCATCTACCCAAATGAGTAGACCTTCAGAATAATCTGTTTCCACTGGCTTGCCAAAATCATCCAAATAAAATAAAGTCTGCATTTTGACACGAGTATTGGTTGTTTATATAATTATAGGTGATTGACTTTGGCTTTGTCCCCCTTCTCCAGACCATCTCGGGGGTGCAGCAAGAGGTGCTGCGTCAGTCCAAATCCTTCCTGTCATTCGAGCGCATGCCTGAGCTGCAGCTGAGCCGGCGACACTCAGACCACACTCGGCCCTGGCTCTGGTTCTCCTCGGCGCGGTCGCTGGTGGGGAAGGGCGTGATGCTGGCCGTCGTACAGGGTCGTGTCGTCACTAATGCCCTGAACATGGCCAACGAGGACTTCATCAAAGTGGCAGCTGTCCTCAACAATGCCTTCTCCCTGGAGGACCTGCACTTCACGGTGGAAGGGACACACTACTTCATCAAGACCAGCCTTCCCGAGAATGACCTGAGCGCGCTGAGGCTCACCTCGGGGAGGAAGGCCCTGGAGAACGGCGTCAACGTGACCGTGTCCCAGTCCACCACCGTCATGAACGGCCGCACCAGACGCTTCGCCGACGTGGAGCTGCAGTACGGAGCGCTGGCTCTGCACGTGCGCTATGGCACCACGCTGGACGAGGAGAAAGCACGCATTCTGGAGCACGCCCGCCAGAGGGCGCTGTCCATGGCCTGGGCACGGGAGCAACAGAGGGTGTGTGACGGGGAGGAGGGGACTGTGGACCGAAAGGAGAGAAGAGACAGCTGCTGAGCAGCGGCAAAGTGCTGGGCTACGACGGCTACTACGTCCTGTCCATAGAGCAGTATCCGGAGCTCGCAGACAGCGCCAACAACATCCAGTTCTTGTGGCAGGAATCGGCCGGAGGTAACGACCACGCCGCCCACAGACTGTTTAACAGGGATGTCACAAAACTGAAGGAAACCCAATGTTTGTTTAGTTTTTTCTTTGAAGATGGTCTCCACTGATCAATGATGATCACTAAATGCACTGACCCCAAACCAATCGAGAAACTCGAGCTAAACAATGCCTTTGTCTTTTGTTTTATCTGCCTTCGAAAAGCCTGCACCATGCCCCTCCCCTACTGTGGTGGGCGGGGGCTAAGTCTGCACCATGCCCCTCCCCTAATGTGGTGGGCGGGGCTATGTGGGTGCTGAGTCGTGAGCTGTGCAGCTGTGTAACAGTGGGATGTTAAGACTTTGATACAAGAGCATTTCTGCAGCTTCACGAGGAGCTCGAAGCATTTAGACAGGAGCAGGAACTGTGGGACTCTCACAGAGAAAGACACTAAAGGACTCATTTGTATGGAGGACAAGAAAAGACTTAGTTTGAATTTTTGTTTTGTTTTGTATGAACTTGCATTTGCTTCAAACAAAAAGGAGAAATTAAAATGAACAAAAAAGTGTTTACGTACTATTATCTATACCACTATTATTATGTGTTTATACACTGTGTTTATATGGTAAAAATGTAATTCTTGAAAGTACTTTTAAATGTGTGGTCCCTTTGTTGTGTTATTTCTTGCATTCTTGACAAAGTGAAGTTGAAACGCAAAGAAATGTAATGCAAGAGAGTCTAAAGTCCAAATTAAAGTTTCATCCATGGTAAAGTAGATGAAACAACATCTTCTCAGCTTCTTCTGCCCAAGTAATATCTGATCATACTTGAGTACTTGAGCGTTTTTTTTTTGTGTCGTAATCTATTTCCCAAATGCTTCTTGGATGTTTCTGTGTCTTATTTGGACATGTGCGGTTTCTTATTGTGGCTCTGATCAAAGTCCAAATACCTAGTTTTATTCCTATTCTTTGATAATGTAAATGACTACTACATGCAAAGAATTATAGTGTTTGTATCAGTTGCTGGGCTGTCAACCAATTTAGTTAAGTCCATTAGTGACTTTTTTTTGACCCCCTTGAGAATGAGATGTATGCGTTTGCTTTATCTTCACAGGGTAAACAATTAGACAAAAAGGGAACTAAGACGATATGGATACAAAAATCAAACTACAATGGAGAACGTATATAGTTGATGTCAAAAGAACCAAGATGCCTATGTGAAGGACAGAGAGCCTTGTCATAAAGATAATGTGTGTTGAGGATTAGGAAGATGCCTTTGTGAGGGGTCTGATAGATAACCCACGACCAAAGATGAAACAAAGGCTTCTAACAATGATTACTTTCTGACATCATGTTCTGACTGTTGTGCCTTTTTAAGCTGGAGTTTGTGAGATTCATTCAGTCAGACCAGGGAGGGAGAGACAACTCTATCAGGGAAAGCATTTTGGCTTGTGCTCGGCTAAAATAAAGACCCACATTTGAACAAGACAACTTGATTCTATTCTGCCTTATTTCTCTGGCACGGTTTATAGTGTATTTTCCGCAACAACACTGTTGGAAATATCAACAAGAAATTCTTGAGCAACAAGCAAGGATATTTGCTTTAGAATCTGAAAAGGACTCCACAGTACTATGTCATCCAGTGGTAAAAAGTCCACATTTTTTACAAAATAAACTGCTATTTTTAACCTAAACCGGAGTGACTCTGAATCGTTCCCAAAAGTGGAAATAAAGGCCAAGTGGACCTCTTCCAAACATCGACAGGAAGATAAACAAATTTAGCCGGCTGCTTCAGCTGAACACATGGCTGTCCAAAGAGTGTGCGCTACACTACATTGAGAACTTCTATCTATTCTGGAAACGAGAGGACCTGTTTAAGAGAAATGGCCCCCACCTATGCAGAGGTGGAGTGAGGGTGCTGTGATGTAAAAATGTAATGTCTTTGCCTGATGCCATAGAACTTAGGTCAACATATGTGTAACATCCGGGTCACACCTATTATGACTCTGTATGCAGACATCCCTGGGTAAACAGACTGACAGCTGCGGATCCAAGGATGTCTCGCATGCGGTAGAACATTGAGTGTGTTTTTCTGCAATATGTTTAGACTGGTTTTGTGCATACGTGGCACCTGCTGTGCTTTAATAAGCTGAACTCAATGTTTGCTCTGGGCAGATCAGGGAGGGACAGAAAGGCAAATGTCAGGGAGAGCTTTTTTGGCTGTGCACGGCTAAAATAAAGAACCACTTTTGTACAAGACAACTTGGTTATATTTTGCCTCATTTTCTCTGTCATTTGTTATAGAATAGTTTACGCAACAATTTGGTGTCAGAAGTGGGATCCTTCGTCCGATGACTCGTCTTCGTGGGCCGTGACCGGTGTTTGGCCACCTGAAACGATAACAAGATTTCAGCCTCATTCCTCATCATTTGGGAGAGAGGACCGTCTCATTGGCCTGAGAAGACGGCGTCGGCGCTAGGATCCGAGCAAAGAGAAAAGTTGTGGTGAGTTGTCTTGTTTCAAATGTGTAGACTAGGGTTTTTTAATGTATGTTAACTGTTAATCGACAGACAGACTATTCTGACTAGTCCGGTACCCATTTTTCCTTGACATTTTAAACACTAAAGGACGTGTCTGGGACTATTTTTGAGGTAGTACCCTGCACTTTAAATTTTAGTCTAAAAATAGCACCTTTAAATTTATTCAAATTAAAAGGTCTTTCTTTAGAGACATTCTTTACAATTCTAAAACTACTATTTAGACACAATTGCATTTGAACATTTAACTAATTTTGCTGGACACAATAGCCCATTGTGCTGGTGTCCAAGCGCAGCCGCATGGCAGGTGCCTGGGGACAGGGTCAGAACACTCGCTGGTTAGGTTGTCAGTCGGCATTAAGCCTTCTGTAAAGTCCAGGAAGTCCTGGCGCACCTGGACCCACTCACCAATACCCTGGTTTTAACACTAAAGCTTTGGTCGAGTTTTGTCTGAGACAATTAGTTTAGTGAAAGCTAAATCTAGGGAGGGTGTGACGAGACGAGGTCCGTCGGTAAAGATACAAAGCGCCACACATCAGGTGGAGTCGTCGACGAGAGAGTCGTCGAAAAAGAAACACACGCTCTGCACAGACGTGTGCAGTTTGCAGAAAGCTCTGATATGGAGCTCTGATAAATATGGGAAGGAGTGTCTGGAATGCCTGCCAACGTGGGCGAATAAGTTTGGATTTCCAGCTGCAGGTTCACTGAGCACTAATCAAATTGCAAATCTAAAAGCAAAATTAGAAAAAACAAAAAAAGAGACATCAGAGGGAAATAAAACGGTGTCTACAGAGGTAGTGAGAGACATGGAGAAGCACGAGAAATGGATCAAACTGTGGGAAACTGAGGCCGTAACTCGGGAAAGGAAGAAATTATGCAAACAGATGACCGGTGTGAGTGTGAAAGAGAGTGAGAGTGAGAGAGAGAGCAATCCACACCCTGCACAGAGCACACAGGCTGGTGCAGGCACAAGAACACATGTGCCCCTGCATATACACGGACACCCGCACCACAACACACACGGACACTCTCACCTGAACATATTACTGTGTCAGTTCCTTCTATTTACCCAGATCTCACCTGCCTTTCTGCTGCGCGGCTGGACCCGGATTTGGACACCTGTCCAGTCAGAATCACCATGCCCACACTCGAGGAGGAGGACATGCTGGAGGTCGTCACCCACACAACACCAGAGAGGGCACCACCCGTACTTCAACCAGCGACACACCGCCAGGACAGCTTCTCACGTGTCGAATGATTGAAGTGGCCGGACCCGATGGGCAATTTTATGTGTACCGGCCCTGGTCAAAGGAGGAGGTCATGGCTGTGGTGAAATCTCTGCCCGACCCAGTCACAGACTCTCTGAACATTTGAGGAGACTCAAAGACTTTGAGGAGTTTTGCACCAAACACAGAGAGGTGCGTGCTTTGTGTGTGGTCAATTTGGACATTTCTATCGAGACACACACATTCCTGGACCACAGCATGGGGCCTACTTTGGGCCATATCCAGGACAGCCACAGCAACAGGCCTGGTCAGGGCCACAGCAACAGTCTTATCAAGGACAGCAGCAGCCATATCCAGCGCCACCACAGCACCTAAACCAACAGCGGCCTGGAGGGAATTATGGGTCGGACTGACTGGACGGGGCTGAAGGGGGGTCTCAGCGCGTGGCAGAAACAGCAGCCGGGACAACACACCCAGAGCACTTGTCTCTGCAGGAGGGTAACGAGCACGATACACTACTCACACACGCTATCGCTCATCTTGAGGCTCGAGCTGCTAAACCTAATGAAATTTATCTCACAACATAAGATAAGATAAGATAAGATAATCCTTTATTGTCCCACATGGGGAAATTTCATTGGTGCAACGCAGGTAGATACAGAGGTAGATACAGAAGAACAGATCACTTATAGGAAGTCTGAAAAACACTCTCAGTAGAAGATCTCCTATAAATAAATAAAAACTCCCATAGACAAATAAATAAATACATAAAAACCATTGCATGTGATCACGACAGTAATTGCACATGAATATGTGTCACGACAGCACATAGATTGCACATGAATTTCACAGTAATTGCACAGTAATTGCACATGAATTCCAACAGCAATTGCACATATGACAGAATTGCACATCAGTATTAGGTTAGGTCAGTATTGCGAGTGTTCAGTACTAACAGTTTTTGTTATAAAGTCTGACAGCAGCAGGAAGGAAAGACCTACGGAACCTTTCCTTCGCACATCGAGGGTGGATCAGTCTCTCACTGAAGCTGCTCTCCAGAGCGGAGAGAGTGTCCTGCAGGGGGTGACACTCATGGTCCAGCATAGATGTGAATCTAGCCAGGACCCTCCTGTCCCCCACCTCCTGCACCGAGTCCAGAGCACAGCCCAGGACGGAGCTGGACTTCTTGATGACTCTGTCCAGCCTCTTCCTCTCCCTCTCTGTGATGCTGCTGCTCCAGCAGGCCACACCTACAGGAGCTGATGCCACCACAGAGTCGTAGAAGGTCTTCAGGAGTGGCCCTGTCACTCCTGAAGACCTGAGTCTCCTCATCTCAATCAAGTTCTAAATTTCCAGAGTTCTCTTTAATTGTAATGGTGAAAAAAATCAATTTTCTTGTGGACTCAGGAGCTACACGTTCTGTAGTAAAAAAATCTGCACAAAAAAAAAAAAAGCCCAAGTTAAGTGGTCGCTACACATATTCATTAGCGGCGTCTAGTGAGACATTAAAGGAACACTACACCTCTCCTTTAACATGCTCTGATAGCAGTGGTCAAAAAATTCAAACGTGAATTTCTATATTCTCATTTGTGTCCTGTCAATCTTCTTGGACGAGATCTCATGTGTCATTTGGGTCTTTGTCTCATCTCCACTTCAGATGGATTAAAAGGTGACGACTATCAAAGAATTAAATTATGATTCAAATTTCCTTATGGAGCTCACAGCTCCCAAATCTGATTTTCACTGGAAATTGACCCCTAATTCCTCAATTGAACTGATTTCTTTAGCTCAGAACAAAGTGAAGCAAACTGATGACACTGACTTTAGAGACGTAGGAGAGCTGCAACACATTCCTTGTTTGTCACAGACATAGAACTGAATGGTGCTATGCACTGGTGTTACTGTGGGGAAGATGTACTAATGACTGACTTCTTTTACTGGGATGATCATTTCTCTGGCGTCTCTGTGCCACTCCCAGACTATCTCGAAAATTTAAATTTGTCTAATACAAATATGTATCTTGCATTATCAAAACCTATTATGGCTAACTGGGGGGAAACTCAAGATTTTGTTAAAGATTTCTGTGGAGGACTGGGTTGAAATGCCTGATTCTGATGCGTTGTTTTAACATTCCACAAAGTCTTGGAGACAGCGTTTGTCTCTAGCTTTGCATACGGTTTGTTGTGTTTCCAAAGACATAGATAAGAGCAATGCTGCTGAAGGAGTTTTTTTTTTCAAACCTTTACATGCAGAAGGCCACAAAGCGAGCCTTTCTAAATTACAATTCGTTAAAGAGGAAGTCACCTTCCTGGGTCATGTGATATCTGAACATGGCAAAAGCATTTCCACAAAGCGTGTTGCAACAATACAAAATATTCCAAAACCAATAACTAAGAAACAATTGATGTCATTCCTGGGAATGTGTTCATATTGTCGACAATTCATCCCAAATTATTCTGTAATGGAGTCTCCTTTAAGTGCACTCATCCATGGTAAAGGCCTTAGGACTAATGACAAAATGACCTGGACCAAGGAAGCAGACAAAGCTTTCTGTGAGTTGAAAATGGCCTTACAGAAGCCGCCAACTCTGACCCGACCCAACTAGACCTTTCACACTGACTGTCCACGAACGCAACGGCTGCATGACGTCTGTCCTTTTGACCACGGGGGCTCCCTACGACCTGTCGCTTATTTCTCTGCTAAACTGGACCCAGTTGCAGAAAATTTCTCATCTTTCTATCTCATTGTTATGTTTCCACTGACCGGACGTGAGGGAGGAGCCGCTCACTAACCCTGATTTGATTCTTTTTCTAGATGGTTCTGCATCTTGGGACGCAGACACAGGACGGAACCGAGTAGGGTTTGCAGTGTGCACTAACTGAGAGGTGCTGGGCTCAGGTCCCCTGCCCAGACACATCTGTAACCATAGGACTGTGACCATTTTTACTGTATGTTTTGTGTCTCATGTAGCATCCATCCCACATTCTCTCAATGCCATGCAGAGTGTGGGAAAAGAGACATTTTTGGTTTATTAAAATGGATACCCCCCCACATGTTTTATTTTTCTAAGATATGATTAAAACTGTATTGTATGGAAAACTGTACTTAAGGTACTTAAAATGTCTTAATTACTCATTCAGTTTAAATGCATGCGATGTTGTGGTGGTACCACCAAGAGGCGTTCGCCTGTTTTGAGTAAAGGAGTGCGCTCGTGAATAAGAGAGGGACAGAGAGAGACAAGGGAGAATGTAAAGATGTAACCATGGATGTAACACGTTGTTTTTGCCGTGACTTCTGTGAGGAATAAATGGAGAAAGCACTGAACTCCGACAAAAGTTTCCTCCTCTTCTTCTATAAGTGCAACAAAATTTGGTAGCAGAGGATGGTTCAGCTGTGCTCCGAACGACGATGAGTTCGTGAAAAAAAAAGAAAACAAGCAAGATGGAGTTCGAGCGGCTACAGGACAAGCTAAGCGAGGCCTTGGTGCAGCTACAGCCTGAGCAGCTATATGATTTGTGTTCTTTTGCTAAAATAGACACAGAAAAGCCGTCCAAAAAGCACACGCTGATAAGATTGATAAGTGAGGAAACGGAAAAGATCATTGAAAGTGAAGAAGAGGACGTAGCGCGCACATTTTTGCGAGACCTGATCGCAAATGCTAATGATGCTAAATCAGCTGAGCCAGCGCCACAGACGACAGCCGCAGATACTGGCTCCAGGCAAGATGCAGAAGCACTGGCGAATTTGCAAAAACAATATGCGGCTCTGCAAGAAAGTTTTCTGGATTCCACCAAAAGACTTGAAGAAGAAATGGCTAAGTTAACAATCAAAGGGACAGATCAACCACTAAGAAGTGCTACTCTGACGCCGCCTGTTGTTTCCCCGATCCTTCCACTGCCTGAAGTCACCATTAGGAGAGAGTTTAGAATTAATGGTCGGATTGGAGAGCGGGGCCAAAAAGACAAACTGTCATATTCCAACCTCATTCACCAAATTGATATGGGCCTAAAGAAGAATCACAGTGAGGCAGAGATTATTGAAGCGTTCGTCAGAGCAGTGAGTCCTGGCCTCAGTTTACGTGATATGCTGGAGATAAAATCTGATCTCACCCTGTCACAGTTGCGCACAATCTCCGAGGGCATTATAAAGAGGATAGTTCCACCGACCTCTATAATCGCCTAATAAACCTCACTCAGGACAGTAAAGAGTCACCACAGAACTTCCTGTTTCGTGCAATTGAGTTAAAAGAAAGACTCTTATTAACATCCAAAGAGCCAGGCACTGAAGAGAACTACAGCCCCGACCTCATTCAGAGAAAGTTTCTTAGAGCTGTAGAAACAGGACTGATTAGTGCAGATGTGAAATATCAACTCAAGCGCTACTTGGAGGATCTGGCCGTTACAGATTATCACTAAAACAAATGCAGCAGCCAGTCTTGAATGGGAGAGATGCCAAAAATTCAAAAAGCACATGAAAGAGGCCAAAGTCAGAGAACTTAGAGTGGAAGCTCAAGCAGTCCCAGAGGCAACAGTGGCAAGGGTGGACAGTCAAGCATGCTCGTCCGCTCCACCATTAAAAGCTAAAATGCTTAAACCACAGCCTACAGCGACCCGCAGTGAGTCCGAGCTCCTGGATTTGGTAACACAGCTCAAAGGTGAAATGGAGGAGATCAAGAAAGCCATACGTGAGTCTCCAAGAGCCCCTTTCAACCCAAGAGTCAGCCGAAAACGTGGATGTAAGAACTGTCAATCAGTCAACACTGGGGACCAGTGCGACCATTGTTTCAAATGTGGGAAGAGTGGTCACCTGTCACGGGACTGCAGGACTGGGAGAGGACCAGGTACAACGACTGGGCAAGTAGACATGGCAGCTAGTACTGTCACAACCACACCCACAGTTAATACACAGGATTTGTACAAGCTAGTTACTGACAGCATTCAGAAGTTGGAGGCAAAACCGGAAGCTAAAGCAGAGATGCCTCAGGAGAAAGAAACAGTCAGTGTCAGTCTACTATCCCCTAATCGCAGAACACAGTTGCTCAATCTGATTGGAAAAAAATATGTGATTACATGTTCCCTCAATGATGTAGAGACCAAAGCTTTGTTGGACACTGGGTCACAGGTCTGCCTAATGAATGAGACCTGGAGACAAGACAAACACCACAGTCAGGGACCTAGCTGAGTTAGTGGGTCCAGAGGTACTTGATGGGAGGGCAGTAAATCAGACGTCGATTCCATTCTCCGGGTGGGTCGAGGTTTCCTTTAAACTTCCTACAAACAGTGGTCAACAGGTAGAGTTCTTTGTTCCAGTGCTAGTGGCAAATGGAGCTGGGGTGGCTGAGCAGCCTATCATTGGGTTTAATGTGATTGAGCATGTCCTTAAGATGGGCATAGAACCCCCTTGTGCCATTAGTGAAGCGGTTAGCGCAGCCTTCTCGTTTGATTGTAAAAAGACAGAGATTTTCCTGAAGGTGATGCAATGTAGAGATGACGGGTTGGGGGAAGGCACTGTAAAACTAGGCAGTGAGATGGTGACCATTCCAGCTGGCCAAACCAAAGTAGTTAAGTGTTTTGTCAGAGCAGGCACACTCACAGACATGCAGGATGTACTGTTTGAGCCAAGTCAATATACTCAACTACCAGATGGGTTACAGGTGCAAAGTGGGGTTGTGCAGTTAAAGAAAGGGAGTCGGTCCATGTGCACTGTACCTGTGACAAACAGCACTACTCGTGACATTCAACTGACAGCTGAAACAGTTTTGGGACAGACACAAAGAGTCAAAACTATTTATCCTGCAAACAGAAGACCTGCTACTGTTAGCCAGGTAGTAACTGACCCCTTAATGAACAATCAAAACCCAAACACTGTAAACTGTGAAAGCCAAGAAAGAGACATTGCCGTTAATGATGCTCAGGACGTTTGGGAACCACCAGTTCCCCTGGACCACCTCCCTCCAGCAGAACAGGAGCAAGTTAGGCAACTTCTGAGGGAGGAAAGGCAAGCTTTTGCCCGTGATGAGTATGATGTCGGGACAATTCCCTCTACAGTTAAAAATAAGACTGAACGATCCTACTCCGGTGAAAAAGACATACATCTCAGTCCCTAGGCCACTTCATAAAGAAGTAAAAGAACATTTGGAGGATTTGTTAAACAGGGGTTGGATAACAAAGTCTAGGTCATCCTACTCTAGTCCCATTGTCTGTGTGCGGAAAAAAGATGTAGGTCTTCGCTTGTGTTGTGACTTTAGGGGGCTCAATAACAAGTCAATAGCCGACCGTCACCCAATCCCCCGCATATAAGACATGTTGAACAGTTTAAAAGGAAGTGCCTGGTTTTCAGTCCTTGATCAAGGGAAGGCGTATCATCAGGGCTTCATGGAAGAGTCAAGCCGACCCCTCACTGCTTTTATCACCCCCTGGGGTCTCTTCGAATGGGTAAGAATTCCATTTGGTTTGTCCTCAGCACCAGCAGTATTTCAGAGATCTATGGAGGAATGTTTGTGGGGGTTGAGGGATGATATTTGTCTGCCTTACCTCTATGATAATCTTGTTCATTCTCAGACATTTGTAGACCACCTGAGTGACTTGAGAAAGGTCTTGCACCGCTACAAAACCCACGGGGTGAAGCTGAGACCTCGTAAATGTGAGTTATTCAAGCAAAAGGTACGTTTTCTCGGCAAGATGGTCACAGAACAGGGCTATACAATGGACCCTGCTGACATTGCCCCAGTGCAGGCACTAAAACAGAACCAACCAGCCACTGTAGGAGAATTAAGGAAGCTGTTGGGCTTCATCTCATACTACCGAAGCTACATACCAAACTTCTCCCGTATAGCAAAGCCTCTTTATGACCTCCTCGCAAACAAGAAAACAGACACCGCAAAGAAAAAAAGCAAAATACGATCAAAAACTAAACAAAATGCTACAGGCCAATTGCCCTCCTCCCACAAAATCAATTGGTCTGCTGAGCATCAGACGATTTTGTGTCAACTTATTGACTTTCTCTCCCAGCCCCCAGTGCTAGGGTACCCGGACTTTGAGGAGCCCTTTATTTTGCACTGTGATGCTTCACAGGAAGGACTCGGAGCAGTACTATACCAACGACAAAACAGCAAACTTGTGGTGATCGCTTATGGCTCCAGAACACTCACAAACCCCGAGAAGAACTACCACCTTCATTCAGGGAAGCTGGAATTTCTTGCCTTGAAGTGGGCCATATGTGAGAGGTTTCGGGATTTTTTGTATTATTCCCCACCATTTACAGTCTATACTGACAATAACCCCCTTACATATGTGCTAACTAGCGCAAAGTTAAATGCAACGACTCAGAGGTGGGTAGCCGAGCTAGCGGACTTCCAGTTTGTGATTAAGTACCGCCCGGGGAAGGTAAATGGAGATGGCCTGTCACGTATGCCTTTAAATATGGAGCAGTACATGAGCAAATGCACGCAAGATTTTCACCCTGATGTAATGCAATGTGTGGCACAAGCAGTCAGTGTAAAATCTCAAGAAAATGAGCCATGGCTTTGCCCAGTGACCATTTCCACTCTCATTAGTGAGGCCGATCAGGAAGTCAGCTCAATTGCTCCAATAACAAAGACTGTTTTAAAAAAGGCTCAAGAGGAAGATACTGTGATAGGAGATGTTTTACGTTATGTGGAGTCAAAACAGTGGCCAAGAAATGGAAAACAGCTCAACAATAAAGTTGCAGCCCTAGTCAGAGAAAAACGCAAACTACAAGTGGGAGATGATGGACTACTCTATAGGAAAACTACATCTCGCAACCAGCTTCTCTTGCCCCAAAAGTTTCACAAGCTAGTGTACAAAGAGCTCCATGAAGACATGGGCCACTTCGGGGTAGAGAGGGTAATGACTTTGATTAGGGAACGCTTTTATTGGGCTCATATGCAGAGAGATGTTGAGCACTACATCACCAAAGTGTGCAGTTGTTTGAAAACTAAGCGTCCCAACAGGTCGACGAGGGCACCACTAAAAAACATTGTCACCACCTACCCATTTGAACTTGTGTCTATTGATTTTTTACATCTGGAAAGATGCAAAGGCGGATATGAATATATCTTAGTCATAATGGATCATTTCACACGTTTTGCTCAGGCCTACCCCTGCCGCAACAAAGCTGCCCACACTGCTGCTGGAAAAATATTTGGGGACTTTGTACTCAAGTTTGGTTTCCCCACCCGTCTTCACCACAATCAGGGAAAAGAGTTCCAAAATAAACTGTTTGCAAAGTTACAGGAATACAATGGTGTGCAGGGGTCACGGACAACGCCGTACCATCCCCAGGGAAATGGCCAGGTGGAACGGTTCAATCATACTTTGTTGGCTATGCTCAGGAACTTGCCCCAAGCAGCAAAGGCAGACTGGAAGTCCTCGCTGGCTAAGGTGGTCCATTCCTACAACTGCACGCCAAGTGAAGCTACAGGTTACGCGCCATATTTCCTGCTCTTTGGCCGTAGTCCAAAGCTGCCGATTGACTTAATGTTTGGCCTTGAGACAAAAGAACAGAGTTCCTCTCACCAAGACTATGCTGAAAATTGGAAGAATGACTGAAGCTTACAAACTGGCCTCAAAATCGGCAAACAAAGAGGGGTTGAGAGGCAAAGCACTTTATGACAAAAAGATTCAGGGCGCTGAGTTACTCCCTGGATCCAGAGTACTGGTCAGAAACCTAACAGAGAGAGGTGGGCCAGGGAAATTGAGATCATTCTGGGAAGATCGAATGTATGTAGTAACTCAGAGGAAATATCAAGACAGTCCCTTGTATGAAATCACACCGGAAAATGGCAAAGGACGCATCCGAATAATGCACAGAAATCTGCTGTTGCCATGTGATTTTCTCCCTGTGGATACTGTGGTGCCTCCTGATAAAAACTCAGGAAAAACAAAAAGAGATACAAGGAAGTTAAGCCATGTTGACACGAAAGACAGCTCAGCCGAAGAGGATGAAGACGACTGGTACGCCATAATCGGACTGCAAGCTGAAAATAACGCTCAAATCGACAGTGAACTGAGGGCTGAAGCACCTGAGTTTTATCCGGACAATGACATGACTCAAAGGGACAACAATGAGACGGATGATGACACAAGAGTGCAACTGGCAGCAGAGTACGACACTGCAGTGGCGCCAGATGACCCGGCTGGGACGGACATGGGCCAGGGTGATGTGTCGTCAGAGTCCGGCCCCAGTGACCACGAGGGTCCTGCCCACATCCCAGCAAAACAGTATCCTTTCAGACAAAGAAAAAAGAGAGTGATATTTACCTATGATACATTAGGCCAGCCTCGCCTTTCGCACGTTTAGGAATTAAAATGGTTATGTCTAGAGATAGTTATTGCTCAAAGGTTATATGTTTGAAGCAAATGAGCAATGTTTACTACATTTGTTTATATGTTACCATTAAGGTCTTAAAAAAAGGAGATTTCAGTGTCTTAATCTGGCAATTGTACTACATTTGGTTATTGTAGTGGGATATGACTATGTTAAGTACCTTACTCTCAGGAAAGATGCAGATACTCACTATGGTGAAAGATGCGGATGAATGTTATCGTGCACAGAGACATCTTCTGCCAACATAGAGTGTGGAAAAGGAGATACACGCTGTATTGTGGACTGTACCCAGTTTTGCATCTTTGTAGACTTAAATGTGCTCCTGATTCCTGATTAGTACTTTTTAATTCAACTGTTTTTGACTTTTTTCGGCTGGATTTGAGCGTTTTTCGTCGTGTTGTTGTGATGTGAGCTAGCTCCGAGCGAGCCCACCAGGCCCCCGCGCCCTCCGGCCGCGCTAAAGTACGGCGTGTCGTCGGTACACGTTTATATACACGTTTATATGAAAGAGGAACTTCACGAACGATCGGGACACGCACTGGAATCGCTTTAAATTAACTTGTTTTGACTTTATTCGGCTGGATTGAGTGTTTTCGTCGTGTCGTTGCGATGTGTCTTGGCTCTGAGTCCCCCGGCTCCGGCCCCGCCCCCCGGCTCCGGCCCCGCCCCCCGGCTCCGGCCCCGCCCCCCGGCCGGCGCCGTACCGCGTTTACACAAAGGAAGAACTGATGAAACTGCGGAGAACAGTCGTCTTACCCGGAGATTGTCACGTTATCCCGTCGCAATACTGACCTAACCTAATACTGATGTACAATTCTGTCGTATGTGCAATTACTGTGAAATTCATGTGCAGTCTATGTGCTGTCGTGACACATATTCATGTCGTGACACATATTCATGTGCAATTACTGTCGGGATCACATGCAATGGTATTTATGTATTTATTTGTCTATGGGAGTTTTTATTTATTTATAGGAGATCTTCTACTGAAAGTGTTTTTCAGACTTCCTATAAGTGATCTGTTCTTCTGTATCTACCTCTGTATCTACCTGCGTTGCACCTCAATGAAATTTCCCCATGTGGGACAATAAAGGAATATCTTATGTTTTATTTTTCTAAGATATGATTAAAACTGTATTGTATGGAAAACTGTACTTAAGGTAATTAAAAATGTCTTAATTACTCATTCAGTTTAAATGCATGCGATGTTGTGGTAGTACCACCAGGAGGCGTTCGCCTGTTTTGAGTAAAGGAGTGCGCTCGTGAATAAGAGAGGGACAGAGAGAGACAAGGGAGAATGTAAAGATGTAACCATGGATGTAACACGTTGTTTTTGCCGTGACTTCTGTGAGGAATAAATGGAGAAGCACTGAACTCCGACAAAAGTTTCCTCCTCTTCTTCTATAAGTGCAACAAGAGCTTTGCCACAACAGAAGAAATCTCTGTGTGGAAGAAGGCTGGGGCGTGGAAAAGGGGTGAAGTTTGGTTGGTCTGCTTATCTAAATATGTTTTCAGGCAGATGGTGCTGATTTCACATGGCCGTGACCTGCATCGAAGGGGGGAATGATAAATCGGTTCACAAAGATTTTAAAATTTATGCCCAAAAGATTTGTCGATGCTTAGTCCCGGCATGTGGAGGCGTTTCCATGCAAACACGCCTCCAGCAACGCAGTGGTCAAAGCTCTGATCACAGAGTACCACGCCGGGGCATGGCGTCCTGTAAAGAATTGTATGCACTGTTGTTCTCTATTTCTGTGCAGGTGAAAACTGCTCTCCCAAAGGCAGCTGAAGCTGTCCTTCAAACCAGGGGAATGGATCCTGGTCCGTTCTTCTCATCGCCGACACTGCAGTGGATTCACGCATCACACTGCAGAGCCATCTTCAGCTCACCTGTGGAGATCAACGACAACGCGGCTGTCTGTCCACCTGTGGGTCAGACACACGGGCCGACCACTGAGGACGTCGTGGGACCTTTGAATTGCAACAATCTCAAGTGCGAAAGAGCGGGGGGCAGAGCAGGTCGTAAGGCTCGACCCGCACAACCAGAGCGGTCTGATCGGGTGCTCCGAGCACGTGGCACTTTGCCAAACCACAGCGCAGTTTAAAGCTCCACTTTTCTCTGCAGCGTTTGGTAATCACATCTACACAGACACTCTCCACTTTCCCACTTTCCTCATGGCTCCTGAGCCACACCTGGAGCCCAAGAGCTCTAACAAGATCGACAGGAGCACCGGCAGGTCTTTGAACTGTAGAATCATGTTTCTTGTCCCGTTGTTGTTGTTGTTGTCGTCTGCAGCTTTAACATGGTTGATACTTCATATTGCTCTGCTTAATTTGATATGTCCAAAAGAACAAAGTTTAGACCGTAAAACTCGCACTCTGCAGAATCATGACTCACCTAAAGCTGAGACACACCTTACATACACTAGCAATCATTCCACTGTCTACACACTAAATTTCTGATATCGATATGCTAAATATATAGCCGAGAGCCACAAACGTAAAGATTGCTATGTGTGTACACACATGCCCATAGCAACCACGTCCCCACATGTGCTGCCTCTTCCTGTGCCTGACCTGGCCAACAGAGTACCTGCCTGTCTCTAGATTATGCTAAACTTCTGAGTAAGATAGTTTGGTCTGTGTGGAGAGCGATAACCCCTCCTATATCACGCAAGACTAAAGGTCGACCTAGAATCAAACCTCCTGAAAACTTAGCATTGGGACCACTCTTCGGACCAGTCCACATTAAACCTGGCTCTAAATTTACATGCTTCGCACAGAACATTACATCCGTAGACCTAGTATCTGAACTTAAACCAACACGCGTGGGACAAATCCCTAATATATATTGTTCTACAGTATATGTCCCGTGCACTTATCTAGAGGACGGCACACACCTGAACACATCCCAGGCGAGTCCTGGAACCACATTTTGGGGACCATGCCAATAGAGGATTACATGTTTCTTTGTGGATATTTCATGTATGAATGTCTTCCAGCGGGATGGGTGGGCCGATGTGCCGCTGTGGTCCCTTCAGATCATTCATACATAATATCCAGCACACCACATGTCACACACAGGGCACAAAGGGATCTGCTGCCTCATGACTCTGGTTGGAGTTCTGATGTGCCAGATGACCACAAAATTTGGACAACAGGGGAAAAAGTATTATTGGCATTGTTCCCAAATCTAGGTGTGGGTAAACTGATGTTGCGTGTAGAGACTCTTAGCTATAGATTTACTTCCTTTATCAACACAACACTTGCTACTATTGAATTACAGAGAGAAGAGCTGCATGCACTTCGCGCAGTGGCACTTCAGAATCACATCGTCCTCGATCTGATTACAGCCTCAAAGGGTGGAGTCTGCATTTTACTACGCCAAGCTTGTTGTACATACATTCCCGCTAACGATGAGGATGGAGGAGCAATCCAACAGGGACTCGTTTGGAAATTTGACTAAGCTCCGTGATCTCATGGAGTCAGAGACTCTGTCCCACACTCACTCTTCGTCGGTGTTCGACTGGTCTCTGTCCTCCTGGCATAACAGACTTATCAATTTTGCTATAATTATGGTAGTGATCTTAATCCTGTTCTCCTGTGTGATCCCATGCTTACACAGGATGTGATCCCATGCTTACACAGGATGATTAGTAAGACGGTTTCTGCCCAATTTGTGTCCATTCAAATGACAGGACCTAACACAATCACTCCACCTGGTGATTCTGATCATGTGAGTGACTCAGATGATGACTCCATCTGCAGAGGATCCTGTAGATTAGATTAGAACTACTTGGTTTTGTTTTTTCATCTATTCTTAATCTTATACTTAACCTAATCACCGGAGATGAACTAATCATTGTTTGCGTTTTAAATACATGTGCTCATTTTGCGGTAATGTGAGGATTGAGACACTGGTTTAAAGTCCCAGGACAAAGGTTTATCCTCTGAACAGGTGTTAAGTGTTTCTCCTTTGACAGTTTTGCTTCTGCTGAATTTTGATGATGTGCTTAACATTCTTTTGATTTTCAGGTTGTTGATTTACTTATATTGATTGATACATTGTTGACATTTTTTTGCTAATGATTAATAATAAACCAGGGGTTTGATTCTAATCATAAGGGGGGAATTGTGGTGTAAAAATGTAATGTCTTTGCCTGATGCCATAGAACTTAGGTCAACATATGTGTAACATTCGGGTCACACCTATTATGACTCTGTATGCAGACATCCCTGGGTAAACAGACTGACAGCTGCGGATCCAAGGATGTCTCGCATGCGGTAGAACATTGAGTGTGTTTTTCTGCAATATGTTTAGACTGGTTTTGTGCATACGTGGCACCTGCTGTGCTTTAATAAGCTGAACTCAATGTTTGCTCTGGGCAGATCAGGGAGGGACAGAAAGGCAAATGTCAGGGAGAGCTTTTTGGCTGTGCACGGCTAAAATAAAGAACCACTTTTGAACAAGACAACTTGGTTATATTTTGCCTCATTTTCTCTGTCATTTGTTATAGAATAGTTTCCGCAACAGTGCTGACAGAGAACCTGCTCCACGCTCTGAGGCATTGGACTGGGCCTGGACAGGATCCTGAGCAGATAGTTAGAGAAGAGAGGAATGAGAGAAGAATTCCTGCTCCATCAGCCAGTGACCGAGCCAATGTTTCAACATCAACAGCACCACAACCTCAGCCTCCACCAAAGGATTCATCTGCAGCCGTTCCACCACCACCAGCAAAGGATTCAGCTCCAGCTGCTCCACAATCACCTCCACCGCCTCCAGAGAAGGACTCATCAGCAGCCACACCACAACAATCTTCACCGGCGCAGGAGTCATTTCAGTTATTTCCCACAGGGCCCTCATCACAAGCCTTGGACCCCTGTGTAACAGGCACGGCAGCACCCCTGTCATGGCCCCTGCCCTCAGAGCAGCCCTGGGTCCCACCTACAACATCTACTCCCACTCCAGAATCCTCACTCTCGTTTTCATCTCCACTTTTACCCAGGGCCTTCCCAACCATCTTTCAAGTCTGATCAAATCAGGCATTAAGATGTTCCACTAACGCCCAATATAGCAAGATCAAGAGTTCTGATATCAACAATGATGAGCTCTTCCACGCACAAAACTGTGTCACACAAGAGTTCCAACTCTCTTGCTACACCAACAAAAGCCCCACCACCTATCCCCTGTAATGGAAGATGTCATGTCATTCTATCTATGCTGTTATTGTGTGCGGATAACATAAGAATATGGGTTACTGATAAATGTGAATATAAGAATATGGGTTACTGATAAATGTGAATATAAGAATATGGGTTACTGATAAATGTGAATATAAGAATATGGGTTACTGATAAATGTGAATATAAGAATATGGGTTACTGATAAATGTGAATATAAGAATATGGGTTACTGATAAATGTGAATATAAGAATATGGGTTACTGATAAATGTGGTCCGGCACCTCTGTATCTGGGTTACCCATACTCTGCATCGGGCCAGTCATGCGTCAGGACATGGATTGAGGGTCACCTTTGAAGGAGATAGCTCGTCTCTTTGCATCTGTGATGGTTGTTCTATCTCTTTTGGAGCTGATTTGATTGTGTTGATGTGCCTTTAAAACAGGGGTGTCCAAACTTTTTGCAAAGAGGGCCAGATTTGGCGAGGTGAAAGTGTGTGAGGGCCGACCATTCAGCCTGACATTCCTCACATGGAACACAAATAAATTTAAACAAATTTTACCAAGTCACACATTTCATATTTGCCTTTTTTATTTATATTTTAAGAAGCTTAAACATTCTTAGGTTCATTTGAAACATGACATATTATTGGAACTTTTAAATTCAAAAACAGAAATAGCTTATCTTATTCAGATTTAAGTCTCAGTGTATATATATTTATAATTGTAGTTTTGACACAAAACAAAATGTATTCACTGAGATTTTAGAATGTAGTCGTCTCAGATGACAGAAGACTTTCCTGCACTAATGTGAAGGGTGATACTGAGATCTGGACTCCAGTACATAGGTCAGGTCAGGCTCAAAGGCAGTGGTTTTGATGCGCAAGATGTCACGCAGGTGAGAGTCAGTTAGTCGTGTCCTCACGCGGCTCTTGTTAAAGTTCATAACCGAAAAGGTCTGCTCACACAAATATGTCGAGCCGAACAAGCTCAGCATTTTCTTAGCAAATGTTCGAATCTCTTGGAACCTGCCTTCATCCAGCTGGCGGTAAAAGTCCGCAAGAGAGAGCTGTTGCTGTCGACTGCGGCACTCGGCGTCACACTGCAGCTCAATGAGCTCCAGTTGCAGGTGGTCAGGAGCAGTATCAGGGTCCACGGAGAAAGGAGAGGAAAACATCGTGATCTCCTTCTCAATAGCTGCAAAATCCCGAAAGCGGTGTTGGAACTCCTCAGCCAGAGATGAGATGTCTGCTGCATACCTCCTTGTTTGTGCGTTGATATTGCTCTGTGGAAAGCTGGTCATGATTCCCTGCAGCGCCGGGAAGTGTGTGGCATTGGGCTGTGGTTGTGACAGGTGCCTTTGGAAAAGTTTCAGCTTGGTTCCAAAGGTTTGGATGTGTGAATACAGTTGGCTTATCACTGCATTTGGCCCCTGAAGGCTCGTGTTCAGCACGTTCAGGTGTTTTGTTGTGTCAACTAAAAAACCCAAATCAGCCAGCCAAACTGGGTCACTTAGTTCTGTGATTGATTGTCCCTTTTTTGCCATGAACTCTCCGATTTCCTGCTTAGGAGAGTAGAAGCGCTGCAGTGCAGAGCCCCGGCTGAGCCATCTCACGTCGTTGTGATAGACAACATCTCCATATTCAGCCTGGATGTCTATTAGAAACTGTTGAAACTGACGGTGGCACAGGGCTTTGGAGCGAATATAATTAATAACCTTTATTACCGGTTTCATAACATGATCATATTTGAGATGTTTGGCACACAGAACTTCCTGGTGAATAATGAAATGAAGTTTTATAGCTTTACCTCCGTGTTCGACGACTTTTTCGCAGATACGGGTTGATAATCCACTCCGTTCGCCAGCCATGGCAGGTGCGCCGTCCGTAATAATCCCAGAAACTTTAATCCACGGGAGTTTCATGTCATCGACGGCCGAGCAAACAGAAACGAATAAATCTGTTCCTCTTGTTTGGTTTTTAAGGCTCTGCAGGTCAAGTAGCTATTCAGTCACGTTCATGTCGCTGTCTACTCCTCTCAAAAAAATAAGTAATTGAGCGGTGTCAGATGCGTCCGTGCTTTCGTCGCAAGCTAAGGAAAAAAAGTCAAACTCCTTTCCTCTGGCCCCCAACTGTCTCTTAATATCTGATGACACATCTTCAATTCTCCGTGCCACAGTGTTACGAGCCAGGCAAACATTGGCAAACTCTTGCTTCTTCTCAGGACAGAGTTTTTCTACCATTGTCATCACGCAGTCTTTGATAAATTCACCCTCGGTAAAGGGTTTGCTGTGCTTAGCAATCAGCGTTGCCACCTCGTAGCTCGCCTTTGTGGCATTTTCATTTGACTCTCGGGCTCTTGTGAAAAATCGCTGCTGTGACGTTAAACCAGCTTCCAGTTGCTTCAATTTTTCGCTGCGTTCGTTCCCTGTTAGCTTGTCATACATGTCTGCATGTTTCGTCTGATAGTGTCTCTTGACATTGTATTCCTTAAACACAGACACAGTCTCTTGGCAGATTAGGCAGACACAGTTGTTTCGTATTTCAGTGAAAAAATAGTCCAATTTCCACTTGTCCTGGAAGAGCCGACGTTCAGTGTCAACTTTCCTTTTTTTATTTGCAGTCGCCATCTCTGAAATTGTCCGGAAGGATCACACAGGTGTCACGCAGCCAGAGTTCAACCGAGTGCTGCTGCCCTCTAGTGGATACATATAAAATAGCTTTTGTAGGTGTGCATTTTATGCGCTGGTCAACAGTGGTGGCGCGGCGGGCCACATATTATAGATTTTATGACAGAGGCTGCGGGCCTGATGAAAATTGACCTCGGGCCGCAATTGGCCCGCGGGCCGGACTTTGGACATGCCTGCTTTAAAAGGATGTGTATTGTCATTGTTCTGTAGGTTAGGGACAGAAACCACTGTCAGGGAAAGTGATTATTTAATATGCACGAGTAAATAAAGATCCACCTTTTGAGAAAGACAAATTCTGTTCTGTTTCATCTTTTCTTGGTGATTGTTTGCAGAAATTCCACAAACAAGGATCCTTCGTCTGGTGGTCTGTCATCCACGCAGCATTTGCATGGGCCGTGTGACGCAGCATTTGCACGGGCCATGTGACGCAGCATTTGCACGGGCCGTGTGACGCAGCATTTGGCTAGCCTCATTCGGCTATTGAGACGTGAGGGTTGCCTCACAAGTCCTGGGACGTCAACACCGGTGCCAGTACTCAAAACTAATATATTGGGTTGAGTTGTCTTTTTCAATTGTGTCGATAGATTTTTTTTGTAATTTCTTTTATCCGGACAGAACCCGAAAAAAAAAGGGGGGGGTGGCTATCCTCAGCTTTTAGGTTTGAATTAAAAAGATTAAAAAGAAACAAAAAACAAAAGAAAACAAAGAAACACTCATTGCATTTGGAAATACAGACAAAATATTTAGTTTGGATCCGTGCTGCACATTGCTGCTGTGACTTTAGCTGGTGTCTGAGGAGGATTAGTCTGTTTTGACAGCACACTCGAGGATTGTCAGTGAGCAAGAGGCCACTGCGGAGAGCCCACTCACCTAACTAATAGCAAATTTAAAAGTTAGCTTTAGTAGAGTTATGCCTGGGGCAAGTGGTTTAGCGAGTTGTGTATCCTAAACTGTGAGTGGAGGGTACGTTAGCACAACACAGACGTGTGGATTGGCTAGAAACGTAAAAACAAAAATCAATCCAATAGTTATATGCAAATCCCAGTAAATATTATAATGTCAAATATATTGGGGCAAGAATGTTTAGAATGCCTGTCTCTTTGGACGGAGAAATATGGGTTTCCAGTGGGAAGAACTCTAAGCATGAATCAAATTGCGAAACTAAGATTCAGCAAAAGGAAAATGAAAAGAAAAAAAAAAAGTTAAAGATGTTTAAAGGGCTTCTTGAGTTTAAGGGCTGACACCTGATTTCAATTTTAAATTAAATTATCATTTTTTCCTCATAAATATTGTATTCATAGTGTCCCTTTTAAGAATAATAGATTTTATTCAAATGCAAACATTCACCCAGACCACTGCCCGCATCCTCCACCAACACACCCTGGACACAGGCTTGTATCTGCGAGACACACGCCTGCTCTAAGCTGCCATAAGCAGGGCGAAGAAGGAAAAGAGGACACTGGAAAGACAGTGTTTAGAAAGCGATCTATCTGGACCCAAAGAAGACAAGACGAAAGAGAATCACTTACACCACTGTGATTTGAATCTTGACAATTTGTACAGTGCAGATCAAACTGTGGAGGGGCTCCTGCTGGGCGTGGTCATGGGAGAAGATAAACATCTGAGATCACTGCTGAAGTGCAGTGAGAGGACATTGAGCAGAGTTTAAGAGCTTCTTTTTGCAATGAAGAATGCTTTGCTGCACCACAGACATTTCATCTGCATCATACAACAAACATATGCTCTCAGCAACGAAAAAATGCTTTGCACTGATTCACTTTAAGAAATATTACATGTTTTACCTCAGTTGGTTTTAAATATGAATTGAAATTTTAAAAGATGAATTACCGTAGATATGAAAGTTTTATGCAGTCCAAATACTGATTGGAGTGAGTTCAAATAGGGAAAATAGAGCTACAGTAAATGAGCAATATATAAAATCATTTTATGCAATTTGACAGTGCTTATTTTTTTTATTTTTTGGGATTGACCAAGATTTTCGATGCTGGTCATGGACAAGAACCTTTTTGCAAGAGGACATTGAACAATGATCCGCACATGGGTCTTATCAGTTGTTTTTGCTCCTGTTTATAATTTTTTATTGTAACAAGAACTTAAAAGCTAAACCCTTCCCAAATTAATTTTGGAGGTCCCAATTGTCTAACATAAGAGTTATTCAGATCACTTTGAGACTGTGGAAATGTTGTTGTTTTTTTTGCGCATGCGAAACAGACCAGACAGGACTCTGACTCCTTCCTCTGCTCTCACGCAGACTAAACACAGATAGAGTCGAGTTTGCAGCTGTGAAAAGCTGTCATATCTGCAGTGAGGTCAAGTCACAGGAGAATCACAGATTACAGAGTGAACAAACTAATGAAATTTAGAGCTTATAAAGCATCAAATATATTTAATAGTAGAACATAGCAACTGAAGAACTATGTTTAATTGCATGATGGTGATTTTTGTGTGTTTTCATCTGAGATGTTTCCAAAGAGAATCTGACGTGCCATCATGGTCAGAGAGGATGTGGATGAGTCTGGTCCAGGGCACTCAGGGCGTGGCAGAGGGCGTGGCAGAGGATGAAGAGGTCAAGGAGGCAGCAGGAGGACGTCAGGAACATTTCACCTGACACAAAGAACACAGATGAAAAGTGTCACATCAAACCCAGGTGAAACACACTGGTAGTGGGTAGATGTGAACATTAGGGGTGTTGGAATTACTAAGTTAAAGGCGGTATGGACGATTTTTCGGCTTCTACAGCTTTAAAGGATATTATTTGTCCAAACTCTCAATACATTTTAGATCAAGTCAGTGTTACTGCTGTAGACCACAGTAAAATGCTCCATTCAAACAGATGTTTCATAATATGAAATATGAAACATCTGTTTGAATGGAGCATTTTAAAAAACGTTTTTGGGTGTTATCTCAGTTTCACTGACGCCAACGTGTGGCGGTTTTTCCCGTGGTCAATCACATATTGTTAGTAAACTGGTAAAAGTAGATTTAAACTATTTAATAATGCTTTATGATGCAGCTTCATTAAAACTCAGGGTGCTGCTGGAAGACATTAGACTTGAGCTGGGATAGAGGAGGAGAAGGGCCTGAGTTCCATTCGCCATGAAATAGATGATTAAATCCATAAGACTATACTGATAATTAACTTTGTCAAATAGACTTACATAAGAGTGATCATGGAACATGATCCACAAAGGATAATAAATGTGGAGAGACAATCAAAAATAGCTTCAAAACCTAATTTAGAATGATTTTTTGAAATAAAAATAAAGAGTTAATTGCCTGGAGATTCACAGCCTAGTGGACATACAAAAGTGAAAAGGGAAGGATGAACTGTAAACTCAATGATGTTAATGCATGGGAAAGTTGTAGAAATATGATACTAGAAAGCAAAGCATCAAAAGTATAATCTATTTGTTTATTAGAATCATCTCAGAACATTCAAAGAATGGGAGTGTCTATATAGCCGCAGCGCGCGGCCGAGACTGCTAGGCTATTTTGTGCCGCGGCTCCTGAAACTGCTGGGCAATTTGACCGCGCCGGGTTAGGGTCAGCCATGAGGCTATATATGGCCGTGCCGCGGCTCCTGAAACTGCTGGGCTAACTGACCCTAAAAGAATAAGTAAATCCAGCTGAAGTAAACTTGGCAAGGCCTTGGAGAAAGCTTTTATTAAACTTGTTGCAACAAGAGGTAATGAACAATCCTGATTTAGAAAAATTGCACTTTTGCTTTTCTTTCGGAGCAGGTCAAAACCACACCGCGGAAAGCGGCTTCATAAGGGCTCATGGCTGCTGGTCAAGGAGACAAGGTGCTAAGGCAGGAGATGGAAAGGTGCTGATCACGGACACCGCAGTGAAAGTTGCAGGCTTCTCACTGTCTTCAGTCCACCCGAGGGACCAGAGGGTCATCTGTACAGTTTTAGTTGATTTTTATTATTCATGTTTTATTTTATATTAGTGTAGTTTGCGTCATTCCTGTAAACTCTAAACCTTTTTTTCTGTGCACAATAAATAGTCTACATTCTAGATTCTACAAAAAAAAAGAACAATCAAAAGTTTATATAGTGTGATGTAGATTAGCCATGAGCGGTTTGAATTACAGTGAACAAAAGGTAAAAACCAAAGCACATGATCCACATAACGTTTTTTAAAAGTGGAACTTCCCAAATACTAAAACCAAGATTGTCAATCACATAGTTCTACACATACCAGTACACGTTAAAGTCAAATGGTTCATCATTTTCCAGAAAAAAACACCAGCACATTCGTTATACTTGATTCTAGGATAAAAACACACCCATGCCACTAATAAAAAAATAAAAAAATCATCAATACATGAAAAGTTAGAGAAAACTGATAGAAAATATCATAATAGGCTATAAGTTTCAGACTTAGGTTAAGAATATCAAAATGGCTCTCATTTCCTTCTTTGTGCTTGTGTAATCAATCTCCCATTCCAGGACAGATGTGGGACAGCACTATATCAATCTTAAGTTTGATGATTTCTGGTGGTGGGTGGAGGTCATGCGGGAGGTAATGAGCCTGTACCATCTCCCAAGCCTCCAACAGGAAAACCCCAGTGTCTTTGAACACAGCCCGGAGCACCTTGTCCCACTGCAGGGAGTACCAGTCACTGTTGGTCACGCTCACATCCAGGTTCAGGTTTTTCATGTTGGCAGTTCGGATGATCACTTTGGTGTCTGGAGCTCTGTCAAGCAAACGTTGCACTGCTTTGCGAATGGTCATAAGCCGCTGATAGTAGACCTCCATGGGGAAGGTGTAAAAGTGGGCCCACACGCCTACCACTATGACAGTGTTGGGTCCACCAGTCACTCTGTCCAGTTCATTAGCCACGTATCGCATCTGGGACACAGGGAAAGGGAAACTGCGAATGGGAGGCCCGTGGCAGCGGAACTTCACCACGATGTCGTTGATGTAGTCGACAGCCAAGAAAGGGCCACATTGAGATGAACTGTGCTTGTCAAACCTCTGTAGATCTGAAAGAGAAAGGTTGAGAGTAAAACAAGGGGTCGGCTAGAATCGGGCAGAGAACATCAACTGTATAGCCAAGCAAGCTTTCCTCCATGTGCTGGGGTTCTTACGTCACTAAAATCATGTAGGCCAACATAAACATCCTCACTAGGACAACGTTACTTGGTAGAAGGGTATAACTGCCCATGATACTTACTAGGTACTGCTTTTGTGATGTGCAAGTAGTACTGCCTGACGGTGGAATCTCCAAACATATGAAGTTGTTTCCCTTTGAGACAGGCAGTGGTGACTGCAGCGTTGTTGAACTGGCGCACTGCAGGGCCACCTATCGGACGCCATTGGTTGTTGAAATAATATCCAGAAGGTCCTGGACTCGTCTCATTTGACTCACCTGAACAATGGAAAATTAATGGATTTGCAATCAATTGTATGTGTTTTTTTACATTTACAATGCTTATTAATTATTTAGTTATGAGTTTAGGTTCTCTACTTCTTATCTGATGTTGGTTAAAAAGTACATTTTAAACACACAATACCTGTTTTTGGCAAAATTATGATCGTGTAATTTCCTAAGGCCATAAGTGGGACTTTCAAGTTGATTCCCCTATAACACAAACATAGATGTTGTAGATTTTACATGAATTTTAAAATGGCAGTGTATGAAAAATTGTTTTGTCCCAAAGTATGCAGCTATAATTTAATTTAACTTAATCATTCCTACCTTTGGAACAGGGCTCCTTCTTCCTTGTTGATTCTCAGGTTGATTCCTCGTTTGAAGTTGTTGATCCGTGTGTCACAATCCAGTTTTTTGGGTTTGTAGCAGAACCATTGCTCACCAGTTTTGAGGTCGGTATAGTTACACAGTGGAGCTTTGTGTGGATCCAGACACATGTTACATGAGGTCGTTTCCTTGAGCCCTCTAGACTTAAAGTCACTGCCGAAGTCAACCCTGTCAGGGTGCTCTTCTGTCAGATGCTTTAAGACTGTGATGGACTCACTGCTGTGCACCAGCATCACCTACAAAAGGACCAACACCAGTGATATGTTCTGAGTATGATACCTAGTACCCCAATGGTCACTGGCCCAATGCCAGCTCTAACCAATAAATACTGTGATTGTGTCATTTGGCACATACGTCCCTGCCTAGTATGAATGTGGTGTGTGGGAGGGAATGATTTGGGGTGGTCAGGTCGTTATGACTGGACTTGTTTTAAGACAAAATAGCTTGTAAAATAGCTTGTTACTATTTATAACTATAATTATGGTAAATTAGACAGCAGTAGACGCAAAAAATAGTTTAGGTTCTTTAGGTCTTCACGTTTTAATGAAATTAGGATTTCTTATAGACACGTCCCCAGAAGTGTCATTGGTATTACTGTGATGTACTTGATCAGCTGATTCAAACTGATTTTGGCGCTGCCTTCCTACTTCGATCAGTAAGGCAAGGCAAGGCAAGGCAAGGCAAGTTTATTTGTAGAGCACATTTCATACACAAGGCAATTCAAAGTGCTTCACAGCAGGAAAAATGCATTCAAATCACAAAGAAATTACAGAAATACAATAAAATTAACTAAATTAAAAATTATCAATCCAACTGATTTTCTAAACTAATAAAATCACAAACAAAAGAGAAGAGTGCAAAGAAAAAATCCTTTTAGTCATATGCGCAGCTAAACAAAACAGTTTTTAGCTTAGATTTGAACATTGTCAGAGTAGAAGCCTGTCTCACATCTTCAGGAAGACTGTTCCAGATTTTAGCTGCATAAAACTGAAACGCAGATTCCCCATGTTTTGTCCTGACTCTGGGCACCAGCAGGAGGCCGGTCCCTGAGGTCCTCAGAGTCCGAGATGGTTCATATGGCACTAACATATCCAAGATGTACTTTGGTGCTAGGCCATGGAGAGACTTGTACACAAGCAGAGCTGCTTTAAAGTCTATTCTCTGAGCCACAGGGAGCCAGTGCAGAGACCTGAGAACAGGACTAATGTGATCATACTTCCTGGTTCTAGTCAGGACCCGAGCAGCAGCGTTCTGGATGTACTGCAGCTGTTTTACAGCTCGTTTGGAGAGACCAGTGAGCAGGCCGTTACAGTAGTCTAATCTACTGGAGACAAACGCGTGGATAAGTCTCTCTAAATCTGGTTTTGACACTATATTTTTGATTTTGGCAATGTTTTTTAGATGGTAAAAAGCTGCTGATGTTATTGATTTGACGTGGCTATTAAAGTTCAAGTCTGAGTCCATTTTTACCCCCAGATTTCTAATTTGGTTTGTAGGTTTTAGAGCGAGACTCTGGAGGTGACCGCTAACACTTTCTCTTTGTTTCTGTGGGCCAAAAACGATTATTTCAGTCTTGTCTGAGTTCAGCTGGAGAAAGTTGTTTTGCATCCACAAACTGATCTGTTGGATGCAGTGACAGAGTGAATCTACTGGTCCATAGTCACCTGCCGATAGTGAAACATAGATCTGAGTGTCGTCTGCATAATTGTGATAGGACACATTTTCACTGCGTATCAACTGACCCAACGGCAGCATGTAGAGGTTGAACAGAAGGGGACCCAGGACTGACCCTTGGGGCACTCCACAGGTCAGGGTCATGTGGTCTGAGACACAGCTACCAATTTCAACAAAGTACTTCCTGTCTTCCAGATAGGACCTTAACCAGTTTAGGGCAGTGCCAGTGATGCCCACCCAGTCCTCTAGTCTCTGTAAGAGGATCCCATGATCAACAGTGTCAAAAGCAGCACTCAGATCTAACAGAATTAAGACTGAGGCTTTGCCCATGTCAGTGTTCAGGCGGATGTCATTTGTCACCTTGACAAGAGCAGTCTCAGTGCTGTGATGAGGTCTAAAACCTGACTGAAAAACATCAAATGAGTTGTTTATTAAGAGGAAATCTGTGAGCTGTTGGTAAACAACCTTTTCAAGGACTTTGCCCCAAAATGGCAGATTAGAGATGGGCCGGTAATGACTCAGTACTGCTGCATCAAGACTGCTCTTCTTTAGGAGAGGCTTTATGACCGCAGTTTTCAAAGACATTGGGAATGTTCCAGATTGAAGCGACATGTTAACTATGTGAGTGAGTGGTGCTAACAAACTGTTCAGCACAGACTTTAGAAATTTGGTGGGTAACACATCAAGGCAGCATGTAGATGAACTCAGACTGGTGATGATCTCATGGACAGTTTTGTCAGTTACTGGTGCAAAGTGAGTCAGCTCTAAGTGTCTTGGTGGTTTTAGGGTAATTTTTTGCATTGTGGGATTTATAGCATTTTTAATGCCCTGAACTTTGTCATTAAAGAATAATGCAAACTCATTACACTTGGATGTGGAAATGAGTTCTAACGGCAGCTGAGCTGGAGGGTTTGTTAATCTGTTTACTGTGGCAAACAGGACACGCGAGTTGTTACTGCAGCTTCCAATTATTTCAGAAAAATATCTTTCCCTAGTTCTACATAAGATTAGGTTGTACATATTCAGCTTTTCTTTGTAAATCTCTTTTTGAACCTGGAGCTTTGACTTGCGCCATTTCCGTTCGGCCCTGCGGCACTCCCTTTTCTGTGCCCTGACCGAATCATCATTTCTCCATGGCGCCTTCTGCTTATTTTTAACCATTTTAGCCTTTATAGGGGCGATGGTGTCCAGAACATTCAAAACACTAGATGTAACAGAGTTCAACAAATCATTTACATTAGAACATGAGACATTTTCGAAGTTTATCATTTCCATAAACAGTGCACCTGTGCCATCACTTATGTGTCTCCTCTGAACAACTGCAGGACCAACCGGAGGTTTGGGAGAAACAGACAGGTCAAAGAAGACACAGAAATGATCAGACAGAGCAACATCGATCACATTAACATTTGAAATATTTACCCCCTTTGTAATTATGAGATCTAGAGTGTGTCCTTTGCTGTGGGTGGGGCCTCTCACATGCTGAGTAAGACTGAAGGTTTCAAGGACAGCATCAAGCTCTTTAGCGTTTCTGTCACAAATATTATCAACATGCACATTGAAATCACCTGTAATGACCAAACCATCAAAGTCTGTGCATATGACTGAAAGCATCTCAGTAAAATCATCAATAAAACTTTGGCAGTGCTGGGGAGGCTTGTATAAAACAATGAAGAGAATGGATGGAGACCGTTTTAGCTCCATTTTAAAGGATACATACTCAAATGATGAAAACACCCCAAAAGACAACCTGCGGGTAATTATTTCATCTCTAAAGACAGCACAGACTCCACCCCCTTTTTTGTTTTCTCGTGTTTCAGATTCAAACTTAAAGTTGGGTGGAGCAGATTCTATCAGAACTACATTTCCTGTGTTTTTGTCGAGCCATGTTTCAGTTAAAAACATAAAATCAAGATTATAAGAAGAAATAAAATTATTAATTAAGAGAGATTTGTTACATAAGGATCTGACATTTAGCACAGCAAGTTTCAGACTAGTTTCAGTGAGACTGGGCTTTATCTTTTCACAGGGAATATGAATCACATTTCTCAGATTGGGCCTGACTCGCATTTTGTTTTTCCATCTCTGTGATGATGTGACTACAGAAATAGCACTAGGGGGGGCTCTTTTTACATAGGGCCCCGGGTTGGTTTGATTTTTAATGTGACAATAAGTCCCGGCAACGCTGAGACCCAGTGCATCCTAGCTATGGGAGATACCAGGTGAGAGACGAGGGGGGATGGGTGGTGGGGCTGTTGTTGGTGTAGTCGGCTTGTGCAGGGAAGAGTTGATAAGTATTGACATAGCCCTTGCTATATTGGGCGTGAGTGGAGCCATCTTAATGCCTGATTTGATCAGACTTTCAAAATGGCTGGGAAGGCCCATGGGTGAGAGTGGAGATGAGAAGGAGAATGAAGAATCTTTAGTGGGAGTAGATGTTGCAGGGGGAACCCAGGGATGGTCTGAAGGCAGGGGCGATGAAGATTGTTCCTTTGCTGGAGGCGGTGATGGTGAATGTGGAGCAGCTGGAGCTGAATCCTTTGCTGGTGGTGGTGGAGCAGCTGCTGATGAATCCTTTGGTGGAGGCTGAGGTTGTGGTGCTTTTGATGTTGAAACATTGGCTCGGTCTCTGGCTGATGGAGCAGGAATTCTTCTCTCATTCCTCTCTTCTCTAACTATCTGCTCAGGACCCTGTCCAGGCCCAGTCCAATGCCTCAGAGCGTGGAGCAGGTTCTCTGTCAGCACCCTCACTCCACCTCTGCATAGGTGGGGGCCATTTCTCTTAAACAGGTCCTCTCGTTTCCAGAATAGATAGAAGTTCTCAATGTAGTGTAGTCCTCTCGGGGGACACTCTTTGGACAGCCATGTGTTCAGCTGAAGAAGCCGGCTAAACTTGTTTATCCTCCTGTCGATGTTTGGAAGAGGTCCACTTATGAATGTTTTGATTTCCATTTTATCAAGCACGTCGAATAACTTCAAGAAGTCTTTTTTCAAAACTTCAGTCTGTTCCCGCCGCATGTCCACTGCACCCACGTGCACAATCAGCTGTTTAGCTCCTCCATGCTTAGCCATAATATTTGGAAGGAGTGACGTTATCTCAGAAACAGTGGCGCTTGGAAAAGAATGTGTGTTTATCTTTTCATGCGTCACGTGACTTATCGCGCCGTCCCCAACTAAAACAATGACCTTGGCTCCTGGCACAGATCCTTCTCGCTGTATTTTAGCCACGTCATCTTTCCTTTTTTCATTTAATTCCATCTCTGAAAGTGGTAAAAATCTGTTGGTGAGCTGTATTTTAGGTGACTTCACGTTATCTTTGTATCGTTTAGGCTTTGCTCCAAGTTTGTTCCAAGAAACAGCCTGGTCTTTCTGGTTTTTAGACAGTTTTGGAAACGACACAGAGTCACTGCGGTTTAGGTTGAAAGTAGCAGTTTTTCTTGTAAAAAGTGTGCTCTTCTTACCGTCGGTTGACACAGGAATGGTATCGTGAAGAACTTTTTCAGATTCCAAAACAAATATCCGTGTTTTCAGCTCATTAATTTCTTGTTGATATTTCCGACAGCGTTCACAGTCTTTCTCACTTCTTCTCCCGGACATGTCGCTGGCGTCAGATATGTCGTTAAAACTGGAAAAATGTTCTTAAAATCCTTGGTTTACTTGAAAAAGTCTAAAGCAAAAATGTTTGGAAGACAAAAACTGATTAAAAAGCAAAATAAATAAGGAAAGCAGCGATAGCAAGCGGAGCGAGCGAAAAAGCGTGTGCACTCTTCGGAAGCAGGGGAACTTGCAGTCCAACTTATTCCAGATATGAGAAAGTTGGTACTCTTCCTGATTTACATTCTGGTGGGCGCAGTTCTGGATGGTCTTCCTGATGACCTCCAACAAAGGTTTTTGGGTCCATCATTGTCCAGGTGGCATTGTTAAACGTTTTATTGTTTTGTGTATCAGCAAAGATTAATAATATTATAATGAATGTAAAGCCACTCTTCACATTGGTAGAATGTTGACAATATTGTATACTGAGGCATTCAATTTAAAATAGACATTGGTATATTTTGGGTACCACAGCTTTCATGATGAAATATAGTAGCCACTAGACAATAGTTTCTCATTTCAGTCTAAATCTGTAGGCTAGGCTAGGCTAGGCTAACCACCAGATTTGTGGTTTATTTTATTTTATTTTTGAGTTACTTTAGCATGTATTTAATCTGCATTGTGGGTGCCTCACTTCTCTTCTGTTTGATTATACGCACGTCCGTTTAGTACTGTGGAGTCAGAGTCAGGAAGTTGCACAAACTCCTGAGGATGCGACTATCATAAAATTATATATTATCTTGCTTTTTGTGAACCCTCAACATAGGTACAATCATGAAATTCTTACCTCTACATCTGCTGTCCCTTTCCAAAGTAGAGGAAACAGTGCAGTAAACGTTCCATTGAGGTGATCCTGCACCTGTCCCACTACACCTGCCCCTAGCTTCCGGCTTTGGAGCCTGGCAATAAGAAAGTCACCTCCACCCTTCTTTGGGTTTCCATAGTAATCGTTCACCTGGATCGTCACTGTCAGCTTGTCTCCCACACGCCAGCCTCCCCTTCGAGGCACAATGGTGAATATGCTTTTGGAAGCACTAGTTGTCAAATCCAGTGAAAATGGTTTGGGCAGAGGCAGGGTTTCAGGCCAAGTTATAGAGTCCAGAAGTCTGCGGCCTTCTTCTGTGTTTTCTGGAGAGAGGTACTTATAACTGCACCTCTGGACCTCAGGTTTAGACTGTGTGGTGAAGTTCTCAGGTGTGAAGCAGACGGTAAGTGTTTTGTACCAATGGTTGGAGTTGTAGCCCTAAAAACAGAAAAATACATCATCACCTACATCATATCATAGAGCCTGCTGCTATGTACCACATCACAAGCAAATCCCACTTTCATTGCTAATATGCTTGAGGAGGAGAGGGTAGAGGATTCAACTGTAAAATGTGAAGGACATTCGGGGAAACAAACAAATCAGAGTCACTCTGTTTTTAGTGTTGTTTTAATTTATGTCGACAAGTTTCAACTCACAACTCAGTCCTCATCAGGGCAAGTGAAAAAACACCAGTTGCACTATTTCAATGGTCATGGGACCAAAGATGTGAGGAAGATGAAAATATAGATGCGTTTGTGTTTAGCTGAGCGTTGTCTGGATAATCAATGTAAGTATACAATGAGTGCGTAGAAAAAATGGCAAGCAGCCTCATGGAGACCAATAGGTTTAAGCCAGAATCTAAAAGGTCGATTGACACAGATCGACTCTGCATGACATGCCAAAAATGTGTTTCTTTGCACGAAGATCATATACAGTGGGTACGGAAAGTATTCAGACCCCTTTAAATGTTTCACTCTCTTTGTTTCATTGCAGCCATTTGCTAAAATAAAAAAGTTAGTTTTATCTCTCATTAATGTAGACTCAGCACCCTTTGTCTTGTCTTGTTGGAAGCTGAACCGTCAGCCCAGTCTGAGGTCCTGAGCACTCTGGAAGAGGTTTTCTTTCTCTGTACTTGGCCGAATTCATCTTTCCTTTAATTGCAGCCAGTCGTCATGTCCCTGCAGCTGAAAAACACCCCCATAGCAGGATGCTGCCACCACCACCACGTTTCACTGTTGGCATTGTATTGGGCAGGTGATGAACAGTGCCTGGTTATCTCCACATATACCGCTTGAAATGAATGCCAAAAAGTTCATTCTTGGTCTCTTGTTATGGCTTCCGTCGGACCACTCCCCCCGACTGGTGGAGGCAGTGATAGTTGACTTTGTGGAACTTTCTCCCATCTCCCTGTTGCATAATTGAAGCTCAGCTACAATGATATTTGGATCCTTCTTTACCTCTCTCACCGAGGCTCTTCTGCCACGATTGCTCAGTTTCGCTGGACGGCCAGGTCTAGGAAGAGTTCTGGTCGTCATGATGTGGGAGGAGAACATGGACGACCTTCACGGAGGAGGAGCAGTGCAGAAATTGGGGGTTGGGAGCCAATTTAAATGGATTGCTGATAATTTTGCTGATAATTGGCTGGACATTCCATAAGTAAAGCTCTAATGGGGCTAAGGATCTCTGTAGCATCTAAGAGGATAGCAATATGCTTAAACAAAGAATCAGCGGAAAAAGCTTCCAGGTTGGTCTCTTTGATTAAAGAGGGCAGGCCAATGGACTGGTGCTGCTGGGATGTGATCTAGGATCTGATCAATCTCAGATGGGTCACCTGGGAGACGACATCTGATTTTGAAAAACCCAAAACCCCCTCTGACCCTTAGAATATCACTGATGATGTATCCCAGCTCATTCAGGAGCGGTATCTTAAAACCACCAACAATTTCACAATCTTAAAATGAACCTTTATAAAATGTACCTTTGTGTAACTGAGCAGAAGGATGGCAAATGCCGTGAGCACCAGTAGGAAGACGAATTCTCTCAGCTTCATTCTGATCCTTCAGTACCTGTCAGGTGATACATTTATTTAAGTTAGTCAGTTCTAAGGCCAACACACAAAAACAGAGCTTATTGTTCTGGCTTCTATTTGATTAAGGTGAGAAGGTCTCCTTCATTTGGGTTCCTGCCCATGTTGAGGTGGCTGGTAATAAAACGGCTGATTTTCTACCAAAAAGTCCTTAAAACTGTCATCTAACTGTCATCAATTGATGACAGTTTTAAGGATTTTTTTTATTATTAAGAGCCATGTATATAAACTTTGGCAGGATTATTGGAATTTCTGTGATGCTGGACAGCATCTGTATCAGATACAAAGTAGTGTTGGTTCATACAAGTCTATGGGCAGGAACATAGTGGAAGAGAGAGCCTTTACTCACATGAGAATAGGCCACACAATAGGTCACTGAATAGGATAGGCAAACATTATTCAGTTTATGTAATCACTGTCAAGAACCAGAAACTGTTGAACATGTGCTGAGCGAGAACTGAATAAGTTTTATAGTTTTTATTCAAAATAATAAACAGGAATTCAATCTGCTGTATCTTCTTACAATCCAGTCTCAAGGATCATGTAAGGCTATGGTAACTTAATTGTACAACACATGATTAATTGAAAGATTATAGAGTTAAGAGCGTCTGTGTAATGTTACACTACAATCCCCTTTTGGTATTATGGTTTCCGTGGATCTCCTGTCCACACTCAATCCATTAGGTAGCGGTAAATGCACCTTTTCAGTTGGCTGCCAACCGCCATTAAAAGTAACAGAAGAAGAAGTCCTCTCATTGTTTTTCTCTCTCTTTCTCTTGACGAACTTAGATGTACAATGTGTTTGCAGAGAGCTCTGATATGGGAATCAATCTAAAAGTGAAGTGTCCATCCCGGAGACACCTGTCATGCTGGCAATGTCAAATAAATATGGGAAGGAGTGTCTGGAATGCCTGCCAACGTGGGCGAATAAGTTTGGATTTCCAGCTGGAGGTTCACTGAGCACTAATCAAATTGCAAATCTAAAAGCAAAATTGGAAAAAACAAAAAAAGAGATATTAGAGGGAAATAAAACGGTGTCTACAGAGGTAGTGAGAGACATGGAGAAGCACGAGAAATGGATCAAACTGTGGGAAACTGAGGCCGTAACTCGGGAAAGGAAGAAATTATGCAAACAGATGACCGGTGTGAGTGTGAAAGAGAGTGAGAGTGAGAGAGAGAGCAATCCACACCCTGCACAGAGCACACAGGCTGGTGCAGGCACAAGAACACATGTGCCCCTGCATATACACGGACACCCGCACCACAACACACACGGACACTCTCACCTGAACATATTACTGTGTCAGTTCCTTCTATTTACCCAGATCTCACCTGCCTTTCTGCTGCGCGGCTGGACCCGGATTTGGACGCCTGTCCAGTCAGAACCACCATGCCCACACTCGAGGAGGAGGACATGCTGGAGGTCGTCACCCACACAACACCAGAGAGGGCACCACCCGTACTTCAACCAGCGACACACCGCCAGGACAGCTTCTCACGTGTCCAATGATTGAAGTGGCCGGACCCGATGGGCAATTTTATGTGTACCGGCCCTGGTCAAAGGAGGAGGTCATGGCATTTGCCAAAGACTTTGAGGAGTTTTGCACCAAACACAGAGAGGTGCGTGCTTTGTGTGTGGTCAATTTGGACATTTCTATCGAGACACACACATCAACAGCGGCCTGGAGGGAATTATGGGTCGGACTGACTGGACGGGGCTGAAGGGGGGTCTCAGCGCGTGGCAGAAACAGCAGCCGGGACAACACACCCAGAGCACTTGTCTCTGCAGGAGGGTAACGAGCACGATACACTACTCACACACGCTATCGCTCATCTTGAGGCTCGAGCTGCTAAACCTAATGAAATTTATCTCACAACATCTCAATCAAGTTCTAAATTTCCAGAGTTCTCTTTAATTGTAATGGTGAAAAAAAATCAATTTTCTTGTGGACTCAGGAGCTACACGTTCTGTAGTAAAAAAATCTGCACAAAAAAAAAAAAAGCCCAAGTTAAGTGGTCGCTACACATATTCATTAGCGGCGTCTAGTGAGACATTAAAGGAACACTACACCTCTCCTTTAACATGCTCTGATAGCAGTGGTCAAAAAATTCAAACGTGAATTTCTATATTCTCATTTGTGTCCTGTCAATCTTCTTGGACGAGATCTCATGTGTCATTTGGGTCTTTGTCTCATCTCCACTTCAGATGGATTAAAAGGTGACGACTATCAAAGAATTAAATTATGATTCAAATTTCCTTATGGAGCTCACAGCTCCCAAATCTGATTTTCACTGGAAATTGACCCCTAATTCCTCAATTGAACTGATTTCTTTAGCTCAGAACAAAGTGAAGCAAACTGATGACACTGACTTTAGAGACGTAGGAGAGCTGCAACACATTCCTTGTTTGTCACAGACATAGAACTGAATGGTGCTATGCACTGGTGTTACTGTGGGGAAGATGTACTAATGACTGACTTCTTTTACTGGGATGATCATTTCTCTGGCGTCTCTGTGCCACTCCCAGACTATCTCGAAAATTTAAATTTGTCTAATACAAATATGTATCTTGCATTATCAAAACCTATTATGGCTAACTGGGGGGAAACTCAAGATTTTGTTAAAGATTTCTGTGGAGGACTGGGTTGAAATGCCTGATTCTGGTGCGTTGTTTTAACATTCCACAAAGTCTTGGAGACAGCGTTTGTCTCTAGCTTTGCATACGGTTTGTTGTGTTTCCAAAGACATAGATAAGAGCAATGCTGCTGAAGGAGTTTTTTTTTTCAAACCTTTACATGCAGAAGGCCACAAAGCGAGTCTTTCTAAATTACAATTCGTTAAAGAGGAAGTCACCTTCCTGGGTCATCTGATATCTGAACATGGCAAAAGCATTTCCACAAAGCGTGTTGCAACAATACAAAATATTCCAAAACCAATAACTAAAAAACAATTGATGTCATTCCTGGGAATGTGTTCATATTGTCGACAATTCATCCCAAATTATTCTGTAATGGAGTCTCCTTTAAGTGCACTCATCCATGGTAAAGGCCTTAGGACTAATGACAAAATGACCTGGACCAAGGAAGCAGACAAAGCTTTCTGTGAGTTGAAAATGGCCTTACAGAAGCCGCCAACTCTGACCCGACCCAACTAGACCTTTCACACTGACTGTCCACGAACGCAACGGCTGCATGACGTCTGTCCTTTTGACCACGGGGGCTCCCTACGACCTGTCGCTTATTTCTCTGCTAAACTGGACCCAGTTGCATAAAATTTCTCATCTTTCTATCTCATTGTTATGTTTCCACTGACCGGACCTGAGGGAGGAGCCGCTCACTAACCCTGATTTGATTCTTTTTCTAGATGGTTCTGCATCTTGGGACGCAGACACAGGACGGAACCGAGTAGGGTTTGCAGTGTGCACTAACTGAGAGGTGCTGGGCTCAGGTCCCCTGCCCAGACACATCTGTAACCATAGGACTGTGACCATTTTTACTGTATGTTTTGTGTCTCATGTAGCATCCATCCCACATTCTCTCAATGCCAAGCAGAGCTTTGCCACAACAGAGGAAATCTCTGTGTGGAAGAAGGCTGGGGCGTGGAAAAGGGGTGAAGTTTGGTTGGTCTGCTTATCTAAATATGTTTTCAGGCAGATGGTGCTGATTTCACATGGCCGTGACCTGCATCGAAGGGGGGAATGATAAATCGGTTCACAAAGATTTTAAAATTTATGCCCAAAAGATTTGTCGATGCTTAGTCCCGGCATGTGGAGGCGTTTCCATGCAAACACGCCTCCAGCAACGCAGTGGTCAAAGCTCTGATCACAGAGTACCACGCCGGGGCATGGCGTCCTGTAAAGAATTGTATGCACTGTTGTTCTCTATTTCTGTGCAGGTGAAAACTGCTCTCCCAAAGGCAGCTGAAGCTGTCCTTCAAACCAGGGGAATGGATCCTGGTCCGTTCTTCTCATCGCAGACACTGCAGTGGATTCACGCATCACACTGCAGAGCCATCTTCAGCTCACCTGTGGAGATCAACGACAACGCGGCTGTCTGTCCACCTGTGGGTCAGACACACGGGCCGACCACTGAGGACGTCGTGGGACCTTTGAATTTTGCAACAATCTCAAGTGCGAGAGAGCGGGGGGCAGAGCAGGTCGTAAGGCCAGAGCGGTCGTAACCAGAGCGGTCTGATCGGGTGCTCCGAGCACGTGGCACTTTGCCAAACCACAGCACAGTTTAAAGCTCCACTTTTCTCTGCAGCGTTTGGTAATCACACTCTCCACTTTCCCACTTTCCTCATGGCTCCTGAGCCACACCTGGAGCCCAAGAGCTCTATAACAAGATCGACAGGAGCACCGGCAGGTCTTTGAACTGTAGAATCATGTTTCTTGTCCCGTTGTTGTTGTTGTTGCTGTTGTTTGCAGCTTTAATATGGTTGATACTTCTTATTGCTCTGCTTAATTTGATATGTCCAAAAGAACAAAGTCTAGACCGTAAAACTCGCACTCTGCAGAATCATGACTCACCTAAAGCCAAGACTCACCTTACATACACTAGCAATCATTCCACTGTCTACACACTAAATTAACCTTAATCAAACCATCAGAAAATTTAGAACTGAGACCACTCTTTGGACTTTTCAACATTAAACCTGGCTCTAAATTTACATGCTTCGCACAGAACATTACATCCGTAGACCTAGTATCTGAACTTAAACCAACACGCGTGGGACAAATCCCTAATATATATTGTTCTACAGTATATGTCCCGTGCACTTATCTAGAGGACGGCACACACCTGAACACATCCCAGGCGAGTCCTGGAACCACATTTTGGGGACCATTCCAATAGAGGATTACATGTTTCTTTGTGGATCTTACATGTATGAATGTCTTCCGGCGGGATGGGTGGGCCGATGTGCCGCTGTGGTCCCTTCAGATCATTCATACATAATATCCAGCACACCACATGTCACACACAGGGCACAAAGGGATCTGCTGCCTCATGACTCTGGTTGGAGTTCTGATGTGCCAGATGACCACAAAATTTGGACAACAGGGGAAAAAGTATTATTGGCATTGTTCCCAAATCTAGGTGTGGGTAAACTGATGTTGCGTGTAGAGACTCTTAGCTATAGATTTACTTCCTTTATCAACACAACACTTGCTACTATTGAATTACAGAGAGAAGAGCTGCATGCACTTCGCGCAGTGGCACTTCAGAATCACATCGTCCTCGATCTGATTACAGCCTCAAAGGGTGGAGTCTGCATTTTACTACGCCAAGCTTGTTGTACATACATTCCCGCTAACTATGAGGATGGAGGAGCAATCCAACAGGGACTCGTTTGGAAATTTGACTAAGCTCCGTGATCTCATGGAGTCAGAGACTCTGTTCCACACTCACTCTTCGTCGGTGTTCGACTGGTCTCTGTCCTCCTGGCATAACAGACTTATCAATTTTGCTATAATTATGGTAGTGATCTTAATCCTGTTCTCCTGTGTGATCCCATGCTTACACAGGATGTGATCCCATGCTTACACAGGATGATTAGTAAGACGGTTTCTGCCCAATTTGTGTCCATTCAAATGACAGGACCTAACACAATCACTCCACCTGGTGATTCTGATCATGTGAGTGACTCAGATGATGACTCCATCTGCAGAGGATCCTGTAGATTAGATTAGAACCACTTGGTTTTGTTTTTTCATCTATTCTTAATCTTATACTTAACCTAATCACCGGAGATGAACTAATCATTGTTTGCGTTTTAAATACATGTGCTCATTTTGCGGTAATGTGAGGATTGAGACACTGGTTTAAAGTCCCAGGACAAAGGTTTATCCTCTGAACAGGTGTTAAGTGTTTCTCCTTTGACAGTTTTGCTTCTGCTGAATTTTGATGATGTGCTTAACATTCTTTTGATTTTCAGGTTGTTGATTTACTTATATTGATTGATACATTGTTGACATTTTTGCTAATGATAATAATAAACCAGGGGTTTGATTCTAATCATAAGGGGGGAATTGTGGTGTAAAAATGTAATGTCTTTGCCTGATGCCATAGAACTTAGGTCAACATATGTGTAACATTCGGGTCACACCTATTATGACTCTGTATGCAGACATCCCTGGGTAAACAGACTGACAGCTGCGGATCCAAGGATGTCTCGCATGCGGTAGAACATTGAGTGTGTTTTTCTGCAATATGTTTAGACTGGTTTTGTGCATACGTGGCACCTGCTGTGCTTTAATAAGCTGAACTCAATGTTTGCTCTGGGCAGATCAGGGAGGGACAGAAAGGCAAATGTCAGGGAGAGCTTTTTGGCTGTGCACGGCTAAAATAAAGAACCACTTTTGAACAAGACAACTTGGTTATATTTTGCCTCATTTTCTCTGTCATTTGTTATAGAATAGTTTCCGCAACAACTACTACAGTAGGTGGTGGTAAATGCACCTTTTCAGTTCGCTGCGAACCGAGGAGCGCATGCAGCAGGACAAAGGTGGGACAGATGAGAGACAGAGGAGGGACAGAGCAAACATGTGTGAGGGGCAAAAAGGCAGACGTGCGAGTGGGGCACAGAGGCAGACCTGTGTGAGGGGCACAGAGGCCGACCTGTGTGAGGTGCACAGAGGCAGACCTGTGTGAGGGGCACAGAGGCCGACCTGTGTGAGGGGCACAGAGGCAGACCTGTGTGAGGGGCACAGAGGCAGACCTGTGTGAGGGGCACAGAGGCCGACTTGTGTGAGGGGGACAGAGGCAGACGTGTGTGTGTGAGGGTCACAGAGGCAGACGTGTGTGTGTGAGGAGCACAGAGGCCGACCTGTGTGAGGGGCACAGAGGCCGACCTGTGTGAGGGGCACAGAGGCAGACCTGTGTGAGGGGCACAGAGGCCGACCTGTGTGAGGGGCACAGAGGCAGACCTGTGTGAGGGGCACAGAGGCCGACCTGTGTGAGGGGCACAGAGGCAGACCTGTGTGAGGGGCACAGAGGCAGACTTGTGTGAGGGGCACAGAGACAGACGTGTGTGTGTGAGGGGCACAGAGGCAGACCTGTGTGAGGGGCACAGAGGCAGACTTGTGTGAGGGGCACAGAGGCAGACGTGTGTGTGTGAGGAGCACAGAGGCAGACCTGTGTGAGGGGCACAGGCAGACGTGTGTGAGGGGGACAGAGGCAGACGTGTGTGAGGTGCACAGAGGCAGACCTGTGTGTGTGAGGGGCACAGAGACAGACGTGTGTGTGTGAGGAGCACAGAGACAGACCTGTGTGAGGGGACAGAGGCAGACGTGTGTGTGTGAGGAGCACAGAGGCAGACCTGTGTGAGGGGCACAGAGGCAGACCTGTGTGAGGGGCACAGAGGCCGACCTGTGTGAGGGGCACAGAGGCAGACTTGTGTGAGGGGGACAGAGGCAGACGTGTGTGTGTGAGGGGCACAGAGACAGACGTGTGTGTGTGAGGAGCACAGAGACAGACCTGTGTGAGGGGGACAGAGGCAGACGTGTGTGTGTGAGGAGCACAGAGGCAGACCTGTGTGAGGGGCACAGAGGCAGACCTGTGTGAGGGGCACAGAGGCCGACCTGTGTGAGGGGCACAGAGGCAGACCTGTGTGAGGGGCACAGAGGCAGACCTGTGTGAGGGGCACAGAGGCCGACTTATGTGAGGGGGACAGAGGCAGACGTGTGTGTGTGAGGGGCACAGAGACAGACGTGTGTGTGTGAGGAGCACAGAGACAGACCTGTGTGAGGGGGACAGAGGCAGACGTGTGTGTGTGAGGAGCACAGAGACAGACCTGTGTGAGGGGGACAGAGGCAGACGTGTGCGAGGGGCACAGAGGCCGACCTGTGTGAGGGGCACAGAGGCCGACCTGTGTGAGGGGCACAGAGGCAGACCTGTGTGAGGGGCACAGAGGCAGACCTGTGTGAGGGGCACAGAGGCCGACCTGTGTGAGGGGCACAGAGGCAGACCTGTGTGAGGGGCACAGAGGCCGACCTGTGTGAGGGGCACAGAGGCAGACCTGTGTGAGGGGCACAGAGGCAGACTTGTGTGAGGGGCACAGAGACAGACGTGTGTGTGTGAGGGGCACAGAGGCAGACCTGTGTGAGGGGCACAGAGGCAGACTTGTGTGAGGGGCACAGAGGCAGACGTGTGTGTGTGAGGAGCACAGAGGCCGACCTGTGTGAGGGGCACAGAGGCAGACCTGTGTGAGGGGCACAGGCAGACGTGTGTGAGGGGCACAGAGGCCGACTTGTGTGAGGGGGACAGAGGCAGACGTGTGTGTGTGAGGGGCACAGAGACAGACGTCTGTGTGTGAGGAGCACAGAGACAGACCTGTGTGAGGGGGACAGAGGCAGACGTGTGCGAGGGGCACAGAGGCCGACCTGTGGGAGGGGCACAGAGGCTGACCTGTGTGAGGGGCACAGAGGCAGACCTGTGTGAGGGGCACAGAGGCAGACCTGTGTGTGGGGGACAGAGGCAGACATGTGCGAGGGGCACAGAGGCCGACCTGTGTGAGGGGCACAGAGGCAGACCTGTGTGAGGGGCACAGAGGCAGACCTGTGTGAGGGGCACAGAGGCAGACTTGTGTGAGGGGGACAGAGGCAGATGTGTGTGCATCAACAATGGAGGCGGAGAACATGGTCCACTCGGACTCAATGTCCCCAGCCTCCCCCGGGATATGGGAGAAGCTCTCCCGGAGGTGCGAGTTGAATACCCTACTGACAGAGGGCTCCACTAGACGTTCCCAACAGACCTTCACAATGCGCTTGGGTCTGCCAAGTCTGTCCGGCTTCCTCCTCCACCAGCGGATCCAACTCACCACCAGGTGGTGATCGGTTGACAACTCTGCCCCTCTCTTCACCCGAGTGTCCAAGACACGCGGCCGGAGGTCAGATGACACGACAACAAAGTCGATCATTGACCTCCGGCCTAGGGTGTCCTGGTGCCATGTGCACTGATGGACACCCTTGTGCTTGAACATGGTGTTCGTTATGGACAATCCGTGGCTAGCACAGAAGTCCAATAACTGAACACCGCTCGGGTTCAGATCGGGGAAGCCGTTCTTCCCGATCACCCCTCTCCAGGTGTCACTGTCATTGCCCACGTGGGTGTTGAAGTCCCCCAGTAGAACAATGGAGTCCCCGGTCGGTGCACTGTCCAGTACTCCTCCCAAGGACTCCAAGAAGGCCGGGTACTCTGCACTGCTGTTCGGCCCGTAGGCCGCCACAACAGTGAGAGACCTGTCCCCCACCCGAAGGCGGAGGGACGTGACCCTCTCGTTCACAGGGGTAAACTCCAACACGTGGCGGCTGAGCTGAGGGGTTATAAGCAAGCCCACACCAGCCCGCCGCCTCTCCCCGCGGGCAACACCAGAGAAGTGGAGCGTCCAGCCCGTCTCAAGGAGATGGGTTCCAGAGGCCAAACTGTGCGTGGAGGTGAGGCCGACTATATCTAGTCGGCATCGCTCAACCTCCCGCACAAGCTCAGGCTCTTTCCCCCCCAGCGAGGTGACATTCCATGTCCCCAGAGTTAGTCTCTGTGTCTGGAGATCTGGTTCTATTTGATTAAGGTGAGAAGGTCTCCTTCATTTGGGTTCCTGCCCATGTTGGGGTGGCTGGTAATAAAACGGCTGATTTTCTACCAAAAAGTCCTTAAAACTGTCATCTAACTGTCATCAATTGATGACAGTTTTAAGGATTTTTTTTATTATTAAGAGCCATGTATATAAACTTTGGCAGGATTATTGGAATTTCTGTGATGCTGGACAGCATCTGTATCTGCATCAGAAGCCGCCAACTCTGACCCGACCCAACTAGACCTTTCACACTGACTGTCCACGAACGCAACGGCTGCATGACGTCTGTCCTTTTGACCACGGGGGCTCCCTACGACCTGTCGCTTATTTCTCTGCTAAACTGGACCCAGTTGCATAAAATTTCTCATCTTTCTATCTATTGTTATGTTTCCACTGACCGGACCTGAGGGAGGAGCCGCTCACTAACCCTGATTTGATTCTTTTTCTAGATGGTTCTGCATCTTGGGACGCAGACACAGGACGGAACCGAGTAGGGTTTGCAGTGTGCACTAACTGAGAGGTGCTGGGCTCAGGTCCCCTGCCCAGACACATCTGTAACCATAGGACTGTGACCATTTTTACTGTATGTTTTGTGTCTCATGTAGCATCCATCCCACATTCTCTCAATGCCAAGCAGAGCTTTGCCACAACAGAGGAAATCTCTGTGTGGAAGAAGGCTGGGGCGTGGAAAAGGGGTGAAGTTTGGTTGGTCTGCTTATCTAAATATGTTTTCAGGCAGATGGTGCTGATTTCACATGGCCGTGACCTGCATCGAAGGGGGGAATGATAAATCGGTTCACAAAGATTTTAAAATTTATGCCCAAAAGATTTGTCGATGCTTAGTCCCGGCATGTGGAGGCGTTTCCATGCAAACACGCCTCCAGCAACGCAGTGGTCAAAGCTCTGATCACAGAGTACCACGCCGGGGCATGGCGTCCTGTAAAGAATTGTATGCACTGTTGTTCTCTATTTCTGTGCAGGTGAAAACTGCTCTCCCAAAGGCAGCTGAAGCTGTCCTTCAAACCAGGGGAATGGATCCTGGTCCGTTCTTCTCATCGCAGACACTGCAGTGGATTCACGCATCACACTGCAGAGCCATCTTCAGCTCACCTGTGGAGATCAACGACAACGCGGCTGTCTGTCCACCTGTGGGTCAGACACACGGGCCGACCACTGAGGACGTCGTGGGACCTTTGAATTTTGCAACAATCTCAAGTGCGAGAGAGCGGGGGGCAGAGCAGGTCGTAAGGCCAGAGCGGTCGTAACCAGAGCGGTCTGATCGGGTGCTCCGAGCACGTGGCACTTTGCCAAACCACAGCACAGTTTAAAGCTCCACTTTTCTCTGCAGCGTTTGGTAATCACACTCTCCACTTTCCCACTTTCCTCATGGCTCCTGAGCCACACCTGGAGCCCAAGAGCTCTATAACAAGATCGACAGGAGCACCGGCAGGTCTTTGAACTGTAGAATCATGTTTCTTGTCCCGTTGTTGTTGTTGTTGCTGTTGTTTGCAGCTTTAATATGGTTGATACTTCTTATTGCTCTGCTTAATTTGATATGTCCAAAAGAACAAAGTCTAGACCGTAAAACTCGCACTCTGCAGAATCATGACTCACCTAAAGCCAAGACTCACCTTACATACACTAGCAATCATTCCACTGTCTACACACTAAATTAACCTTAATCAAACCATCAGAAAATTTAGAACTGAGACCACTCTTTGGACTTTTCAACATTAAACCTGGCTCTAAATTTACATGCTTCGCACAGAACATTACATCCGTAGACCTAGTATCTGAACTTAAACCAACACGCGTGGGACAAATCCCTAATATATATTGTTCTACAGTATATGTCCCGTGCACTTATCTAGAGGACGGCACACACCTGAACACATCCCAGGCGAGTCCTGGAACCACATTTTGGGGACCATTCCAATAGAGGATTACATGTTTCTTTGTGGATCTTACATGTATGAATGTCTTCCGGCGGGATGGGTGGGCCGATGTGCCGCTGTGGTCCCTTCAGATCATTCATACATAATATCCAGCACACCACATGTCACACACAGGGCACAAAGGGATCTGCTGCCTCATGACTCTGGTTGGAGTTCTGATGTGCCAGATGACCACAAAATTTGGACAACAGGGGAAAAAGTATTATTGGCATTGTTCCCAAATCTAGGTGTGGGTAAACTGATGTTGCGTGTAGAGACTCTTAGCTATAGATTTACTTCCTTTATCAACACAACACTTGCTACTATTGAATTACAGAGAGAAGAGCTGCATGCACTTCGCGCAGTGGCACTTCAGAATCACATCGTCCTCGATCTGATTACAGCCTCAAAGGGTGGAGTCTGCATTTTACTACGCCAAGCTTGTTGTACATACATTCCCGCTAACTATGAGGATGGAGGAGCAATCCAACAGGGACTCGTTTGGAAATTTGACTAAGCTCCGTGATCTCATGGAGTCAGAGACTCTGTCCCACACTCACTCTTCGTCGGTGTTCGACTGGTCTCTGTCCTCCTGGCATAACAGACTTATCAATTTTGCTATAATTATGGTAGTGATCTTAATCCTGTTCTCCTGTGTGATCCCATGCTTACACAGGATGTGATCCCATGCTTACACAGGATGATTAGTAAGACGGTTTCTGCCCAATTTGTGTCCATTCAAATGACAGGACCTAACACAATCACTCCACCTGGTGATTCTGATCATGTGAGTGACTCAGATGATGACTCCATCTGCAGAGGATCCTGTAGATTAGATTAGAACCACTTGGTTTTGTTTTTTCATCTATTCTTAATCTTATACTTAACCTAATCACCGGAGATGAACTAATCATTGTTTGCGTTTTAAATACATGTGCTCATTTTGCGGTAATGTGAGGATTGAGACACTGGTTTAAAGTCCCAGGACAAAGGTTTATCCTCTGAACAGGTGTTAAGTGTTTCTCCTTTGACAGTTTTGCTTCTGCTGAATTTTGATGATGTGCTTAACATTCTTTTGATTTTCAGGTTGTTGATTTACTTATATTGATTGATACATTGTTGACATTTTTGCTAATGATAATAATAAACCAGGGGTTTGATTCTAATCATAAGGGGGGAATTGTGGTGTAAAAATGTAATGTCTTTGCCTGATGCCATAGAACTTAGGTCAACATATGTGTAACATTCGGGTCACACCTATTATGACTCTGTATGCAGACATCCCTGGGTAAACAGACTGACAGCTGCGGATCCAAGGATGTCTCGCATGCGGTAGAACATTGAGTGTGTTTTTCTGCAATATGTTTAGACTGGTTTTGTGCATACGTGGCACCTGCTGTGCTTTAATAAGCTGAACTCAATGTTTGCTCTGGGCAGATCAGGGAGGGACAGAAAGGCAAATGTCAGGGAGAGCTTTTTGGCTGTGCACGGCTAAAATAAAGAACCACTTTTGAACAAGACAACTTGGTTATATTTTGCCTCATTTTCTCTGTCATTTGTTATAGAATAGTTTCCGCAACAACTACTACAGTAGGTGGTGGTAAATGCACCTTTTCAGTTCGCTGCGAACCGAGGAGCGCATGCAGCAGGACAAAGGTGGGACAGATGAGAGACAGAGGAGGGACAGAGCAAACATGTGTGAGGGGCAAAAAGGCAGACGTGCGAGTGGGGCACAGAGGCAGACCTGTGTGAGGGGCACAGAGGCCGACCTGTGTGAGGTGCACAGAGGCAGACCTGTGTGAGGGGCACAGAGGCCGACCTGTATGAGGGGCACAGAGGCAGACCTGTGTGAGGGGCACAGAGGCAGACCTGTGTGAGGGGGACAGAGGCAGACGTGTGTGTGTGAGGGTCACAGAGACAGACGTGTGTGTGTGAGGAGCACAGAGACAGACCTGTGTGAGGGGGACAGAGGCAGACGTGTGTGTGTGAGGAGCACAGAGGCCGACCTGTGTGAGGGGCACAGAGGCCGACCTGTGTGAGGGGCACAGAGGCAGACCTGTGTGAGGGGCACAGAGGCCGACCTGTGTGAGGGGCACAGAGGCAGACCTGTGTGAGGGGCACAGAGGCCGACCTGTGTGAGGGGCACAGAGGCAGACCTGTGTGAGGGGCACAGAGGCAGACTTGTGTGAGGGGCACAGAGGCAGACGTGTGTGTGTGAGGGGCACAGAGGCAGACCTGTGTGAGGGGCACAGAGGCAGACTTGTGTGAGGGGCACAGAGGCAGACGTGTGTGTGTGAGGAGCACAGAGGCAGACCTGTGTGAGGGGCACAGAGGCAGACCTGTGTGAGGGGCACAGGCAGACGTGTGTGAGGGGGACAGAGGCAGACGTGTGTGAGGTGCACAGAGGCAGACCTGTGTGTGTGAGGGGCACAGAGACAGACGTGTGTGTGTGAGGAGCACAGAGACAGACCTGTGTGAGGGGACAGAGGCAGACGTGTGTGTGTGAGGAGCACAGAGGCAGACCTGTGTGAGGGGCACAGAGGCAGACCTGTGTGAGGGGCACAGAGGCCGACCTGTGTGAGGGGCACAGAGGCAGACTTGTGTGAGGGGGACAGAGGCAGACGTGTGTGTGTGAGGGGCACAGAGACAGACGTGTGTGTGTGAGGAGCACAGAGACAGACCTGTGTGAGGGGGACAGAGGCAGACATGTGTGTGTGAGGAGCACAGAGGCAGACCTGTGTGAGGGGCACAGAGGCAGACCTGTGTGAGGGGCACAGAGGCCGACCTGTGTGAGGGGCACAGAGGCAGACCTGTGTGAGGGGCACAGAGGCAGACCTGTGTGAGGGGCACAGAGGCCGACCTGTGTGAGGGGCACAGAGGCAGACCTGTGTGAGGGGCACAGAGGCAGACCTGTGTGAGGGGCACAGAGGCCGACTTATGTGAGGGGGACAGAGGCAGACGTGTGTGTGTGAGGGGCACAGAGACAGACGTGTGTGTGTGAGGAGCACAGAGACAGACCTGTGTGAGGGGGACAGAGGCAGACGTGTGTGTGTGAGGAGCACAGAGACAGACCTGTGTGAGGGGCACAGAGGCAGACCTGTGTGAGGGGGACAGAGGCAGACGTGTGCGAGGGGCACAGAGGCCGACCTGTGTGAGGGGCACAGAGGCCGACCTGTGTGAGGGGCACAGAGGCAGACCTGTGTGAGGGGCACAGAGGCCGACCTGTGTGAGGGGCACAGAGGCAGACCTGTGTGAGGGGCACAGAGTCCGACCTGTGTGAGGGGCACAGAGGCAGACCTGTGTGAGGGGCACAGAGGCAGACTTGTGTGAGGGGCACAGAGACAGACGTGTGTGTGTGAGGGGCACAGAGGCAGACCTGTGTGAGGGGCACAGAGGCAGACTTGTGTGAGGGGCACAGAGGCAGACGTGTGTGTGTGAGGAGCACAGAGGCCGACCTGTGTGAGGGGCACAGAGGCAGACCTGTGTGAGGGGCACAGGCAGACGTGTGTGAGGGGCACAGAGGCCGACTTGTGTGAGGGGGACAGAGGCAGACGTGTGTGTGTGAGGGGCACAGAGACAGACGTCTGTGTGTGAGGAGCACAGAGACAGACCTGTGTGAGGGGGACAGAGGCAGACGTGTGCGAGGGGCACAGAGGCCGACCTGTGGGAGGGGCACAGAGGCTGACCTGTGTGAGGGGCACAGAGGCAGACCTGTGTGAGGGGCACAGAGGCAGACCTGTGTGTGGGGGACAGAGGCAGACATGTGCGAGGGGCACAGAGGCCGACCTGTGTGAGGGGCACAGAGGCAGACCTGTGTGAGGGGCACAGAGGCAGACCTGTGTGAGGGGCACAGAGGCAGACTTGTGTGAGGGGGACAGAGGCAGATGTGTGTGCATCAACAATGGAGGCGGAGAACATGGTCCACTCGGACTCAATGTCCCCAGCCTCCCCCGGGATATGGGAGAAGCTCTCCCGGAGGTGCGAGTTGAATACCCTACTGACAGAGGGCTCCACTAGACGTTCCCAACAGACCTTCACAATGCGCTTGGGTCTGCCAAGTCTGTCCGGCTTCCTCCTCCACCAGCGGATCCAACTCACCACCAGGTGGTGATCGGTTGACAACTCTGCCCCTCTCTTCACCCGAGTGTCCAAGACACGCGGCCGGAGGTCAGATGACACGACAACAAAGTCGATCATTGACCTCCGGCCTAGGGTGTCCTGGTGCCATGTGCACTGATGGACACCCTTGTGCTTGAACATGGTGTTCGTTATGGACAATCCGTGGCTAGCACAGAAGTCCAATAACTGAACACCGCTCGGGTTCAGATCGGGGAAGCCGTTCTTCCCGATCACCCCTCTCCAGGTGTCACTGTCATTGCCCACGTGGGTGTTGAAGTCCCCCAGTAGAACAATGGAGTCCCCGGTCGGTGCACTGTCCAGTACTCCTCCCAAGGACTCCAAGAAGGCCGGGTACTCTGCACTGCTGTTCGGCCCGTAGGCCGCCACAACAGTGAGAGACCTGTCCCCCACCCGAAGGCGGAGGGACGTGACCCTCTCGTTCACAGGGGTAAACTCCAACACGTGGCGGCTGAGCTGAGGGGTTATAAGCAAGCCCACACCAGCCCGCCGCCTCTCCCCGCGGGCAACACCAGAGAAGTGGAGCGTCCAGCCCGTCTCAAGGAGATGGGTTCCAGAGGCCAAACTGTGCGTGGAGGTGAGGCCGACTATATCTAGTCGGCATCGCTCAACCTCCCGCACAAGCTCAGGCTCTTTCCCCCCCAGCGAGGTGACATTCCATGTCCCCAGAGTTAGTCTCTGTGTCTGGAGATCTGGTCGCCGAGGCCCCTGCCGTCGACTGCCGCCCAGATCTCTCTGCACTGGCCCCTTATGGATCCTCCTGCGGGTGGTGGGCCCACGGGAGGGCGGCCCCACGTCGCTCTTTCGGGCTGTGCCTCTCCTTGAACCGACACCTTAACGTGGTGGAGGGGTTTGAGCGCCCGAATGATCCCGGGAGCTATGTTGTCGGGGGCTTCATGCCCCTGGTAGGGTCTCCCAAGGCAAACAGGTCCTAGGTGACGGGTCAGACAAAGATCGGTTCAGAAGCCTCGTATGATGTCTACAAGAACAAGGCAGTTTACGTCGCCCGGATCGGCGTCACCGGGGCCCCATCCTGGAGCCAGGCCTGGGATGGGTGATCCATGGCGAGCGCCTGGTGGCCGGGTCTTACCCCACGGGGCCCGGCAGTAAATGTACTGGGCTAAAATATAACTGCTGTTTAATGTTCTTTTTGAAGATCTGGATTTGCCTTCAGACCTCCCTGTTGCCCCTGCTCCTGTTGCCCCTGCTCCTGCTGCTCCTGCCCCTGCCCCTGTTGCTCCTGCTCCTGCTCCTTCAGGGGCTGTTTTTTGTAGGCCCACAAGGAAGAGGTGCTGGAGCCAGAGTCCTCCGGCTTTGAGAGGGAGGTGCTGGCAGCGCTCTAGGACTGACCCTCCTCATGTTCCATCGGCTTCCTCTCCTGCAGAGGGTTCCAGCTCATTCAAAAGAATGTGTAAAATTACAAATGTATAAATTACTATATGAAAATAGTTCATTTGATTTCAATCTGGAACCATTGGAGCTGCAGGAGAAATGGACTCCTTTTTCCTCTGTGTCCCCCACTCTTCTCCAGGCCATATATTAGTTAGTATATAGTTCTGTATATATATATATATATATATATATATATATATATATATATATATATATATATATATATATATAGTTATTTATTTTTCCACAAAATAAATTACATTTTATATTCTAAAACGTGTGTCCTGTATACACGCACCTTTTTCACATATATAATACTGGGTAGTTTGTGGGAAAATCAGTGGCTAGATAGAAAATCGGTATCGGAAAAATCGGTTTTGGCAGGTCCAACCTCCTTAAAAAACGGAAATCGGTATCGGCCAAGAATTTTGGAATCGGTGCATCTCTAATTACAATCAGAATCAGAATAAGTTTATTGCCATTTATCAATGAACAGGATTCACGGACATAGGAACTTGTCCTGGCGGTTCGGTGCAACAAAAACATAACACTGAACAATAAATACAAAAACAATGGACAATAAATAACTACCGGGTATTAAAATGGTTAGGTAGAGTTAAAAATAGACATGATATGTACACAAAATAAAATATGTGGTGCAATAAAAGTGGATAGTGCAGTGAGTGCAAAGTGCTAAGTAGTGTTCATGAGTACAACGGCAGAGGGAAAAAAACTGTTCTTATGATGGGAGGTTCTGGTCCGGATGGACCGTAGCCTCCTGCCTGAGGGGAGTGGCCTCCTGCCTGAGGGGAGTGGCCTACTGCCTGAGGGGAGTGGCCTCCTGCCTGAGGGGAGTGGCTCAAATAGTCCGTGTGCCGGGTGAGAAGGGTCGGCTGTGATTCGACCTGCACGTCCTAGAGTCCTGCAGAGGTACAGGTCCTGCAGAGATGGAAGGTTGCGGCATATCACCTTCTCAGTGGAGCGCACAATGTGCTGTAGTCTCTGTTTGTCCCTGGCTGTGGGTCCAGCGTACCACACGGTGAGTGAGGTGGTGAGGATGGACTCGATGATGGCCATGTAGAACTGGTGATGGTAATACCAAGAAAGCGGAGGGAGTCCACAGTGGAGATGGGGGAACCCGAGATGGTGAGGGGGGGCTGGGGGGCTTTACCTTTCCTGAAGTCCACGACCATCTCCACTGTTTTCTGGGCGTTGAGCTCTAGGTTGTTACCGCTGCAACAGGACACCAGCCGGTCCACCTCCCTCCTGTAGGCAGACTCATCCCCGTCCGAGATGAGCCCGATGAGGGTGGTGTCATCCGCAAACTTGATTAGTTTGACGGAGGTGTGGCTGGAGGTGCAGTAGTTCGTGTATAGGGAGAAGAGCAGGGGAGAAAGTACGCAGCCCTGTGGTGCACCAGTGCTGATGGTCCGAGACATTCTTCCCCAGCCGCACGCACTGTGTCTGATCTGTCTGGAAGTCAGTGCTCCACCTGCAGGTGGAGTCGGGTACGTTGAGCTGGAGGAGCTTGTCCTGAAGCAGAGCAGGGAGGATGGTGTTGAAAGCCGAGCTGAAGTCCACAAACAGGATCCTGGCGTAGGTTCCCGGGGAGTCCAGATGCTGCAGGGTGAAGTGGAGTGCAAGGTTGATGGTGTCGTCCACAGACCTGTTGGCTCTGTAGGCAAATTGCAGGGGGTCCAGCAGGGAGGAGGTGAAGGACTTGAGGTGGGGGAGGACCAGGCGCTCAAATGACTTCATGACTACAGACGTCAGCGCCACAGGCCTGTAGTCATTAAGTCCAGTGATGCGGGGCTTCTTGGGGACAGGGACGATGATGGATGACTTGAAGCAGGCTGGGACATGGCATGACTCCAGGGAGGTGTTAAATGTGAAGACAGGGGCCAGCTCGCCTGCGCAGTGTCTTAAGGTGGCCGGGTGACACCGTCTGGTCCAGCAGCTTTTCGCGGGTTGGATTTGCGGAATAGTCTGCACAGGTCCTGTTCCTGAACTGTAAGAGGGGTGGGGGAGGTGGGGAGGACCGGGGTTGGGATGGCAGGTGGCCACAGTGGGGGAGGGGGAGTCAAATCTGCAGTAGAAAGTGTTAAGTTGTTGTGCCAGTTTAATATTGTCCACAGCAGGGGGGGCGCTGGGCTTGTAGTTGATGAGAAGCCGGAGCCCACTCCACACAGAGGCGGGGTTGTTGTCAGAGAACTGCTGCTTCAGACGTATATTGTAACGGGTTCTAGCTCTCGATACCTCCCTGCTAAACCCGTACTTTGCCTCTTTGTAGCGTTCTCTGTCGCCGGCCCGGTGTGCTGCCTCTTTCTGCCGCCTCAACTGTCTCAGTTTGGGTGTGAACCCGGGTTTGTCATTGTTGAATGTGACTTTGGTGTGTGTTGGTATGATGCTGTCCTTACAGAATTGAATGTATGATGTCACAGTGTCCGTGTACTCATCCAAACAGCTCTGAACACCTCCCAGTCTGTAATATCCAAACACGCACGTAGCTCCTCCACTGCCTCATTGGTCCACCTCTTGGAAGTCCTCACTACAGGTTTACAGAGTTTTAGCCTCTGTCTGTACGTGGGGATCAGGTGGATCATGACGTGGTCTGATGCGCCCAGCGCGGCTCGGGTCACAGCACGGAGGGCGTTATTGACTGTTGTGTAGCAGTGATCCAGCGTGTTCTGCTCTCTGGTCGGGACTTTAATACACTGTCTGTACTTTGGTAGTTCATTGGTGGGATTCCCCTTGTTAAAATCGCCCAGGATAATACACAAGGAGTCCGGGAAGGAGTTTTCCACGCTCCGTACCTGCTCCTGCGTGCACGCGCTCGGAGGGATGTAAACAGCAGCGAGGATAAACGAGGAAAGCTCACGTGAACTGTAGAATGGTTTGCAGTTGATGAAGAGGTATTCCAGATCAGGAGAGCAGAATTTGGAGATCACAGTCACATCTGAAGCCCAGGCGTTGTTGATGTAAAAACAAACGCCGCCGCCGCCGCGTTTTCCGCCCGAGAGGAGCCTTTGGTCCGCCCGGTGCAGCTGAAAGCCCTGTAACTCCACGGTGCAATCTGAGACGGATTCGCTCAGCCACGTCTCCGTAAAGCACAGCATGGGGGAAGAGGAAAAGTCTCTGTTCCGTCTTGACAGCAACGCCAATTCGTCCAGTTTGTTTGGTAACGAGTTCACATTGGACAGGAAGATCCCAGGTAAGGGCGTACGCGTGCCTCGCTTCCTCAGCCGCACGAGCGTGCCAGCCTGTCTTCCTCTTCTGCGGCGTCTCGCGGCTTTAGCCACGGTGGCTGCCCACGAGTCCGAAGGTTTACTGGTCCGAAGGTTCACAAGTCCGAAAATTCCGAAATTTTCACATGTCCGAAGGTTTATTAGTCCGAAGGTGTTATGGCCCGTTCAAACCGCAAACGCCTATTCGCGCGTTATGGCGAAGTTGGACGCAAGTACGTATGAAGAAAAACGCAAATACGCCGCGTTCTCGACGCAAGGGAGCAGAGCCGAAATATAGTAAGCAGACGCGCGTTTGCCGCGTGCGCATGCGCAGTGGAGGTGTTGTCAGTCTGGCTTCTCTGGTGTAATGGCGGATCAAAGTTGAGAGAGTGCCTTTTGCGTATTTGCTCTTCAAAGCCCAAAAACGGAGACGCTCGGCGGCGTGTCTGGAACCACCAGTGATCCGAGTTGAGTCAATACCATCATTTGCTTCAAGACTGGATAAACATCGCTCTCAGCTGTAGTTTCGTTTGTCCCGGGTCCTGACTTGTTTCCCGCATTGGTGCGCGGACATGTACCAGGACAACAACAACAACTACAGGCGCCTGTCCATCTGTCCATCAGGTCAGTACAGAAATATTCATGTCTGAGCGCAATAATAAAGTGTATCTGCTGTGTATGTGCTGTGTATGTGCTGTGTATGTGCTGTCTATGTGCTGTGTATGTGCTGTGTATGTGCTGTGTATGTGCTGTCTATGTGCTGTGTATGTGCTGTGTATCTGCTGTGTATAATAATAATAATAATAACTTTTATTTATATAGCGCTTTTCAGTGACCCAAAGACGCTGAACATAATAAAAAAAGGGGGGGGGGGTATTTACAGACAGGGGGGGACAACACGTACAGTACACATTAATATACAGATAAAATGAACAAGACAGAAGAAGTAGAGAGAAAAAGATGGGGATGTAACAGGGGGTAGAAGAGTAGGCAATGGGGTAGAGGAGGCTAGGGGTAGGGGCTGTGTACTGTGTATGTGCTGTGTATGTGCTGTGTATGTGCTGTGTATGTGCTGTGTATCTGCTGTGTATGTGCTGTGTATGTGCTGTGTATCTGCTGTGTATGTGCTGTGTATCTGCTGTGTATGTGCTGTGTATCTGCTGTGTATGTGCTGTGTATGTGCTGTGTATCTGCTGTGTATGTACTGTGTATGTACTGTGTATGTGCTGTGTATGTGCTTGTGGTTGTGTATAAAACCAATGAAAAGTACATAGATAGTAAAAATTAAACATAGTTTTCATAGAGTTAATATGTTGTTATAGTGCACCATTTAAAATTCGATTGTGGTATATTTAATGAAAGTACAAGTAAACTACAGGACAATCACCAGCACAACGTCCACAACACAGAGGACTGGACGTCCACACAACACAGAGGACTGGACGTCCACAACACAGAGGACTGGACGTCCACAACACAGAGGACTGTACGTCCACACAACACAGAGGACTGGACGTCCACAACACAGAGGACTGGACGTCCACAACACAGAGGACTGTACGTCCACACAACACAGAGGACTGGACGTCCACAACACAGAGGACTGGACGTCCACAACACAGAGGACTGTACGTCCACACAACACAGAGGACTGGACGTCCACAACACAGAGGACTGGACGTCCACAACACAGAGGACTGGACGTCCACAACACAGAGGACTGGATGTCCACAACACAGAAGTGTTATTGATAAAGGGATTTTCATATTTATAGCAAAGACCACATGCTCACTCAAGATTGAGCCCAAATGTCATGTTGTTTACACAGAATGAGATAAAGTTAAATTAATATAGATATATATAGATATATGTAATGGGCTGTAGTTTGACCCACGGGAGCCACCGTATCAGCTGCCGGCACGCGCCGCTTCCGCATGCCGTAGCTCACGCATTATTTAAAGGCGGTATGGACGATTTTTCGGCGATTTGAGAACGCAGGCGGAAGTGCGCATGCACACTCCCCCGTGCGGACTGATACAACACACACGTGTGTTTGTTTATTAGTGTAACGGAGCGCATCGCATCGCTCGTCTCCCGTAGATTTCTGTCCACTTCTGCGTCAGCTCGAACTGTCTTTCTCCGTACACTGAGGGAACTATATTATGATAGATCCATGCGCTTAGGCACGCGGAAACGTGGGGACGAGCCTGAGCCTGCAGGTGAGCAGTAGGTGCGTTTTATGATTGATACGTGGCAGGACTAATGATTTATCCACGCCACGAGGACATATGATAAAAAATTTGCTGAAAAAAATCGTCCATACCACCTTTAGGCGGGGGATGGCGCGTGCAGGTAAGCTGCTGCTCCAGAGGAATTGGGTAAGTGCAGGCCAGACTTTTGTCTGTTTTTAACGCGCTGTGTGACCTGTTCTTCTCTCTCTCTCCCTTGCCACAGCTGGGTGCGACGTTGCCGGGACCGATCCTCCCCAGTGTTTGGGTCCATAGCTCGGCTGCGTGCGCGCCCGTTGGCAGGCTGCTGTTTTATTTTTGGTGTTTTGTTTGGGTTTAAACGTATTCTAATCATATTGGGTTTTACTGTTTGTCTTTTATTTCATTGATTGTGTTTCCTCTGCTGCAGTGCGGTGTCTGGCCTGAGCGTGGTCGCGTCCGGTGTGGGGACTGGTGTTCGGATCGTCTCACTTCGGCCCTGTTAACAAGGGTCTAGTGTTTGCATGTAAATATGGTGTTTGATTTGTCCATCATTTAGTTAGTCACTCCGGTTTAGTTATTAGTTTATTATTAGAGCTATGCTTTACGTTCCTATTCACTACTGTGGATATTGATCAAATTATTGTCATGTCTGTGTCCTATTTATCATGAGTCACAGCTTTATAAAACACAGCTAAATATTGTGAAGAGTCGTGAACACGCTGCTGTTTTGACTGTTTTTCAATGTTTTCATCAAATAAAGAACTTGAGAACAATCCTCGCCTCCCGCAGTCTGTATAGACTAAACTTCGACAGAATTGGTGGAGGATGCGGGTCTCTCATCGTGCTTGGAAAGGAAACATCTGAATTTTGCTCTAAACGATTCTCTTCTGGATGTCGGCTGACGACGCATAGCGTCCAGTAACGGTTCAGCTGGGAATTATGGGAGAACAAGGACACCGAGCCGAGAGAGAGACAAGAGGAGACGAGAGAGAGACAAGAGGAGACAATTGCCAGTTTATTTTTGACTTACAATTGTGACTGGGACATTCAACAAAAGTAAGGCAGAAACCTCTTGTATTTATTACAAAAAACTGCACATTGAAAATGCTAAATTTGCCAAAACTTGACCTAAATTTTCCACATTGCATACAAGTATGAATTTAGTGAATGTTAGCTCATTAGTTTAGACAATCAGTTGGACTGATTTAAAGAGGAGTTGGACTCCAAAACACGTTGGACGTGTAAAAGTACATACAATCAGTTAGACTGATTTAAAAGGGAATTGGACTCCGGAAATAATAAATAAATATAGCCGCAAGCGGCAATGATCGGCCCTCGCCACGCCGCCGCCACGCCGCAAGAGGAGGGGGCGCTGACGCGCCCCAATTGTCCTTTTATTACATCTACTGCTGAATCTGTGACGCTGTCACATCTTCTCCCCTTTGTTTTACCATCAAAAAGCAATTTTATTTTGAATTCTTGGCAAAATGTGCGGCTTTGCCGCACAGACACCGTGACTCTTAGAATAAAAATGTGGATAACTTTTGATGGTCCACCCCTGAAGATGAGTCTCACCAAATTTCAGGTTAATATGTCTAACGCCCTAAGAGGAGTTCGTGAAAGTCTAAAGTGTAAACATGTTCTGGCAATTTCCCCATTGGAATAACATGGAAGGTTTCGGTCATCGTTACGGCAAAGCCATAACAATTATGACATGGGTCTCATTGACTTTTTTGATGGGGATGCCAAAATTGAGTTGTGTGTCAAATTTCATATAATTTCGCAAAACTAAATATTTAACCTCCATATAAAATCTGTAGGGGGCGCTGTGGCTCCAAATTAATTTATTTCACTTCAAGTAGGTTTAGGGCAAAGAGTTTAACAACTGATTCTAATTTGACGCAATTCGGACTTTATCTGCGCAAACGGCAGAAATGTTAAATTTGGGAGATTTCTGAAATTCTTGCTACAGTTTGCGGCTTTGCCGCACAGAGACCGTGAGAGGTATCAATGTAATTTGGATAACTTTTGATGTCCCACTCCTCAGTAGCATTTTCACCAAATTTCAGCTTTTTAGGGCCACCGCCCTGGGAGGAGTTCGTAAAAGTACGACGTTTGGAAAAACTCCGAAGTCATGTTTAGCCATTTTTGAAGCAATATGGCCGACATTTGGTTGGGCGGACGGCGTTGCCGTAATAATATTTTTTACTTCTCTTGTCACCATCTACCTCTGCGCCAAATTTCATGATTCTACGATCAGATTTTTTTTGGGTCATTTCCCATCTCTCAATGCATTTTTGGTACATTTGGGGGCGCTGACGCGCCAATTTTTTTTATTTTAGAAAAAAGAAATAGCCAGAATGTAGAGAGGCACGATTTTTAGAGGTGTGCTAATTTTTGTGACTTTTCGTCAATGGTCACTGGGTGAAAAATAGGGGGGTTGGTCCCGAGAAGAAGAAGAAGAAGAAGAAGAAGAAGAAGAAGAAGAAGAAGAAGAAGAAGAAGAAGAAGAAGAAGAAGAAGAAGAAGAAGAAGAAGAAGAAGAAGAAGAAGAAGAAGAAGAAGAAGAAGAAGAAGAAGAAGAAGAAGAAGAAGAAGAAGAAGAAGAAGAAGAAGAAGAAGAAGAAGAAGAAGAAGAAGAAGAAGAAGAAGAAGAAGAAGAAGAAGAAGAAGAAGAAGAAGAAGAAGAAGAAGAAGAAGAAGAAGAAGAAGAATATTCCGATGCGAAAACAATGTTTCCCATTTTTCAAATATCATAAACTATACATTTTCAGAAAGCGCTCGCGCTTTCCTACCTCATGGTGTGGGTCCCTGGTCACTGACGGGTACTTTCGATAATTTTGAGTGGGCTCCGCCCACTTTGTGTTTTTGGCCCTCTATACAGTAATAATGTTCAATTTTTGCATTACATGCTTATATGCACGGAACATGCAAGAGATGGGGAACGTATTCGTGAGCTACTTAGTGCAAATGAGTGCTTTATATGGGGATGAAGAAAGAAGATTACAACAACTACTGGAAGGAAAGGAACGGGAAGTGGCGGCTGAGCTACGCAGGAAACAAGAAAAACAGCTTGGACGAAAGGGGGAACCAGTCACAGTCCTAGGAACTGGGCTATTAGAAGCTAAAAGTAAGCAGCAAGTACAGCAGAAACTCCACATTCAAAGAGGAGTGGAACAACAGAAGAAAACAGGTTCAGACTCATTTATGTCAACACCAAATCAATTTGTGGCGGGAGCATTCACAGGAATGGTGGATGAGCATGGATACGATGACGCTTTCCTGAGTGGAGAACTTCACCCGCTCCCTGTACACAAGGGTACCAAGGAAGAAGAGGATGAGGTTTCTAGCACTGAAGAGGCTCCTCCTCTCATTGCACCTCTCCGAATGACTGCAAGTAACCAAGAAGTGTACCAACCATTCGCATTGAAAGATCTAGAAGGGCTGATGATAAAATTGCCCGAACTGACACAAGGTGCACCGGCCTTCCTCAGAGCATTGACCACGAATACTGCAGGAGAAACACTTTGCTGGGGAGATGTGTCTGCAATTCTTATAAGAGCAACAGATGAGAATACGGCGGCCAGGATCCGTTCTGAAGTATCCAAACAGATTCATGCTCCAGTTAGAGCATCCACATCATTTGCCACCATAAAGCCTCAGTTAACTCAGGTACTTAAAGGAATGTATCCCACCTGCCTTCCTGACGCACTGTTGGCTCTGGAAATGAAAAATGATGAAGACTTCTTTACATATAAGCAAAGAGCTAAAGCACAGTTCCATGATGCAACTGGAGAGCCCATACAACCTGGTACTGGCAACACTCTCATGTTCTTTTCGACTCTGGTGAAAGGACTACCCAAATGTGTCCAGGATCAGTTGGCTGATGTTGTTGGTCTTTACTCAAAGACAGAAAAAGAGTTTGATGCCAACTGCCAACATCACGTTGCTAAGTACTGTAATGGCAGAAAATGGGTCATGTCATGTCATTTTAATGTTGTTTTAGGCCATGACATGTCACGGTATTAATATCTTTGTTGTTCTCCTGTGTGCAGATGGGATAAGAATATGGGGTCCTGATTATACTGAATATCTACTGTCCGGCGCCTCTTAATCATCAATTAATGCGTCAGGACCGGATTCGGTGTGGAAATGGTCTTTGATTAAGCCTCTGAAGAGATGGCTGGAACCGTCACAGACGTGATTGTCTGGTCTATCTCTTTTTGAGCTGATTTGGGTTGTCATTATGTTATGTTTGTTACCACCTATAAAAGGTGTACTTTGTAAATTGTAAAGTTAGGTAGGGACAGAACGACCTTGTCTTAGGGAGAGTGAGGGTGTTTATCCACTGTGCACGTGAATAAACTTCCACCTTTTGAGAGAGACCGAGAGACTCTGTTTCTGCTTCAAGTTATTTCCTGGTTACTCTTTACTTGATCATTGTTTACAGGAAACTGCCGTAACAGTACCTGAAGGAAGAAAAAGGATGGAATGAGGATATTGTAACCTGATCTCCAGCTATAGTCCAGCCAATCACGTCCTCTTACTCTCCACCAATCATAGTTCAGCACCTGACGGAACTTGTGTGTTTAGCAAAGTTGTTGTTGTGTTGTTCTTCCCCCTTCGTATGGCACAAGGTGCCTCCATCTGCTTCCCGTTCGTCGTGTGCTTTTCCTGTGTGTTTGGTCCTTGAGAATAAACCTAACCCCAAACATCAAACCACACATCAAACCTCAAACATCAAGCAAAATTAAAGCCGCAAGCGGCATCCAACGGCCCTCGCGGGCCGCCGGCCTTCCGACTCTGCGCTTTCGACTTGATAAAGACGGCCCCCTTATTGTGTTGAATGAAAAAGAACTTGACAGACGGCGACACATTGGACATGGCCAATCCAGTGCAAATGAACACAAGTGTCAGTCAAATTTGCTGCGCCGCCGCACGGAGACCGTAGCACTTAGAATATAAATATGGATAACTTTTGATGCCCCGCTTGTGTAGATGATATTTCCCAAAGTAAAGCTTGATCGAGCTATTGCCCACGGAGGAGTTTGTTAAAGTGTGAAGCATAAATTTGAACATTTCAAAGATTTGGCGTTTCCCCATTTGTGACAGTATATTTGCAGCTCCACGGCACAGAGACCGTACCACTTAAAATCAAAATATGGATAACTTTTGATGCCCCACTTGTGTAGATAATTTCCCCCAAATATGAACTTGATCGGGCAATCGCCCTAGGAGGAGTTCGTTACAGTGTGAAGCGTAAAAATGTGGTGATTTGAGCGATTCTGCGATTTTCCCATAAGGATAACATGGGATGTTTCTGTCATCGCTACGGTTACGCCGTACAAAATATGACTTTGGCTCTCATACCTTTTATGATCAGGATGGCAAATTAGAATTTTGTTCAAAATATCATGTCATTTGGAAAAACTCTATTGTTTATAGGCCACTCTGAAGGCCAAATAGTCAGAATTCTGGGAAACGTTTGCGGCTCCGTCGCACAGAGACCGTAAAAGCTATCCTTAAAATTTGGATAACTTTAGATGCCCCACTTGTCTAGAAGACGTACACCGATTTTGAGGTTGGTGGGCAAAACGCACTAGGAGGAGTTCGTTAAAGTGTGAAACATAAAAATGTGGATATTTGAGAGATTTTGCGGTTTTCCCATAGGGATAACATGGGAGGTTTCTGTCATCGCTACGACTACGCCGTAAAAATTAAGGCATTTGTCTGATTGGCTTTTTTGATCGGGACGGCAAAATAGAATTTTGGGTAAAGTTTAGAACATTTTGGTCAAACTAATTTTTGACCTTCAATGTTAATTTAAAGGTCACTCTGTAGGGGGCGCTATCGCACCCATTTCAATTTTGTCATCATAAACTGGTCCAAACTAGAAAGTTTAACAACTGATTCAAATATGGTCCTAATCGGACTCGTTTTGATCAAATGGGAGCAATTTTTAGATTAGCAATAAGTGGTCCAACTTTGCGGCTGCGCCGCACACAGAGCGTAAAAGGTATACCAAAAATTTTGATAACTTTAGATGCCCCACTTGTCCAGAGGACGTACGCCGATTTTGAAGTTGGTGGGCAAAACGCCCTAGGAGGAGTTCGTCAAAGTTTGACGTGAACAAAATGGCTAACTCAGCTTGTTTTCATTTTCAAAGGAAGATGGAGGGCATAGGGTAAGTCTGGGGGCGTGGCCACAATGATATATTTTTTTTGTCCTCACGAGAGGAATGCGTGTCCCGAATTTCGTAGCTCTACGACAAAGTTGACCTCGGGGCGTCTCCCATAGGCGCAATGTATTTTGACTTTTGTCGGTGGCGCTGTCGCGCCATTTTTTGACGAAAAAAAAAATGGCCCAGAAAAAATCAAATTTTTCGCCGATTCTGAATTTTGGGCAAAGTTTGGTGAGTTTTTGAGCATGTTCAGGGGGTCAAATTAGAGCTCAAAGCGCAGAAGAAGAACAATAAAAAAAATAAAAATAATAATATTTTTAGCAAAAACAATATAGCCGTTTCCACTATAACAACAAATGATACATCGTTTGAAAGCTCTAAGCCTTCCCGATGCCGCCATGGGGTGGAATCATCATTACGAGCGCTTACGCGCTCGTCACTCCCTATTCCGTCGGGATGCCCCGCCCACTCCCCATAGACTTCCATTGATTTGAGCAGATACAAGCATGGCCCATGCCTGCGGCATGGATTCTCGCGTACGGGACGATGCTAGGAGGGTTTTTGGAGCGCTGCTGTTGTCAACAATTGACTATTTCTGTCATAGCAGGAGTAAGTATGCATGATCCATGCCTTCGGCATGGGCTAGTTCACTGTACTTGCCAGGGGCGACGGGGTACCAAACATGCGGGCTGTGCCCGCATGTTTGGTCAGACAGTTGCATCGCTGCCTTTGGCAGCGTTGCGGGAGCAATAGGCCCTCCGCCCTGCTGGGGCTCGGGCCTAATAAAGAGTGATAAGCAAAGCAAAGCAAGTCCTCCTTTGTTCTGGCCGGACAACCTGGAAAGATTGGGGAAATATATATCTAGAAATTATACAGTCCTTCAGAGGTCGCAAGATTGGGTCTCCTTCCCAACGCCTCATTTACAGGCCCCATCACTCCCGTATGCCGTGGTATTTTGTGCACGTCCTCACTTTTTGCATGTTTTAGTTATCCTTGACGTTTATTTAGTTTGTGTGTGTGTGTGAATTGCACGGAGCCAGGTGAGATCTCCGACTCCTCCCATTGTTTCCCCGCACCGCGCGCGCCCTCGGCCGGCCCGCCACTGTTGCTTTAAGCAGAGTTTTAGTGTTTTAAATGTTATTTTAGCCTTGTAGATTTATTAAATTGTTTTGTTTTATAATTCCATTAAATTGTTAAGTTTAAGCACTGTCTCTGCCTCTCCTTTGAGCACCTGCAACACTATCTATTGGTTTTAAAAGTATATTTTAAATAGTACTTTTCCCGCACGGTTACAAATATATATATATATATATATATATATATATATATATATATATATATATAGAAAACAAACAGCAACATCAAGTAAAATGTTTACACAAATCATGAGTTTGGACTTTTTGTTGTGCAATTATAATAAAATGATAAAATACTGCATTATTTAGTACTGTAATAATAATAAAAATTTGCATTACCCAGGGCTTCAGATGATGGTGATGCAAATGCCAAGTGAACTGCCGGTTGTGTGCCTTCATAAAAGACTGCTCAGCAACAGCGGCACCGCCTGTCATGACGTGTCTAATTCCGGTCTTACCTGTTTTTCCTCCATCTGATGCACTGCTTATAAAAAAACAGTATCTTTCATCTTCCACTGTCATTTTGTTGTTTTGTTGTTGTTGTTGTTCAACTGCGACGTGTGGTCAGAGTGATACTCATGTTGCCCTGTTTGAAAATGGTATCCATGCATTTGGGACAATGTGCTCTATATGGCATGAATTAAACTGCACGTGTCCAAAATACTGCTGCATGTTTTCTTTTAATAGGAACTCGACAATATGAACACATCCCACCCATTTTATCTTCACTTCATTGGCTGCCAGTGTGTTTTATCTGAATATCCTTTGATGCAGCAATACAGCAGTAACTCTCATTCATTTCATCCACGGGCTTCAGATCGCTCAAGAAAAAACCATAGCTGGACAACAATAAACCAAAAATATAGCCGCAAGCGGCAATGATCGGCCGCCGCCACGCCTCCGCCACGCCGCCGTCCATGCCGCAATAGGAGGGGGCGCTAACGTGCCCCAATTGTCCTTTTATTATGACTACTTCTGAATCTGTGACGCTGTCACATCTTCTCCCCTTTGTTTTAGCATCAAAAAGCAATTTTATTTTGAATTCTTGGCAAAATGTGCGGCTTTGCCGCACAGACACCATGACTCTTTGAATAAAAATGTGGATAACTTTTGATGGTCCATCCCTGAAGATGAGTCCCACCAAATTTCAGGTTAATATGTCTAACGCACTGGGAGGAGTTCGTAAAAGTCTAAAGTGTAAACATGTTCTGGCGATTTCCCCATTGGAATAACGTGGGAGGTTTCGGTCATTGTTGACAAAGCCATAACAATTATGACATGGGTCTCATTGACTTTTTTGATGGGGCCAAAATTGAGTTGTGTGTCAAATTTAATATTATTTCCCAAAACTAAACATTTAACCTCCATATAAAATCTGTAGGGGGCGCTGTGGTGCCAAATTAATTCATTTCACTTCAAGTAGGTTTAGGGCAAAGAGTTTAACAACTGATTCTAATTTGACTCAATTCGGACTTTATCTGCGCAAACAGCAGAAATGTTAAATTTGGGAGATTTCTGAAATTCTAGCTACAGTGACAGTTATCAATTTAATTTGAATAACTTTTGATGTCCCACTCCTCAGTACCATTTTCACCAAATTTCAGCTTTTTAGGGCCAACGCCCTGGGAGGAGTTCGTAAAAGTACGACGTTTGGAAAAACTCCCGAGTCATGCTTAGCCATTTTTGAACCAATATGGCCGACATTAGGTTGGGCGGACGGCGTTGCCGTAATAATATTTTTTACTTCTCCATCTATCTCTGCGCCAAATTTCATGATTCATGAAAAAAAATTTCATGAAAACCTCTAGAGCTTGAAACAGAAGAAGATACAAAATACATTTGAATGCAGACCTGGTTTAGTCCTGGTTTAGACCTGGTTTAGTCCTGGTTTAGACCTGGTTTAGACCTGGTTTAGTCCTGGTTTAGACCTGGCCCAGACCTGGTCCAGACCTGGTTTAGACCTGGTTTAGTCCTGGTTTAGACCTGGTCCAGACCTGGTTTAGACCTGGTTTAGACCTGGTCCAGACCTGGTTTAGACCTGGTTTAGACCTGGTTTAGACCTGGTTTAGACCTGGTCCAGACCTGTTCCAGACCTGGTTTAGCCCTTTTTTTTGTCCTGGTTTAGACCTGTTCCAGACCTGGTCCAGACCTGGTTTAGACCTGGTTTAGACCTGGTCCAGACCTGGTCCAGACCTGGTTTAGACCTGGTTTAGTCCTGGTTTAGACCTGGTTTAGTCCTGGTTTAGACCTGGTCCAGACCTGTTCCAGACTTGGTTTAGACCTGGTTTAGACCTGGTTTAGACCTGGTTTAGACCTGGTTTAGACCTGGTCCAGACCTGGTTTAGACCTTTTTTTTGTCCTGGTTTAGACCTGTTCCAGACCTGGTCCAGACCTGGTTTAGACCTGGTTTGGACCTGGTTTGGACCTGGTTTAGTCCTGGTTTAGACCTGGTCCAGACATGGTTACACACAATCGGAGTTACACACAATCAGAGTTACACACAGTCAGAGTTACACACAGTCAGAGTTACACACAGTCAGAGTTACACACAATCAGAGTTACACACAGTCAGAGTTACACACAGTCAGAGTTACACACAGTCAGAGTTACACACAGTCAGAGTTACACACAGTCAGAGTTACACACAGTCAGAGTTACACACAATCAGAGTTACACACAGTCAGAGTTACACACAGTCAGAGTTACACACAATCAGAGTTACACACAGTCAGAGTTACACACAGTCAGAGTTACACACAGTCAGAGTTACACACAGTCAGAGTTACACACAGTCAGAGTTACACACAGTCAGAGTTACACACAGTCAGAGTTACACACAGTCAGAGTTACACACAGTCAGAGTTACACACAGTCAGAGTTACACACAGTCAGAGTTACACACAGTCAGAGTTACACACAGTCAGAGTTACAGGCATGTCTTGAATTACAGATGGAATTGCAAAATAGATCTATAATTTAAAACTCAGTTTAGTTTAGTTTCAGCCACAGCTTGAATTTATTTCCGTAGCTCATTTCACTATCAAATGGAATAACACAACATCCACACAAAACCTTTGTACAAACAGGAACTGGAAGAACATCTTTATGCAAACAGCAAACATCCAAATAGTTCATGCTTCATCTTAGTTATTATTTTAGTCTCATACTGTTATGTTTTTATTTTACATTAAAGAAAAGTCAGAAATGACGGTGTTTATTTGTGATACATTTCAATAATAACTTTCACCGACTCAAATAGCAGCAAAAGCAGACGGAATTATATATTGAGCAGTGCAAGAAATCATCAGACGGATTTAACTTTCATCATCAAAGACAATCTTTGGTAAATGTCACAAAAAGAGCTTTCGTGACAAAGAAACACATGTAATGTTCCTGTTCACTCAGGGTTGGTTTCTCCATTGAGCAGTAGGAAGTAGATGTTCCCCAAATACACCTCCAAAGTCTTCTCTTCAGAGAGATGAGGCCTGTTTGGATTATGTTTGCAGTTTAATCGGTCTGTAAAAGGCGTCGCTGTATTGTTTTGGAGTAATAGAATGATTTGTGACAGAATAGAAATGACTCTCTTTTATGTCATTGAGGAGTTTCTCTGACTGCTTTGTATCCTCAGTATTAGCATATTTGTCTGACAGGTAGACAACACTTTTGACATCTGAAAGCACAAAGAAAAAACAAGAGGTTTTGTTTTTTTTCTGTGGATCTTTCAACTGTTTGTGGCGTATTTAAAACTTGAATGGACTCACCTGCCCGGACGAGGAGTGTGGCCCATTTACTGCAGGGGAAAAGAGTCACGTGGTGTAAATCAGTGCTGTTTGCGATGGCATTAAGCTCAGCATGGCACACTAGACGGTTTTGTAAAATAAATAAAAGATGATGCAATGGCTTTTAAGAAATGTGGCTTTCTTATTTAACATAGCATATAAGTATTTATTATCTCTCGTAGCATCAGGTTCCCATGTGTACTTCACACCATCATCTTCACCTTTAGGCATCTGATTGTGACCAACTGCAATCACTTTGTCGTCCTTCACAACACAGGCCCCGACCTACAGTTGAACAAGAGTAACTCACAGTTGTCTTGTCCACGTGCAACTGCAAAAACAATAGAGCAAAGTGCAGTGTTTTGAACCATGTGAGAAGCTTGTCGAGACCTTGTTTTGAAGGGTGAGCTGGAGTATATGTCACCTGTGTGCTGTAGTCAGTCAAATAAAACTGCATAAACACCATACAGTGCATCTTAATACCACTTTATAACTGAGAGATTTATTGATACATTTAGGCAGGAACACCATGTACCTGTTCAGTCTCTGTTTCTTGTTTGACGGTGTCATGTTTTCTTTTACAAATTTGATAAGAAACTCTTTGCTTTGCAGGAGGTGGGGGACAGAAGGGTCCTGGCTAAACTCACATCTATGCTGGACAATGAGTGTCGCCCCCTGCAGGACACTCTGTCCCCTGCAGGACACTCTGCCCCCTGCAGGACACTCTGTCCCCTGCAGGACACTCTGTCCCCTGCAGGGGACGGACACTCTGTCCCCTGCAGGACACTCTGGAGAGCAGCTTCAGTGACAGACTGATCCACCCTCGCTGTGAGAAGGAGACGTTTCACAGGTCTTTCCTCCTGCTGCTGTCAGACTCTACAACAGTGGTCCCCAAACTACGGCCCGCGGGCCACATCCGGCCCGTTGGGCCTTTCAATCTGCCAGCCCGCCAAGCTTGTCCAAGTTATATTAAAAATTTAAAAATTATTATTTTTTATTTGTTTTGCCGTAGGCTTTATTAGACAGTAGATGGAATGAGAAAGAAAGGAAGGGGAATGATGAGAGAGAAAGGAGGACATGCAGCAAATGTCGGAGTTGGGATTCAAACTCACGATACTGTGGCTGGTCGTTCATTTTAACACTTAGATGCCACTGTTCCCTCTAAGCTGCGCCTGCGCACTGCTCGCACTTAGTGCACTGCTCACACATAGTGCACATAGTGCACTGCTCGCACATAGTGCACTGCTCGCACATAGTGCACATAGTGCACTGCTCGCACATAGTGCACATAGTGCACTGCTCGCACATAGTGCACTGCTCGCACATAGTGCACATAGTGCACTGCTCACACTTAGTGCACTGCTCACTCTTAGTGCACTGCTCACTCTTAGTGCACTGCTCACACTAAGTGCACTGCTCACACTTAGTGCACTGCTCACTCTTAGTGCACATAGTGCACTGCTCACACTTAGTGCACTGCTCACACTAAGTGCACTGCTCACTCTTAGTGCACATAGTGCACTGCTCACACTAAGTGCACTGCTCACACTTAGTGCACTGCTCACTCTTAGTGCACTGCTCACACTTAGTGCACTGCTCACTCTTAGTGCACATAGTGCACTGCTCGCACTAAGTGCACTGCTCGCACATAGTGCACTGCTCACACTTGAAACAAGAAAATCTATGGCGCGCAGAAAATAAAATTCCCCACAAACGGCCACCGGGGCCAATCAAGCAGGAAGCGCAAGTGTTTGACACTGAAGAAGACTCTAGTGGACAGTAGAAGACTCTTGTGGACAGTAGAAGACTCTTGTGGACAGTAGAAGACTCGTGTGGACAGTAGAAGACTCTAGTGGACAGTAGAAGACTCGTGTGGACAGTAGAAGACTCTTGTGGACAGTAGGAGACTCTGGTGGACAGTAGAAGACTCTTGTGGACAGTAGAAGACTCTAGTGGACAGTAGAAGACTCTTGAGGACAGTAGAAGACTCTAGTGGACAGTAGAAGACTCGTGTGGACAGTAGAAGACTCTTGTGGACAGTAGGAGACTCTGGTGGACAGTAGAAGACTCTTGTGGACAGTAGAAGACTCTAGTGGACAGTAGAAGACTCTAGTGGACAGTAGAAGACTCTAGTGGACTGTAGAAGACTCTTGAGGACAGTAGAAGACTCTAGTGGACAGTAGAAGACTCTTGTGGACAGTAGAAGACTCTAGTGGACAGTAGAAGACTCTAGTGGACTGTAGAAGACTCTAGTGGACAGTAGAAGACTCTAGTGGACAGTAGAAGACTCTAGTGGACAGTAGAAGACTCTTGTGGACAGTAGAAGACTCTAGTGGACAGTAGAAGACTCTAGTGGACAGTAGAAGACTCTTGTGGACAGTAGAAGACTCTGGTGGACAGTAGAAGACTCTTGTGGACAGTAGAAGACTCTGGTGGACAGTAGAAGACTCTTGTGGACAGTAGAAGACTCTTGTGGACAGTAGAAGACTCTGGTGGACAGTAGAAGACTCTTGTGGACAGTAGAAGACTCTTGTGGACAGTAGAAGACTCTGGTGGACAGTAGAAGACTCTTGTGGACAGTAGAAGACTCTTGTGGACAGTAGAAGACTCTAGTGGACAGTAGAAGACTCTAGTGGACAGTAGAAGACTCTAGTGGACTGTAGAAGACTCTTGAGGACAGTAGAAGACTCTAGTGGACAGTAGAAGACTCTTGTGGACAGTAGAAGACTCTAGTGGACAGTAGAAGACTCTAGTGGACTGTAGAAGACTCTAGTGGACAGTAGAAGACTCTAGTGGACAGTAGAAGACTCTAGTGGACAGTAGAAGACTCTTGTGGACAGTAGAAGACTCTAGTGGACAGTAGAAGACTCTAGTGGACAGTAGAAGACTCTTGTGGACAGTAGAAGACTCTAGTGGACAGTAGAAGACTCTAGTGGACTGTAGAAGACTCTAGTGGACAGTAGAAGACTCTAGTGGACAGTAGAAGACTCTTGTGGACAGTAGAAGACAGTAGATGATTAATCATTATTTAATGCATTTGGAAAATAATTTGTACATTGAGCCTTGCATTTGTTGCTTTGTTACAAGTTACAGGTCAAATCTTGCTTGTAATTTATTGTAATTCATTCGTTCACACAAACACACCATATTTTCCTGGCCCGGCCCCTCGGTCAAAAAGTTTGGGGTTTGAGTTATAATTTTTATGCACTTATTTTTGCCATTTTTATGTGATGAGCTTCCACCAGTCAGAAGAACAGTGAGGACACGTGTAACTGTAAATTATGTGACTCCAATTCAGATCTTTTGGTGTGGTACACTTCATAATGTACAAACACGTCTTTTCTGAGCTGAATCGAATGGAAGCCTAAGCCCCGCCCACTTCCGAGCAAGTTAACCTGACTAAGACATAAACTGTCACACCGGTCCGTGAAAATAAAACCCACATTATTCCGGTCCGTGGTGCAAAAAGGTTGGGGACCCTGCTTTAGACCTCACTTAAGTCATAGTTTACACCTAGAATAGTCCCGTTTAGAACAGTCCTGTTTAGAATAGTCCTGTTTAGAATAGTCCCTGTTTAGAATAGTCCTGTTTAGAATAGTCCCTGTTTTTAGAATAGTCCTGTTTAGAATAGTCCTGTTTAGAATAGTCCTGTTTAGAATAGTCCTGTTTAGAATAGTCCCTGTTTAGAATAGTCCTGTTTAGAATAGTCCTGTTTAGAATAGTCCCTGTTTTTAGAATAGTCCTGTTTAGAATAGTCCTGTTTAGAATAGTCCTGTTTAGAATAGTCCTGTTTAGAATAGTCCCTGTTTTTAGAATAGTCCTGTTTAGAATAGTCCTGTTTAGAATAGTCCTGTTTAGAATAGTCCCGTTTAGAATAGTCCTGTTTAGAATAGTCCTGTTTAGAATAGTCCTGTTTAGAATAGTCCCTGTTTAGAATAGTCCCTGTTTTAGAATAGTCCCTGTTTTAGAATAGTCCCTGTTTAGAATAGTCCCTGTTTTAGAATAGTCCTGTTTAGAAGAGTCCCTGTTTTTAGAATAGTCCCGTTTAGAATAGTCCTGTTTAGAATAGTCCCTGTTTTAGAATAGTCCCGTTTAGAATAGGATGTGATGTTTACTTGAAGATAAGTTCCTAACCTTCAGACCATAATCACACCACATACTGAGGTCGTGGTGAATTACCTTTTATGGTTGTGTTGTCTTTATACAAGACAATAACTCATAAAAGTTTTGAAAATGACTAAATGCAAACACAAACTTCAATCAATTTGTGAAAAACCTTGGAAATAAGACAGTGCTTCTGCAATTAAAAGATAAATCCTTTTACATACAAAGACAGAAAAAGAAAAGAATCAAGTTGAGTCATTGATCTCTGTCTCCCTCTGGAGGACAAATGTGAAAGTGCAAGAGCTGAGGCTTCATACAATCACTACACAACTGTCACGGAGCAGTTGTGTTCTTCATCCCAGAGTTAATATCAAAGTGTAATGATAGTTTGGCTGTGGTTCCCTGTCGCTGCAGATACAGTATAAGGATCAGAATATTCATCAATTAGACATCTAGCAGTTCATGTTTTGAGCACTCAGTAGTTTGGATTGCAAAAGGCCGGTGACGTGGACGTGGACGGGCAGCTGCAGACCGTGTTCTTCAACGAGAAGATGATGTGGAGGAACCGTTTGAAAAAGGAAATCCAGTATGTTCTTTTGGCACATTTTAGCCAGTGCAACCTGACCTGACAACTGTGCTGTTTCGTAAGCTCAGAAATCATTGATGAATCACTTTGTTTTACTAGGTTTTTACATATATTCATTATTTGGTGCCACTTTATAATAACTACATCTTCATTAGCCTTAATAAAGCATGGAAAAAGACTTAATAAACCATTTGCTGATTCATAATCAACAAATGGTTTATTAAGAATGATTCAGGCTTTGTAACGACTAATTAGCATTCATGATCATTCTTAATAAACTAAGTCTTAGTTCAAGCTTTATTTAGGCTAATGAAAGTGTCGTTAACCATTACTTTGAACTAAACACATAAGATATTAAGGCTTACGTGTCCAAAAGTCATAAATACTAGTGAGTGGAAATAGTGTCTGTCCCAGGGCAGCTACGTTTTACTGTACTATTCTCCAATCATATAATTCTTTATGGATTTCAGCTCAAAATAATATAAGTTCAATGCAAATTTTAGTTGTAATACATCAAGTTATTGAGGGTCTCAAAGATATGGCCAGTTTGTGAGTTCATCTTTTAGCTATTCCTTATGAAAATCCAATATAATCTATAGTAAACCGGCTCTTTATTATTCTATTTTAGTGGTTTATATTTAATAGGAGATTATAATGGACACAATCCTAATTTTTAAATTCCATGGACAAATACTTGACCCCACAATACTTTTTCGTTTTATCTACAGATATTTACCACAAATTATACTTTTTATGAAGCTCACATTTTTCATTTTAAGACTAGAAAATATAATTATTTCCATCATCTGTAATAGAAAAGCGAACCAACTGACATTTCTACGCTGAAAATGATCATTTTTACTTATTTTTTGTCATAAAAACTTAATATTACTTATTATACTTATTAGCATTTACTTCAGATGTCAGTTCATAATTGAAAATGTCTATCTCTACTTAATTTTTGCCTTTTTTGAACATCCTGATGACATAAGTCTATTGTGCACATTTTATTTGTATTGAGCATCTGCTTGATCGGCTCTCGCTGTTGCAGATATAACTACGACCTGAACGGAAACCTGCACCTGCTGAACCCGGGGAGCAGCGGGCGACTGACTCCTCCGCGACAGGATCACGCGCCTCGGGGACGTCCAGTACCGTCCAGTACCGTCCAGTACCGTCCAGTACCGTCCAGTACCGACTCGACAAGGACGGCTTCCTGCGACAGAGAGGGGCCGAGATATTTGAGTACAACTCCAAAGGTTGGACCAGAAACAATACTATAACTGTATGATGGCATGTATTCAGTGTATTACCCGAGATGTGATTCATCATAGTAAATAAATGATAAAAAGAATCCAAAATCATGAATTCTGGTTAAATTCTGTCACTTTTTCAGACGAGACAAAAAACGATTCTTATTTTGAACTGACTTTCTTTGAGAAAGTCACATTTTCAGCATTTTTTTTTACCAATAAAGGCAAAACACTGTGGGTGAAAAGGAAAGTCTTTTAATTTGTTTTTCATACATTTTTTTATTTTATTTTTTTCATATAAAAGACACTTTTTTGGGACATACAAATCAGAACAATTTATACAACAAGGTTTAAATTTCTTGCTTAATGTTATTGGCATATTAGACACACAAACAATTTACAGAGGGAAGTTTCCTGTTCAACCCTAATGGTCTGCACGTGGCTGATGGGCGTTTTTTCAATGCTCTCATTGGAAACTTCAACTGCCGTCAATCATCAAGGCGAGCCACAGATAAACACAAACACGCCTATTACAAAGGAAGTCATGTGACTGAGGCTTGGTTTGAGTGAAATCAGAAAAATCAAGAAATGCTGTGGATATGTGAGGGGTAAAAAAACATTTATACATATTCTTATACATACTCTTAATAATCAACAAAAGTCCATATGCACAGGCTTGAAACCTTTCAAATAAACTTTATATTCTTTGTAATAGATTACAATGCCCAGTAGATGGCAGTATTTTGAGGCTTCACTATTGCAAAGCTTTGGGCTGTGAGGTTCATGAGGTTGTTGGGGAAAAGAACAAAAATAAAATATAGTAAAATAACAGTTAAAATGTCTAGGATAATAAAAGACATTTTGACGCTGAAAACTTAATCGGTGACACACAGGGTTAAAACTATAATTCTGTGATAGAAAGGTACTAAAATGTAGCCAGCTGTATTGAGTTTTATAATGCTCATGTAAGATATAATTAAAATTTAATTTTGTATAATGCTAATAGCTAAAATTGTCTAGACTTTGACCGTGACTAAAATAAATTAATTTAGTTTAATTTTTTTTTTTTGTAAAGTAATTAAAATATAGTTTGTAAACTGGTTCAAATGGTTTATTTACTTTTAAAATGCTTATTTACATTTGACATTTATACTTCTCTGTTTTAGGTTTTCACCTGCCTATGATGACCAACAACTTTAAATGACTCAAATTGGTTCTTTTAAGTAAATCCCACTTAAACTTTAAAAAAAAAAGTAATCCGGAAGATAAACTTGACACCAATTTCCGGACAATATAAGTTTCATTTTTTGGGAAATTGTATTTGATAAAATCCAATCTGATATGTTAACGCAACATATTAACAGCTTTTCAGATAACTATAGCATAAAGAACATGCTCACAAGTTTACCAAAGCATCAGTTTTACCCCGAATTACTTCTGAACAACTCCAGAGGAAGAGCTGAATCCTCTTCTGGGTCGCTTAGTGCTATGAGCGCCCTCTTGCAGTAGTCATGTGAAATCCGGTTGCCAGGGTGAAGATAACAAACAAAATCATATAATAATGTGTTAATAATATCACATAAAAGCTCTGGAGTATATATCGCACCAAGGCCAAACTATGAAAACAGGAAAGGACTTATTGTCCGGAAAAAACTGTATATATTTTTTCAAAAGGCATACCTGTCCCAGGCTCTGTAACGTCAACTTCAAATGGTTCCATCTGCCTGTGTAAAGAAACAACTTTTTGAAGTTCTTGTGATTTTGAACATAATTAAAACATGAAAAAATGTAATTATGGACTAGAAAACAGGATTATATTTGCTAGGATCACGACACAATATAGGTTCTCGGAGTAGAAAAAGTTTTACAAGAGACACAAATGTTGTGAAACCCTGGTGTAGAGCATGTATGACAGCTTGACAAAGCAATATTGGAGATAAATATGGAGCCAAAAGAGGTTAAAAATCTTAAAAGCTGAAAAACAAAAGCATGAAACTGGTAAGTAAGTTTTAATACTGAAATGTGAGGTTGTGGTTGAAACAATGAAACAGTTGAATTATTTACGGAACTTCCCTAAAGAAACGGATAAAGTGCAGATACTTACTCAGAATGAATACGCTTTTTTTAGCATGTTCTTGGAGGCTGTAAATCAGTCCTTATTAGAGTATTTTTCATCAAGGTAAATAACCTTTTGAATACCTGGAAAATACAGAAGTTAAAAGTAAAAGAAACAACCACCTATCTTCCTGAAAAAAGCAATGTAGCCTGTTTGTTTAGTTGACGAGGTTATTTGTTAACTTGGGTTCGGGAGCAGGACCACGCCTCAACCTCTTACTTCCCCAGCAACCACACCTCCACTCTTTAACCACGCCTCTAATTACCCAGAAGGCCTATATATGCTCAGTCCAATCCCAGCATCTCTTGTTGTCTCTGCTCTCTCGACAGTGAGACACTCAGCGCAGCGTGTTCATTCAAACAAAACCATGAGCCATTTTCTTCAGATTCTGATCCGTTCCCAATCTGAGCAATTCAGTCTCAAACATTAAGTCGGTCACTTCCCCCGAGGACTCACCCAGCGTGATTCCACAGCCTCCAAACACCATCAGCTCCTCCGCACCTGCGTCTCTCACGGACCCCACCTCCGGGCGTCCACCGACCTCCACTCCACCGACCTCCACTCCACAGCAACGGCCTGGACCCAGCTCCTGGAGCAGGGCACGGCTCCCGCGCCCCGATCGGCGCGCTCTGTGTGCCGCTCCCGAGCGCCGCTCCGTGGACCGCTCCTGCGCGCCGCTCCACTCGGGTGGACACCAGAGACCATACCGCAGCGGGCGCACCGGGCCGAAGCCGGCGGACACTTCTTTCAGACGCTACGTCAATAAATATCCATGTTTTTGTCAGCCTCACTTCCTGGTTCCACGTCCGTCCGGAGGCGCGCAGCCGATGAGGTCACCATTGCTTAACAATGTTGATTTCAAACGCTCCCTCTTTTTCTCAATCTTTCTCATCCTCAGTGTACGAGACAAAAAGAAGACGGAGAAAGACTGTTCGAGCTGACTAAGAAGAAGACGGAAATCTACGGGAGACGAGAGATGCAATGCGATCCGTCGCTAGAGTTCTCAAATCGCCGAAAAATTGTCCATTGCGCCTTTAAGTCTAATTTTCCCAGCTCTTGTTTTTCACGCTATCCTCATCTTACCATGTTCGCCTTGCCTTCTCACACATGCTCACATCGCCTTCGGGCTCCTGCTACATTCCACGCTACCGCCGCTCATGCTCTCTCACCCCTCATCCCATTCATTACCATTACGCCGACTCATGCTAGCATACTACTCCGACCCATGCCACACCTCGCTGCTCCAATCAACTCCACTCGCTTGCCCAGAGACCCGCCAGCAGCCATGCTCGCTTAGAGCCCCACCGGCAGCCACGCTCACCCAGAGCAGCCACGCTTACTCAGAGCCCCGTCGGCAGCCACGCTCGAAACAGAGCAGCCACGCTCACTCAGACCCCGCCGGCAGCCACGCTCACTCAGACCCCCGCCGGCAGCCACGCTCACTCAGACCCCCGCCGGCAGCCACGCTCGCTTAGAGCGCCCGCCTGCAGCCGCGCTCGCCCCAATCCACGGCAGCCGCCTCACGCTCGCCCCATTCAATGCCATGCCACCGGGATACGCCCCTCTGGTTCTCTACAGTCTCTCCTTCGACCCTCTTCTTGCACAGAGTCTGTTCTCCACTCGATCTCTTTCGACTCTTCATTCATCCCTCCCTTTATCACTCATCCCGCTCTATCCCCCCTTCCCCATTCATCCAAACCATTCGACACCTTCCCCATTCATCCCACATCCCACTCGAGCTTTTCTGCGTCCTCACCAGGGTCTCAGCTGGCACCAGGACGCCGTCTCTACCAAGAACAGTCATCGGGCACCGGGACGCAGTCTCTCTCCGGAGCAGTCACCGGTCACCGGGATGCTCATTCATCTCACATTCCCTCCTTCTCAGAAGAAACATCTCTCAGCGTACACCTCATCCATCAAAAAACGCTAAGAGCACTCCAGCCCCTTCCAACCCATTCCAGCTGCCATACGCACTAGACAGTCCTCAAGCGCTTAGTCTCCTCTACCAGGTATTCACATAATCCCAGAATTATACCCCACTATCGTTTCGGACATTTTGGGGGTTCGATCAGTCAGAAGGCACTTATTCAACACCTCTCTACTAGATCAATAAGGGATATCCTACTATGCCGCACCTCATAATACTCAGTCTATTCCCCTCTATCAAACCGTCTCTTGCATTGCTTTTACTCAAGTCACCGTAATCGACCAACTCCTACTCTTGATTCACCGTCCCAAATCCGACGCTCAATACCAAATGTCTACGATCGCTTCAATTCCTACTCCTCGATCTTCAGGAACCACACAAATCAGACTACCCTCATATCTTTCATTCCACTCATTCTCAATCTCATTCAGCTCTCAATTAAGTTCCCTCATTCATCGCTCATATTGACTTCATTGCTATCCGCAGCTCGTCAACTCCTAAATCCATGCAAGCATTTCGCTCTCCACTCGTTCAATCCTATCACTCTCGCACCTTATTCACATCATCTACTTCCGTCGACGACCTACAAACGCTAAAACACTATTCAAATGCACCAGTATTAATCCTCGTCTCAGTAATGGACAGACTTCTTTCGATTCCATCCAGCTACTCTTCAAGAGTGCTTGACTATCCAAATCCTCTTCCCTCGTGTCACCCCGTAACATTATTTTCAGCCAGGCTTACGTCAAGATCCAGATCAACTTCCTTCATTTTAAATCATTTTGGGGCTTCTGAATCGGCTGGGCTGATTACCCGGGACAGAGCCCCCATCCTGAGTCTTTATCTGCCCAGCCATCTCTCATCGATCCATCATTGCTCCATCATCGCTCCATCATCGCTCCATCATCGCTCCTCCATCGATCCTCCATCGATCCTCCATCGATCCATCATTGCTCCATCATCGCTCCATCATCGCTCCTCCATCGATCCATCATCGATCCATCATTGCTCCATCATTGCTCCATCATCGCTCCATCATCGCTCCTCCATCGATCCTCCATCGATCCTCCATCGATCCATCATTGCTCCATCATCGCTCCATCATCGCTCCTCCATCGATCCATCATCGACCCATCATCACTATTATCAATAAACATTCTTTCTTATTTCATTGTTGTGGCGTGGTCCTTGCTAGTGAAATGTAAATGTATGTTACTATTAAAAGTTTTAATAGTAACATAAATGATACATAATAATCATTGTGTTTTACAAATGTTTATTATTATGTTCAACACACGTGGTCATTTTTTTTTTTTTTAAGTAATATTCAAAATATCCTGCAACGATGACGTTTATGGCACATTTACAGTGGGGAAACAGATTCATACAGACAGAGGCACCATTCAAATCAGCACCCCTTGTGTTCAGGATGGCATGGGTCACTGCATTGCACACTGACAAAAAAAAAAATTATGCACTTGTACACAGGGCCCAGCCTATAAGCGAACTAAGCAGCCGCGTAGGGCCCCGAGGCGTTAGTAGGGCCCCCAATCTGGCAACCCGTCTTATGACAAGTGCAAGCGCAGCGTGCGCCACTAGTGTAGTAGCGCTGCTGGCGCGGCAGCGCACACAGCGGTAACATATAACGCACAAACCGCATTTATTTGTAATGACAATCTGGCAACCGAGACACCATACCTGCGCTGATTGGGCAACTTCATTGGGCGCGAGCAGAACGAGAGCAAAACATAAACACAACAGAACGTGGTCCTCATGTCCAGAAGAATATATCTCCTGGTGCCAAAAAACGAAAGAAGAAACTTCTTGACGATGTAAAGAAACTGCAAACTCAACAACACTTTCCAGGTATTGAACTTCTCTTACAAAGAGACGGTTAATGCTGCTGTTTGAAACAACACGATTCTGTCACGTTAGTTCGCTCAGGCTGGAGGCGACATAATAATATGTCTGAATGAAAGATAATAAGTTTAACATTTACACCAGCCCCGTAGTGTCAGCTGCAGGTGAGGCCGGTGTGGGGCGTCTATGGCCCGGGTCACTAAGAGGCGGAGATCCGGTCCGGACGAGCGCCGTCTCGTCCAGAACCTCTGACGTGAGACTTTGGAGTGAACAGTGTGCGGCCCTGTCCCGGGCCCCTGTCCCGGGCCCCTGTGCAGCCTCAGTTAGAGATGAGCAGGTTTGAGTTTGCGTCCCTCTCATCTCACATCACCATGTGTGAGATCAATCGTGACTCGTGATGTCTGTTTTACTTTGACTTCTTAAAGTGCAATGAGAGGAACGTAAAGGTGCAGGAGTCCAGTGTGTGGTGTTCTGATCAGAACAAACATTTATATTGTAATTCACTTTTAATAGAGCAATAAAACATTTCAATTTATTTAAAAAGCATCATTAGACTATTTGTTATAAATTATAATAAATTGATAGTGAAAAATAACCAGACATATTATAATTACGTCTGTTATAGAATAATACTATATATTTTTATATAAAAGTGGCAAAGTTGCAGAAACGCAGTCGCTTCACTATAGCTAGGTTTGGACCTTCACTTCACGTTCTGTTCATTCTCTGGGAATTAACATTTTTGCTCTGTGTAGCTTTATGAGTGTTATCAAGCAATGCTTATGCCATCTTTTTAATTTAATATAACTTGTTTTGTCACTTTGGCAAGAAGGAACAGTTGGGAGCTGTAAAAGATAAATTAGTAAGGATAACTATTACTTTTACATTTTCAGTTAAAATGAATCAATTTGAACATAATTATTTTTCATAGTCAATATTGTATTGAGTAATTAAGTACACTAATGTATTAATAACTGGCTTTAGTCATTTTCTCCTGGCACAGTTTCATCACATCATCATTTTATAGCATTACAACCTCAACATTTTACTCTTACTTTAGCCGGCTGGACCACATTAAAATGCACCAGAAGACCCAAAAAAGGTCTGAAAATTTCGGGGGGAGGGCCCCCAGACCCCCCCTGTTCATTAATTCAAACTAATGTGCTAATGTAGCTGTAGACCCTTAACGCCCACAGATACGCCCCAAAAACATATCTGGGACGTGTGTTATTTGTACAGGGAGTAGAAGTGATGTCAGCGGAATACCAAGTTGCATTGTGGGATTTAAGTTATCAATATTTGAGCTTGTGAGGTGTTGAGAATAAACTAACTGGCAAACGGATGCCCTGGAGTTTTGGTGCGCTTTGTTTGCGTTGAAGAAAGTTCCCATATGTGAATTGTTTACTGACAATGGCAATAAAACTGATTCTGATGACATGGTGAGGGGCCCCCAAAAATGTTTTCGCTTAGGGCCCCCTGATGGCTTGGGCCGGCCCTGCTTGTACACACAACTAAAACACAATTATTCTGTGTCTTGTGTTATGCTAAAAATATGATGTTAAAAATGCATCTCACCATACAAGTATTTATGATCTGGATACTCTTTACCCCAGTAAGGTTGGTCATCACCTATGGGCAGATGATTGTGGCCAACAGAAATGACCTTGTCGTCCTTTACAATACAGGCTCCCACCTGCACAAAGAGCAGCACAACTTCCCCTGTTATACTTATACTTCTATGTTAGTATAAGTTGAGTTATGTACCCCTTAAACCAGGGGTGTCAAACTCATTTGGGCCGCGGGCCGAATTTCAACGCTCAGGCTGGGTCGCGGGCCGAACACAACGTAAAACATAAAACTGTTAAAAATATAAGAAATAAATAGCTTTATATAGCCTACGCTGTTTTAAAGCAATTACTGGATCGATAAAAAAAATTACAAAACGTTGGTTCTCATAAACTGAAATGTATTTAGTGTGTGTGATTGTGTAATTTCACCAACACTGTGCTTCAGTTAATGTGCATTACAACTTAAGAGTTGATCTACAGTTCTACACAGAGATAAACATTTGACTTTATAACAAAATAAACTTCTCAAGATCTAAAAAACCTTTTAAATGTACTAACTAACATTTCCATGTCTGTGTAGTTATCTGTACACCTGAACTGACTCACCACTAAACTTCTGCTCAAAAGTGCTTAAAGTGCACTTCTCCCTCGGCAGCTCACACAGCAGTGCAGCAGAGCCCCGTGGGGGAGGGGTGGCCACCGGCAGATGGGACGCGTAGTTTTAGCGATAAAAACGGTTACGGATGTAATTACGGTTCTATGAATCAATTAGAAAATTTGGCCCGCGGGCCAGAGTTTGACACCTATGCCTTAAACAGTCAATAAGTAAATAACTGCCTTCTCTGGCGTAATGCCAAAGTTAGAAGGACTGTAAACTATAAGTATAGCAGAACTGACATTGTGAATCTATTACATGTTGTGCCGTGACCATCCTACGTTCATCTCCTGAAATCTACTGATCAGTAAAAACTTAACAATCTGGACCTGTCTCATGAACTATCACCACATCACTTCCCATTATTTTATATAGACAACAATATACAGTAATTTAATAAAATCACCTGGCACCAGTGTGTTTGGATCTCTGCTTCTCTTGGCTGTCAGGACAGCAACAGACATGAAATAATTTTCATCTTCGAGGTAGTTTTCTCTCGGTCTGCAGAAAACAAACAGCAACTCCAACATCAAGTAAAATGTTTACAAAAATCATGAGTTTGGACTTTTTGTTGTCCAATTCTAATAAAATGAAGATAAAAACTGCATGAATTAATTCTATAATAATAAAATAATCATTACCCAGGGCCGGCCATGGCTTCAGATGATGGTGATGCAAATGCCAGGTGAACTTGTGCCGGGTGAACTTGTGCCAGGCTTTATAAAAGACTGCTCAGCAACAGCAGCACCGCCTCTCATAACATCTTTTATCCCAGAAGACAATGCAAAGTCCCCAAAGACAGGTCTTATTTATTTTTCACGACGTGTGGTCAGAGCGATACCCATGTTGCCCTGTTTGAAAATGGTATCCATGCATTTGGGACCACTTATACTGACAATGTGCTCTATATGGCATGAATTAAACTGCACGTGTCCAAAATACTGCTGCATGTTTTCTTTTAATAGGAACTCGACAATATGAACACATCCCACCCATTTTATCTTCACTTCATTGGCTGCCAGTGTGTTTTAGTATATCTGAATATCCTTTGATGCAGCAATACAGGCAAGGCAAGCCAAGACAAGTTTATTTATATACCGACCCCAGTTTGTGAGAGCCCGGAACTGTGTGTCTGACACTCGGACCTGCAGTGTGGGGGCGCCCCAGGGCACTGTCCTCGCGTCATTTCTCTTCACCCTTTACACTGCAGACTTCAGACATGACACGGACAGCTGTGTCCTGCAGAAGTTCTCTGACGACTCTGCCATCATCGGACTCATCACGGACGACGATGACGCGGAGTACAGAGGACTGGAGCAGGACTTTGTGGACTGGTGTCAGCGGAACCACCTCCTCATCAACGCGGGGAAGACCAAGGAGATGGTGGTGGATCTCCGCAGACGCCACCCCACTGCCCCCTCACCAGTGAACATCCAGGGACGGGACATTGAGAGAGTGGACTCATACAAGTACCTGGGTGTTCATCTGAACCACAGACTGGACTGGACTCATAACACAGACGCACTGTACAGGAAGAGCCAGAGTCGGCTCTACCTCCTGAGGAGACTCAGGTCTTCAGGAGTGACAGGGCCACTCCTGAAGACCTTCTACGACTCTGTGGTGGCATCAGCCCTCCTGTATGGTGTGGCCTGCTGGAGCAGCAGCATCACGGAGAGGGAGAGGAGGAAGCTGGACAGAGTCATCAAGAAGTCCAGCTCCGTCCTGGGCTGTGCTCTGGACTCGGTGCAGGAGGTGGGGGACAGGAGGGTCCTGGCTAGATTCACATCTATGCTGGACCATGAGTGTCGCCCCCTGCAGGACACTCTCTCCGCTCTGGAGAGCAGCTTCAGTGAGAGACTGATCCACCCTCGCTGTGTGAAGGAAAGGTTCCGTAGGTCTTTCCTTCCTGCTGCTGTCAGACTTTATAACAAAAACTGTTAGTACTTAACACTCGCAATACTGACCTAACCTAATACTGATGTGCAATTCTGTCATATGTACAATTGCTGTTGGAATTCATGTGCAATTCATGTGCAATTACTGTGAAATTCATGTGCAATCTATGTGCCGTCGTGACACATATTCATGTGCAATTACTGTCGTGATCACATGCAATGGTATTTATGTATTTATTTATTTATTTGTCTATGGGAGTTTTTATTTATTTATAGGAGATCTTCTACTGAAAGTGTTTTTCAGACTTCCTATAAGTGATCTGTTCTTCTGTATCTACCTCTGTATCTACCTGCGTTGCACCAATGAAATTTCCCCATGTGGGACAATAAAGGAATATCATATCTTATTTGTAGAGCACATTTCATACACAAGGCAATTCAAAGTGCTTCACACAGCAGGAAAAATGCATTAAAATCACAAAGAAATGACATAAACAGAAATACAATAAAATTAACTAAATTAAAAATTAAAAATTAAATAAAGAACACCTAGCCACAAAGGGTAATGTGGTTTCGGAGTCCAACTCCTTTTTAAATCCTTTTTAAATCAGTCCAACTGATTGTACGTACTTTTACACGTCTAACGTGTTTTGGAGTCCAACTCCCTTTTAAATCAATCCAACTGATTGTCTAAACTAATGAAATCACAAACAAAAGAGAAGAGTGCAAAGAAAAAATCCTTTCAGTCATATGCGCAGCTAAACAAAACAGTTTTTAGCTTAGATTTGAACATTGTCAGAGTAGAAGCCTGTCTCACATCTTCAGGAAGACTGTTCCAGATTTTAGCTGCATAAAACTGAAACGCAGATTCCCCATGTTTTGTCCTGACTCTGGCACCAGCAGGAGGCCGGTCCATGTTTTGTCCTGACTCTGGCACCAGCAGGAGGCCGGTCCATGTTTAGTCCTGACTCTGGCACCAGCAGGAGGCCGGTCCATGTTTAGTCCTGACTCTGGCACCAGCAGGAGGCCGGGCCCTGTTTAGTCCTGACTCTGGGCACCAGCAGGAGGCCGGTCCATGTTTTGTCCTGACTCTGGCACCAGCAGGAGGCCGGTCCATGTTTAGTCCTGACTCTGGCACCAGCAGGAGGCCGGGCCCTGTTTAGTCCTGACTCTGGGCACCAGCAGGAGGCCGGTCCATGTTTAGTCCTGACTCTGGCACCAGCAGGAGGCCGTTCCCTGAGGTCCTCAGAGTCTGAGATGGTTCATATGGCACTAACATATCCAAGATGTACTTTGGTGCTAGGCCATGGAGAGACTTGTAAACAAGCAGAGCTGCTTTAAAGTCTATTCTCTGAGCCACAGGAGCCAGTGCAGAGACCTGAGAACAGGACTAATGTGATGGTACTTCCTGGTTCTAGTCAGGACCCGAGCAGCAGCGTTCTGGATGTACTGCAGCTGTTTTACAGCTCGTTTGGAGAAGCCAGTGAGCAGGCCGTTACAGTAGTCTAATCTACTGGAGACAAACGCATGGATAAGTCTCTCTAAATCTGGTTTTGACACTATATTTTTGATTTTGGCAATGTTTTTTAGATGGTAAAAAGCTGCTGATGTCTGAGTCCATTATTACCCCCAGATTTCTAACTTGGTTTGTAGGTTTTAGAGCGAGACTCTGGAGGTGACGCTAACACTTTCTCTTTGTTTCTGTGGCCAAAGACGATTATTTCAGTCTTGTCTGAGTTCAGCTGGAGAAACTTGTTTTGCATCCACAAACTGATCTGTTGGATGCAGTGACAGAGTGAATCTACTGGTCCATATTCACCTGCCAACAGTGAAACATAGATCTGAGTGTCGTCTGCATAATTGTGATAGGACACATTTTCACTGCGTATCAACTGACCTAACGGCAGCATGTAGAGGTTGAACAGAAGGGGACCCAGGACTGACCCTTTGGGCACTCCACAGGTCTGGGTCAATTGGTCTGAGACACAGCTACCAATTTCAACAAAGTACTTCCTGTCTTCCAGATAGGACCTTAACCAGTTTAGGGCAGTGCCAGCGATGCCCACCCAGTCCTCTAGTCTCTGTAAGAGGATCCCATGATCGACAGTGTCAAAAGCAGCACTCAGATCTAACAGAATTAAGACTGAGGCTTTGCCCGTGTCAGTGTTCAGGCGGATGTCATTTGTCACCTTGACAAGAGCAGTCTCAGTGCTGTGATGAGGTCTAAAACCTGACTGAAAAACATCAAATGAGTTGTTTATTAAGAAGAAATCTGTGAGCTGTTGGTAAACAATCTTTTCAAGGACTTTGCCCCAAAATGGCAGATTAGAGATGGGCCGGTAATGACTCAGTACTGCAGCGTCAAGACTGCTCTTCTTTAGGAGAAGCTTTATGACCACAGTTTTCAAAGACATTGGGAATGTTTCAGATTGAAGCAACATGTAAACAATGTTAGTGAATGGTGCTAACAAACTGTTCAGCACAGACTTTAAAAATCTGGTGGGTAACACATCGAGGCAGCATGTAGATGAACTCAGACTGGTGATGATCTCATGGACAGTTTTGTCAGTTACTGGTGCAAAGTGAGTTAGCTCTAAGTGTCTTGGTGGTTTTAGGGTAATTTTTTGCATTGTGGGATTTATAGCATTTTTAATGCCCTGAACTTTGTCATTAAAGAATAATGCAAACTCATTACACTTGAGCTGGAGGGTTTGTTAATCTGTTTACTGTGGCAAACAGGACACGCGAGTTGTTACTGCAGCTTCCAATAATTTCAGAGAAATATCTTTCCCTAGTTCTACATAAGATTAGGTTGTACATGTTCAGCTTCTCTTTGTAAATCTCTTTTTGACCCTGGAGCTTTGACTTCCGCCATTTCCGTATGGCCCTGCGGCACTCTCTTTTCTGTGCCCTGACCGAATCATCATTTCTCCATGGCGCCTTCTGCTTATTTTTAACCATTTTAGCCTACAGCACAGACTCCACCCCCTTTTTTGTTTTCTCGTGTTTCAGATTCAAACTTAAAGTTGGGTGGAGCAGATTATATCAGAACTACATTTCCTGTGTTTTTGTCAAGCCATGTTTCAGTTAAAAGCATAAAATCAAGATTTTAAGAAGAAATTAAATTATTAATTAAGAGTGATTTGTTACATAAGGATCCGACATTTAGCACAGCAAGTTTCAGACGAGTTTCAGTGGGACTGGGCTTTATCTTTTCACAGGGAATATGAATCACATTTCTCAGATTGGGCCTGACTCGCATTTTGTTTTTCCATCTGTGTGAGGATGTGACTACAGAAATAGCACTAGGGGGGGCTCTTTTTACATAGGGCCCCGGTTTGGTTTGATTTTTAATATGACAATAAGTCCCGGCAACGCTGAGACCCAGTGCATCCTAGCTATGGGAGATACCAGGTGAAAGGCGAGGTTGGATGGTGGTGGGGCTTTTGTAGCCGAGGAGAGTTTGGGACCAGGTGAGAGGCGAGGGGGGATGGGTGGTGGGGCTTTTGTTGGTGTAGTCGGCTTGTGCAGGGAAGAGTTGATAAGTATTGACATAGCCCTTGTTCTTGCTATATTGGGCGTGAGTGGAGCCATCTTAATGCCTGATTTGATCAGACTTTCAAAATGGCTGGGAAGGCCCATGGGTGAGAGTGGAGATGAGAAGGAGAATGATGAATCTTTAGTGGGAGTAGATGTTGCAGGGGGAACCCAGGGATGGTCTGAAGGCAGGGGCGATGACAGGGATGTTGTTGGGCCTGTCACAGATGGGTCCAAGGCCTTTGAAGATTGTTTCTTTGCTGGAGGCGGTGGAGGTGAATGTGGAGCAGCTGATGAATCCTTTGCTGGTGGTGGTGGAGCAGCTGCTGATGAATCCTTTGGAGAAGGCTGAGGTTGTGGTGCTTTTGATGTTGAAACATTGGCTCGGTCTCTGGCTGATGGAGCAAGAATTCTTCTCTCGTTCCTCTTTTCTCTAACTATCTGCTCAGGACCCTGTCCAGGCCCAGTCCAATGCCTCAGAGCGTGGAGCAGGTTCTCTGTCAGCACCCTCACTCCACCTCTGCATAGGTGGGGGCCATTTCTCTTAAACAGGTCCTCTCGTTTCCAGAATAGATAGAAGTTCTCAATATAGTGCAGTCCTCTCGGGGCACACTCTTTGGACCACTTGTTCAGCTGAAGAAGCCGGCTAAACTTGTTTATCCTCCTGTCGATGTTTGTAAGAGGTCCACTTATGAATGTTTTGATTTCCATTTTATCAAGTACGTCGAATAACTTCAAGAAGTCTTTTTTCAAAACTTCAGTCTGTTCCCGCTGCATGTCCACTGCACCCACGTGCACAATCAGCTGTTTAGCTCCTCCATGCTTAGCCATAATATTTGGAAGGAGTGACGTTATCGCAGAAACAGTGACGCTTGGAAAAGAATGTGTGTTTATCTTTTCATGCGTCACGTGACTTATCGCCCCGTCTCCAATCAAAACAATCCGTATGACCTTGGCTTTTGGCCCAGTTCCTCCTTGCTGTATTTTGGCCACGTCATCTTTCCTTTTTTCATTTAATTCCATCTCTGAAAGTGGTAAAAATCTGTTTGTGAGCTGTATTTTAGGTGACTTCACGTTATCTTTGTATCGTTTAGGCTTTGCTCCAAGTTTGTTCCAAGAAACAGCCTGGTCTTTCTGGTTTTTAGACAGTTTTGGAAACGACACAGTCACTGCGGTTTAGGTTGAAAGTAGCAGTTTTTCTTGTAAAAACTGTGCTCTTCTTACCATTGGTTGACACAGGAATGGTATCCTGAAGAACTTTTTCAGATTCCAAAACAAATATCCGTGTTTTCAGCTCATTAATTTCTTGTTGATATTTCCGACAGCGTTCACAGTCTTTCTCCCTTCTTCTCCCGGACATGTCGCTGGCGTCAGATATGTCGTTAAAACTGGAAAAATGTTCTTAAAATCCTTGCTTTACTTGAAAAAGTCTAAAGCAAAAATGTTTGGAAGACAAAAACTGATTAAAAAGCAAAATAAATGAGGAAAGCAGCGATAGCAAGTAGAGCGAGCGAAAAAGCGTGTGCACTCTTCGGAAGCAGGAAGAACAGTTCCATTGAGTTAAACACTTCTGGAACCATTTTTCTGGTCCATCAGTGGGAGTCCATGATGTGAGGCCGGAAATGCTGACGGCCGGGTCAAGATATGTTTCTTTGATTATTGTACAAAATCTGTTGATTTGATCTGTTGCTGTTTGATTTCATAACTACTGCAGCACTCACCCATTATGCCCCTGAGGTCCCCAGCTGTCAGCTGCTGTTAGACTATTAGCCCCGTTAAATTTGGTACCTCCTTGTACAGAGGAGGAAGTTTAGCAGCTATGGCTTATATAACTTTGAATTGGGATGGTTGGAAACCTCCCAAACCTCCACTTCTGTCCACCATTAAAGGCATTTGGAGCATAGTAGGTTCTAGTTCTGTCCGACCTGACTTTCTCTTTTCCTGATTTGATTTTTCACTATCTTTCTTCTCTCGTGCTCCTGCCTTCCTCATCATCCCTGTATTTTGAGCCATTTTTTCAATTACCATCTTTGGTCCGGGGTCAGAGTCTTGTCTGTTAACTCAGGGGTCACCATCCTTTTTTCCACCACGGACCGGAATAATGTAGGTTTTATTTTCACGGACCAGTGTGCCAGGTTATGTCGCGGCCAGGTTACCTTGCGCGGAAGTGGGCGGGGCTTAGGCTTCCATTTGATTCAGCTCGGAAGACGAAATGATCTCAAAAGACGCGTTTGTACATTATTAAGTGTACCATACCAAAAGATCCGAATTGGAGTCACATAATTTACAGTTACACGTGTTCTCACTGTTCTTCTGACTGGTGGAAGCTCATCAGATAAATATGGCAAAAATAAGTGCATAAAAATTACTACTCACCACACGCAGTAGGAGCCCTGCGCGTGTTTCTGTGCAATGAGACGGTCCCATGTAGGAGTGATGGGAGACAATGACCCCCGCAGTGTGTTTCTAGTACGCTTTACAGCGGGGAAAAAATGTCCGGGCAGTGGGGAAACAGTTCAGGGAAGTGAAGGTTCATGATTCAACTAACTGGGGGCACCGGACGTGCTCCGTGCGCGGCACTCTCGGGCCATGAGAGAGCCGAGGACGCACGCCGGGGAGAAGAGATGACGGGGCGGTTAGGGCGCACCGTCACAGTCAGTCTCCGTGGGTCCCCTTTGTTTCTTACCTGTTTGGCATTTTTCTTAGTCGCTGAAGTAAGAGTCTGTTTTGTAGAAATGCAGCCCACACTCAATAAGGACACGTATCATACAATTACACTTTGAAAAGAGAAAAAAACTTTTATTTTAGTCTATTTTTATTGATTTATGTGCTAAAAAGTTACATACTGGGGCTTGTTGCCAACAGCAAAGGTGCATTTACCGCTATCTGCTTATTCTTTAGACTTTATTCAGAGCCATATTCAGAGTTTACATTCCCAGCATTACCACCTGATGACATCATACAGTGCGGCAAAGTGTTTGGAGCAGTGGAGTAAATATGCAAGACAAAACGCAACTCCAGGTATGTTTTCGATGATGAAACGATTAGCTACGATCAACAACAGTGTATTTTGTGGAATACATGCATGGACGTAAAAATACTCCTTTTAGAACTTTAAGCGTGACACGTCTTGGATTGTTCAACTCAAAGGCCAGCAGTGCGATCCTAGCTCTGACTTGTGCATTCTTTTGTTGTATCCTTGGGCATATAGTTTTCCGCAGTACAAATGAGGGCAAAGATTACACATTATTTTATTTGTTTTATTTGTTGGAAAAATTCTCATAACATTTTAGTAGCCGTCGTATTAAGTTGTATTCCCAGTGCACAATAGCGTAGCCGCCTCGTGGGTATCATTTTACTGTCCCAAGGCTCTTCTATTGCATCAAAACAAGCAGGACTGTGTGACAGAATAAGGTTTAACACTTACAGTACTTGTGTTTGTTCAAGGGAGATGACATTAGCTCATAAATCTGGCCCTACATGAGCACCCCGAGGTGGCCTGTTCTCATGGCGCAGTGGAGCAGGCCCAGGGTGCATGTGAGGGTGCTGACCTGAGCGTGACCCACAGCGGATGAACCTGACCTCCGGGTGACCTCAGGCAGCAGATGTAAATGCGTCTCTACACTTGGGTAAAGCCTGGACACTGTGGAAAGCATATGTCAGGGGGTCACAGAGTTCAAAGGTTTTTTTTTTATTTCAATTTGAGTTTTTTCAATTTTTGTTCAATTTTTTGTATTTTTTCTGAATTGTGCAGCAATAACAAACTACTACTACTTATTGTGTATATACTACTTATTTTGGCAACGCAACTTTGTATGTTTCAAAAGCATTGTGAATAAAGATATGGAAGACTATGATTTATTAAGTTTAGTTTTAATTTTATGATGAAATATATTAATGTGGCATGTTTTTTTTATTAAAATAAACAATAATAATAAATATCTGAATAAAAAAATACAATACATAAAATAAATAAATACAATAAATACATAGATAAATAAATACATGAATAAATAAATAATTGACTTGCTTTATTTAACTTTTCAGATGCTGCTGCCTGCTTGTATCCACCTGCAATTGCTTTGTCTGGAATGTTCCACAGTGTATGACATGACACAGGTGAGTCCAACAGGCCAAGTTACAGGTCAGATCTGTGAAGCGGTGACCATGAAAATGCATGGTGTTTTGGAGTGTCGGCATGCTCGTTTATGAAAGAAGGGGCAAGAATCAGAAAGTTAAAATCAATCAGATGTTTAATCCCTGCCATTTACAAGACTAATACAGATAGCAGAGCGCTTACCAAATCTGTCCCTATGCAAATATGACCGTCGACTTACACGGGCGTAGTCCGGACGCGCCAAAATCCCTGCTCTGCGTTATATTTATAACATTCAGATATTAGGCGGAATATGACGGTTGACACCTCCTTCCAGTATTCTTCCATGAGCTCTTTCGCACGTCTGTGGCCTTGAAGTTTGCAGCTGTCCGAGAAGGTGTCCGTCCTTATCAGAGAATGTCTCCAAAGGAGCAGTGAGTGTCTCAAATGGGACAATGTTTTGTGCGTATAAGGAGTTAACCCAAGTGTAACACAGTCTAAAATGAATATAGTTTGTTATACTTTTAATACAGTTTCGTAAAACAGTTTCGTAAAATGAATATAGTTGATTATACAATATAGTAATGGTTAACATATTTAGATTCCCCTTCAGGAGCAATAAAAACACTTGTAATTAAACATATGCAATGTAGTTGAGTGTTTTGTCCCACTGTAGAACACTCGAGACAAAGCAAAACATTTCCATTGAGACGGACTTCTTACCTGGAAAACTACAGAGTGCACCTTTAAATAACAAATGTAGAATAAAATGTCTCCCAGTTCATTTTCATGAGAAGAACAAAGTTATTTATCTGTTTGTTTGTCATATATGATCTATATCAGTCTTTACATGATTTACTGTATTTTGGAATTATTTAGATCACAAATATGAATGCGTTTACTGTCCTTTGCTTCCTCTGGGCCACCTCTTCTCACCCACATTAAATACATTTAACATGAGATCGGGCCCTTGGTAACTATGGGCCTGGAGGTAAAAAGGCTGCGCAATAATCTCTTAAATCTGTCGGTGTAATTCCTCCTTCATCCAGGAGTGTTCCATCGTAGACAAAGGTTCAGTTGTAGTCATCTGGACTCAGTTTAGAAAAAACAAGACGTTTCGACTCTCATCCAGCTCATCTGAGTTCCCGGCCTAAATTCGCTTATTGACAATGACTCTTGGATGAGAGTCGAAACGTGTCTTTTCTAAACTGAGTCCAGATGACTACAACTGAACCTGAACAAATTCTTAGTAATCCAGGGGGTTTGGGCTGACACCACATTGACCCATGACCACATTTAGGTCACAGCCTCTTTTAAAGTCCTTGTTGTGTGTAAAAACTGTTTGGCGTTTTACTTTAGATAACAATTAGCGTGTAAAATTGTCATCTACGCTAAAGGCTGACTAAGTTTAGGTTGAGACCAGATAAATGACATACATATCATGATATTAACATTGTATATACTTTAATAATGGGTTTTGTGTGTGAAGGAACGTTCGATTTGACTTAACTCCAGGTAGCATCGGTTAGCCGCGTTCTTTGAGAGAAAGTTGCACATTCCCGTTAGCCAAAAAACAAGCTAGCTCTGGCTTAAGTCATTTGTTTTCATTCAAAAGGCAGGAATAGCTTTGCGCGAATACACTTTTAATGCGAAAAATGTGCACGTCAACATAAGCTACAGCAATTAAACTAGCCGTGCCACTTTTCAGAACGACATCCTTTAACGACACGCGGGTACGTCTCGCTCACTAATGACCGCCTACTTTCAAAACCGACCAACAAAGTGTGCACAGTTTTGAGTATTACATTTAAAGAGCGCTCCAGGGACCTTAGAGGGAGGGGTGTAAATCTCCAGGACGACGGGGGGCAAAGGTTCGAGCTCGTGCCCCCGAGTTCAGAGCGCGGTCACAGCCTAAGCCTGCTCAGCTGAACCAGGTGTGACCCGAAGGCTGAGCGTGCCCATGTTCCCACAGCTCTACGTTGCCATGTTTTTTAGAACGTTTAAAAAAGGTCAGTCTCAGGCCCTAATCTGAACCATAATCTCAAAACTCTATAACCCTAGAGACGCTCTGACCTTAACTCTTAACACATCTCTAAAGTGAACTATTACACACAAATGCAAAAAAAAAAGCTTAGTACAACAAACTGGCCTTCACTTTAACCCTAAAAGTGTTAACTATAGCAACGACACAGAGCTGTAGGAACATAAGGACTGTTTTTAAAAATATTTCAAACAAGTGTCAGAACATATGGTGCGTTTCAGGCAACTGAGATTTTTACCCCCTCCGTCTTCAAAAAAAAAAAGCCCTGGAATGCTACTTGAACTGCTAATTCCTATTTGTGAACTCGGAGATGGTCGAAAGACTCCTATTCTACAAAAGAGATGAACTATGAAGTATTTCAAGTATTACAAGAATAGTTTATTGTAGGTTATTTTCAACAATATTCTGTCATTTAACACGTTCTATAACTGCAGTTTAGCATTAGCCTGCAGTTTAGCATTAGCCTGCAGTTTAGAAGTTTAGCATTAGCCTGCAGTTTAGCATTAGCCTGCAGTTTAGAAGTTTAGCATTAGCCTGCAGTTTAGCATTAGCCTGCAGTTTAGAAGTTTAGCATTAGCCTGCAGTTTAGCATTAGCCTGCAGTTTAGAAGTTTAGCATTAGCCTGCAGTTTAGCATTAGCCTGCAGTTTAGAAGTTTAGCATTAGCCTGCAGTTTAGCATTTGCCTGCAGTTTAGCATTAGCCTGCAGTTTAGCATTAGCCTGCAGTTTAGAAGTTTAGCATTAGCCTGCAGTTTAGCATTTGCCTGCAGTTTAGCATTAGCCTGCAGTTTAGCATTAGCCTGCAGTTTAGAAGTTTAGCATTAGCCTGCAGTTTAGCATTAGCCTGCAGTTTAGAAGTTTAGCATTAGCCTGCAGTTTAGCATTAGCCTGCAGTTTAGAAGTTTAGCATTAGCCTGCAGTTTAGCATTAGCCTGCAGTTTAGAAGTTTAGCATTAGCCTGCAGTTTAGCATTAGCCTGCAGTTTAGCATTAGCCTGCAGTTTAGAAGTTTAGCATTAGCCTGCAGTTTAGAAGTTTAGCATTAGCCTGCAGTTTAGCATTAGCCTGCAGTTTAGCATTAGCCTGCAGTTTAGAAGTTTAGCATTAGCCTGCAGTTTAGCATTAGCCTGCAGTTTAGAAGTTTAGCATTAGCCTGCAGTTTAGCATTAGCCTGCAGTTTAGAAGTTTAGCATTAGGCTGCAGTTTAGCATTAGCCTGCAGTTTAGAAGTTTAGCATTAGCCTGCAGTTTAGCATTAGCCTGCAGTTTAGAAGTTTAGCATTAGCCTGCAGTTTAGCATTAGCCTGCAGTTTAGAAGTTTAGCATTAGCCTGCAGTTTAGCATTAGCCTGCAGTTTAGCATTAGCCATACTGTTTTGTTCATTCTGCAGGAACATTCATGCATCTGAATGTCTAAGTGGCCTGAAAGGAGCTGTGGGAAAATAAAGCCCGATTGTAAATGTTCTAACAAACATTATAATATATTATAATAAAGCATAAAATAAAAAACGTAATGCTTTTAGTAAAGCTTTTAGCTTGTTGTCTGCACAAACAACAGGGAAAAGAACTTCCTTTTGTTTTTCTTGCAGAAGTTTACTTACTTTATCAGAAAAGCAGACGGCGGTTCTTTTAAAACATAAACTGAAGGACTTTTTACTCAGAGGTCCAAACTGTGAAATCCAATGTGATTTTTTTCAAGGTCAAAAAGAAAACTAGCATGTAAAAATTTCAATATGAAAGGTTTTTCAGCTACGACTGCTGTTTTATATATTTACATCTGCTTATGTGTCTAAAAGAAGTCAAGGTCAGTTAAAGCACTAGTAGCTGAAGTACATTTGACTGTAACTGCCCACGACTGAGAACCATATGCACTGAGAAGACATGTTTGTAGTACAACTGCAGATCTATCTCTGTTTGTTCATCATGTAAATACATTTCACTTATTTATTATGTGCACTTTGTCTTTTTTCCAATTCATGGGTTTTTCAAGCAGGATTCATTTCCAATCCATTTTCATCGCATTAGTTCTGTTCAAATCTAAATATTGAATGTTTGGAATGGAGAAAGGTCATCAGGTCATTCTAATTTGATAATGTCATAATTTCAGATGGAGGGGAGGGGCCTAATATAGGAGAGTCACGGTTTTTGAAAGAAATAGGCAAACAAATGAACATTCTCATTATTTGTTTGAGTTTGGCTCATCAAAGATCATGTCTTTTAGGTTTAATAATAGCTCCACTTTCTGAGAAATGTGCAGATTGAGAAGATATTGAACTTTGTGCCAGGTTTTCTTTCACGTAAATAGGCCCAGTAATTAGGTCAACAAATCTGCAATCTAACAGTTAAACAGCAAATTCTAGAATTTTGACCTGTCCTCAAGCTCAATGTTGAACTGGATATTCTTGAATTCTGTGATAATCCATTTATTGTCTTAATAAAGCGTTACTGTGAGTCTTTTCTCATGTGGATCATAGTTGGGATGCATCACTGTCTCAGAAAACGTTCACTTTCAGGAAGCTGATGCAGGTTGGGAGCTCTCATCCATCATGTCCTTGGCTAAACCTGTTTGTAGGTCAGCAGAGGCCCCGTGGCTCCTGAGGCTCCTGGGAATGGGAGCGCTCCGTATCTGGGTTACACGGGCTAATGAGAGCAGGGTCTCTCCCGATGCTCCAGCAGCAGGTGAAAGTGATCTTGAGGCCGCTTGCATAAGGCTCATCCTCACAGGTCACTGTGGCTCACTGGACACGGTGGCTCACTGGACACGGTGGGTCCTGCACGCTTCACTCTGTCCAGGGATAATCAGGTTAAAACACCACAGCAGATTAGTGCAAAGAGCTTATGGAGATCAGTCCTGTAAACACCGGGCTAAACACTCTATTAATTTATTCTATTTAACCAGGAAAGATTTCAGATAGTGTCAAATCAGAATGAAAACACTGCTGTCGGACCCCGCCCCCAGGGGCCATGTGTGCCATGAGCTCCGGACATGACAATGCGCACGTGCCCATGTGGCCAATCGTGCACGTGCTCTGGATAAAAGGCCGTGGGCTCAGGATCAGGGTCCGGTCTGGGTCTGGACACAACATGCTGTCCCACTGGACATTCCTCGTTCTCAAGCTCTCGTTGCTCACGCAGATCGCGTGCTTCGAGTCCAAATGGCACGAGACAGAAGAGGAGCATGCGCCGCAGCAGAGTGGCCCCGGGCCCCTGCGCCGCAGGGACCTGCACTATCTTTACTCACTTTGGCATTTACTTGGGCGATGGCCGCGTGGCGCACCTCATCCCCGACATCCTACCCGCGCTCACACGTGACCCCGCGCTCAAACATCACGAACACGCGCCTCATCATCGGCTGCAAGTTCAGGTGCGCCACCGTGCGCGTGGACACGCTCGAGGACTTCGTGTACGGCGGGAGAATCCTGGTGAACCGCATGGACCCCGTGATGAAAGCCAAGGCTCTGCCTCATGAGGAGGTGGCGCACGTGGTCGGGAGCGAGCCCTACAGCCTCCTGTGGAACAACTGTGAGCACTTTGTCACGCACTGCAGATACGGCAGTGCGGCCAGCAGGCAGACCGAGCAGGTACTGACGGGACAGGGTCACACACATGGCTTAAAGGCGATATGGACGATTTTTTTCCGCGATTTGAGAACGCAGGCGGAAGTGCGCATGCGCACTCCCCCGTGCGGACTGATACAACACACACGTGCGTTAATTATTAGCGCGACGGATCACATCTCTCGTCTCCCGTAGATTTCTGTCCACTTCTGCGTCAGCTCAAACTGTCTTTCTCCGTCTTCATTTTGCCCCGTACACTGAGGGAACTATATCATGATAGATCCATGCGCTTAGACACGCGGAAACGTGGGGACGAGCCTGACGCGGCTGCAGGTGAGCGATAGGTGCGTTTTATGATTGATACGTGGCAGGACTAATGATTTATCCACGCCACGAGGAAATATGATAAAAAATTTGCTGAAAAAATCGTCCATACCACCTTTAAGGAAAAAAATCAATTCTACAGCTTTAAAGGTTATTATTTGTTTTGGATTGATTCCAAACTCTCAATACATTTTAGATCCAGTCAGTGTTACTGCTGTAGACCACAGTAAAATGCTCCATTCAAACAGATGTTTCATAATATGAAACATCTGTTTGAATGGAGCATTTTAAAAAACGTTTTTGGGTGTTATCTCAGTTTCACTGATGCCGACGTGTGGCGGTTTTTCCCGTGGTCAATCACATATTGTTAGTTAACTGGTAAAAGTAGATTTAAACTATTTAATAATGCTTTATGATGCAGCTTCATTAAAACACAGGGTGCTGCTGGAAGACATTAGACTTGAGCTGGGATAGAGGAGAGAAATAGATATCAGCACGACCTTTAGTTTGAATCACTGTGCTCTGTTTATTGTTGTTAGCAGGGGGAAAAGCTAATGCGCTAACTACAGCTACAACATGTCGGAGTTAAAGGGCCTGAGTTCCATTCGCCATGAAATAGATGATTAAATCCATAAGACTATACTGATAATTAACTTTGTCAAATAGACTTACATAAGAGTGATCATGGAACATGATCCACAAAGGATAATAAATGTGGAGACACAATCAAAAATAGCTTCAAAACCTAATTTAGAATGTTTTTTTGAAATAAAAATAAAGAGTTAATTGCCTGGAGATTCACAGCCTAGTGGACATACAAAAGTGAAAAGGGAAGGATGAACTGTAAACTCAATGATGTTAATGCATGGGAAAGTTGTAGAAATATGATACTAGAAAGCAAAGCATCAAAAGTATAATCTACTTGTTTATTAGAATCATCTCAGAACATTCAAAGAATGGGAGTGTCTATATAGCCGCGGCGCGCGGCCGAAACTGCTAGGCTATTGAGCAGTAGGTGCGTTTTATGATTGATACGTGGCAGGACAAATGATTTATTTTAAAAAATTTGCTGAAAAAAATCGTCCATACCACCTTTAAGCTAAATGTATTCTTATCACATCTGCACAACTTCTATCCTTGCTTTGTGTGCAGTTCTGTGAGGTCCTGAAGTCCATCATCAGAGACCAGCGCAGTGCCCTGGCCTCTAGTCTGCGGGGCATCATCTCCATCATCTCCTTTGGTATGGCACCTTCGACTGCCCTTCCCACGATCCTCATCCCCTTCACCCTGTGGATGGCCGGCTGAAGACGTTTTGCTTGAAACTGCAACACTAAACCCCAGAGCCACAGCGCTGCACTGATGCTAACTGCTATGAGAAGATGATATATGTGCTGATGATGAGGCAGTGTGAGGCCCAAGGTCACATTCAATCTCTTTTTACCTCTATAAACCAGTTTGCATATCATGAGAGTGGTACAGTCTTGGCGCCTGGTCACAGTGGGATTATCCTGGGGGGAGTTTGAGATGCCGTGGTCCGTGCAGGATGGGCACTCAATCCTCCTCACATGAAATGGAGATAATTCTAATGGGATTCATAAAAGTCTGCACATGTGAAAAGTCCAAATATGTCACACTTTTACCCAAAATACAAAACAGAATTCCAAAAACAAGATTTTCTGACCATGAAGTGCCTTGTGCAAAAAACTATACCATCAATGACTGTTATAGCATCATAAAAATGTAGCACAAGCTTATTATATAATAAGCTGTATTTTGGAAGCCGTTTTCAAAGCTTTCATGACGTACATTTTCAATAATTACGAACATTTCCATAAATGCACTTTCTGAATCAATTATGAATCAGAATATAACATATAAATACCCATATTCACTCTATACGTTTTGAAATGATGGGTTGGTGATGTATCCTAAACCTATTTCTGTGGTCAAAAGATTCAACTGTGCTCGTTTAGGTGGGCGTGGCCTTGCAATTTGGTAACCAGGATTTTTCCCACCTCCGACTTGAAAATGCCCTGGAATGTTGCTCAAACTGCTAAATCTTCCTTGTGAACTGGGAGCTAGGGACTCGCACTTTACATACGAGATCAATTGTGACACAATCATGATAATAACCACAAATAGTAGTTTTGAGTAGTTCACCAGCACATAAACAATGTAAACAATCTGATATTTAACTGATTTGCTCAACCGTGACATATCTTTAGTTGACAGATTAGCATTAGCTAAATTGCTTACATATGAGTCAATTTCCTTGTAACGCTCTGAACTCGTAAAGTGGGGAATAACGTTGTTCCTAGTTGCCTGGAACGCAGCATTAGCCTTTCTACATGGCACCATACCATTGTACATTTTAATATTTATTTAATTTAAGAGTCTATTTTTGTCAACTGACTTTCATGGTTCTGGAGTTTTTAGTTGTTTTTTGTTAATATATCTCAGTATTTGCGGTTTTGAGTCAAGACCTGTTGCTTCCTACTCCTCCGTTCCCACACTGCGCTTTAGGAAATTGCTGAATAACGCTGAATATTCCAAACGCCGCCATCCATGCATCCACATTTCAGCGGCAAACAAAGGCCAATTGTCGGGGTTCGATGGCTCAATCTGTGTGCGACATTTCAAATCCGGGTTTAACCGCTCGCCGAGTCAGTCGGCTTTGCGCGCACCTCTTGGCCCCGGTACAATCGCGCACACAATACCAAACTTTCAAAACGTGATTAGCAGAATCCTCTTAATTTCTGTGCAAATACTCCCCGAATATTGACCAACAGTTTATCCTCACGACCTCTTTGGGACCTCCTTCTCTTTCCATATAAACCTTTCAGTTGTTCAGTTTGTAGCGCCGAAACGCACCAGCCGACATGTTCCTCTTCCAAGTCTTCAACATGCTCTTCGCAGCGCCGCCGAAAGAGGAGGAATCCAAGTACGACCTCTCCCTCTACAAGCGCGGGGACCTGCTCGAGGTGCCCCGGACCCTCTTCACGCACTTCGGCATTTATTTGGGCGACGATCGGGTGGCGCATCTTATTCCGGACATCTTGCCGGCGCTGACCAAAAACAAGGCCAGAATCGGACAAATGGTGACCAACAATCGTCTGATTTTGGGGGTGGTGACGAAGACGGCGAGCGTGAGGGTGGACTCGATACTGGACTTTGCGTACGGGTCGGAGATTCTGATCAACCATATGGACGCCGTGTGCAAGCAGCCCCCTCTGGACGGGGACGAGGTGGCGCGGAGGGCTGAGAAGCTGCAGGGCTCGGTCACGTACAGTCTGTTGTGGTACAACTGCGAGCACTTCGTCATGTACTGCAGATATGGCATGGCTATCAGCTACCAGACGTACCAGGTACTGTGGAGTTCAAGGAGTCCAAGTACAAGTAGTTGTAGCTGCTGTGGTAGAAGAAGCAGCAGCATCAGCAGTAGTAGTAGTAGTAGTGGTAGTAGTCGAAGAAGCAGCAGTAGTAGTAGAAGCAGCAGCAGCAGTAGTAGTAGTAGTAGAAGAAGCAGTAGTAGTAGAAGCAGCAGCAGCAGTAGTAGTAGTAGTAGAAGAAGCAGTAGTAGTAGTAGTAGTAGTAGAAGAAGCAGTAGTAGTAGAAGCAGCAGCAGCAGTAGTAGTAGTAGTAGAAGAAGCAGTAGTAGTAGTAGTAGTAGTAGTAGAAGAAGCAGTAGTATAAGTAGAAGAAAAAAACTCTTCTAAAATGCCTCTCAAGTAGAAGTAGTAGTAGTAGTAGTAGTAGTAGTAGAAGAAAAAATCTCTTCTAAAGTGCCTCTCAAGTAGAAGTAGTAGTAGTAGTAGTAGTAGTAGTAGTAGAAGAAAAAATCTCTTCTAAAGTGCCTCTCAAGTAGAAGTAGTAGTAGTAGTAGTAGTAGTAGAAGAAAAAATCTCTTCTAAAGTGCCTCTCAAATAGTAGTAGTAGTAGTCGTAGTAGCAGCTGTGGTAGAAGAAGAAGCAGCAGTAGTAGTTGAAGCAGCAGCAGCAGTAGCAGTAGTAGTAGTATTAGTAGTAGTAGAAAAAAAATCTATTCTGAAAAGTGCCTTTCAATGTGACTATTTTTACTCACATTGAAGTAAAAATACTTGATGGCTGTGGGGGTCTACGCGTGTGCCATGTCCACCTTCTTGTATAAATGCCTCTGTGTACCAACGTATATTTATATAAGTGGAACGTATGGTGTTCTTATAATGCCAGCAATTGCACACTATATGATTGATTCTGTGTTGCCATGGCTACTTTAGAATTCCGATAAAGCCATTTTGAGGCAACATATAGGCTTGACTAACTTTACTGATCCTCAAAAGAAATTAGTCGGGCGCGGGTGAAACTGTAAACACGCTTAAAAACAGTCCGTCCTCGATGATTGCGTTTGAGTTCTCGGTGGAATAACAAAGACAACAAAAGCTTCACGTTGACAATATCAAAGAACTTTTGTGTTTCTCGCACCACACGCGCTGTCTCAGTTTGAAAATACAAGAGATTTAGATTTATTTTATACATTGTCATTCCTTACATTGGCTTTAAAAACAACAACAATGACAACAACAACATTATTTAAAGGGGAACAGACCAACAGATCAACGGCACACATCGTTTGCCAAGTCATTTCAACAACAATTCAATTACGTATTTTCTGGACTATAAGTCGCATCGGAGTTTAAGTCGCACCAGCCAAAAAATGCATAATAAAAAAGAAAAAAAACATATATAAGTCGCACTGGAGTATGAAATGTGGTTGCAAGTGTGAAAATAACAAATAATATCACATATAAGTCGCTCCGGAGTCTAAGTATATAAGTATAAATATAAGTATAAGTCGCACCCCGGCCAAAACTATGAAAAAAGTTGCGACTTATAGTCCGGAAAATACTGTAGTCAGTAAAATCAGTAAAAGTGCAGTAGAAGTGAAACAAACAGTTGCACAATGACCTCGGTTTTTTCAGGGTTAAGAAGCTGATAGTTAAGTGTCCTCCAGGTTTTTACATCCTTCACACAAACGCTAAGTCTATCCTGGACTGGATCCACTTATTCACACACACCAAATCAAAGTTGGTGACTAATCCTGCACTCGACCAGGACCAGAAAGTTGGTGATATCGCAATATGCAAGACAAGTCATGCAGTCTCTTGATAATACCATTAAGAGGTAACTCAAGTCCCGAGCTGCTCCTGAAAGATCACACTTCACTGTGAGTGGTTGAATCCAGCTGTCACTCACTCTGGCCAATGTGAGAAGTGTCTGTGTGTGAGCGTAGATCCGCCTTAAACAGAAGAACCGACAAACACACCAACAGCATTAATCAGAACTAAACCTGGACCAAACTATGACCGAACTAGAACCGAACTAGGACCGAACCAGGACCAAACTAAGACCAGGACCGAAGGGCCAAACCAGGACCAAACTAGGACCAAACCTGGACCAAACCTGGACCGAACTAGGACCGAACTAGGACCGAACTAGGACCGAACTAGGACCGAACTAGGACCGAACCAGGACCGAACCAGGACCGAACCAGGACCGAACTAGGACCGAACTAGGACCGAACTAGAACCGAACCAGGACCGAACCAGGACCGAACCAGGACCGACCCAGGACCGAACTAGGACCAGGACCGAAGGACCAAACCAGGACCAAACTAGGACCAAACCAGAACCAAACCAGGACCAAACTAGGACCAAACTGGGACCAAACTAGGACCAAACTGGGACCAAACCAGAACCAAACCGGGACCAAACTGGGACCAAACTGGGACCAAACTGGGACCAAACTGGGACCAAACTAGGACCAAACTGGGACCAAACTAGGACCAAACCTGGACCAAACTAGAACCAAACTGGGACCAAACCAGAACCAAACCAGGACCAAACCGGGACCAAACCTGGACCAAACGAGGACCGGTTTGACTGCGCACTGAAACCAGAGTTGCCCAGTCTGCGTCTCTATAGCAACTTTGGGCTTCAATGTTTGGAAAGTCATTCGCAAACTTTTCGGTCTCGTTCTGAACAGCACTTTCGTGATAAAATAGATAAATAAACTTTTGGAAATACGTGTCAATAGCACTCGATCAGCGGCTTAGTTCATAAACATATCTTTTTTCTAAAGCTTGGTCACGTGTTGTTTTGCAAACCCTGTGCTTTCGATCAAGCTGAACTATGCTAGAGCTCTGGAGAGGGAGAAGGATTAAATACTGCAGGATTACGGAGACAAAACACAACAGTATGACATGGTTAAAATCAATTAAATGTGCATATTTAAGAACATTTAAACGTGCGCTATGCAACCTTTCTGGTGGGGGGGTGAACGCAGATGACTTTATCCATAATGGCCACATAAACAACACTTTGCCTCGAACCTGGGCGCCTTTTAATATACTTAGAATCAGATTTAAATTGAATGTTTTTTTTTTACATGAAAGTGCTGCTCAGGACAGTCTAAAGTAAAGTGCTAACGCCTGCAAAAAAAATTAAATAAATTAAATAAAGTAAATACATTAAATACATTAAACACATTAAATACATTAAATAAATAAACAAATTAATTAATTAAATAGAAATAAATTAAATAGAAATAAATTAAATAGAAATAAATTAAATACATTATTGGGTTGTCTAGATGAATCTAGTCTTCAAAAAAAGTATACAACCCAAACTTGCCGTGCCAGGGCCGTTTGCAGATATGTAGGGCCCTGTGAAAAATGCAGTTTGGGGCCTTTCATCGCCAAACTACAAGTATGTGATTCAAAATAATGTGATTCATGAACTTGCGTAAACTTAGCGTAAATAATCAGAAAGGCTGCTGTCAATAAGGAAAGTCTAAAGTAAAGTCTAAGACGTACGACTACAGTAGGTGGCGGTAATGTAACACTTCGATACCAACCGCCATAAAACACCAAAGAAGAAGAATGGTATGTTTCTTTTTAAACCGATACACCACACACTTGTCCCACACACGTTTTGCGATGCTGTTTTTGAACTGCAAATCAAATGCCTCGACACCTCACCCTCTCTTGTTTCGTCTGCACAGTTCTGTACAGCGGTGCGTAAGGTGGTGTGCAGCCGCCTGTGTGCCTACCTCACGGCCCTGTTCGGGGTCCTGGGCCTGTGCTACGGAGGCTGCGTGGCCCCCTGCACGCTGCTGCTCACCGTGCTCGCCTCCTTCACCATCTGGATGGCCGCGTGATCGACCGCTCTGCGAACTCAAGAGCTGCATGGGACGATAATGGGAACGACAATATGGACTGTTTGTATCATTGTAGCTAGTTTTGTGACTCGTTTGAACAAAAGTGTGCTATGTTTGCTTTTGAAATGGATATGTGTGTGAAGCGATGAGCTAACGGCATAACGCGTGTCTTTGCGTATTGCATGAATGTATCTTTTGTACTTGTTCCGTGTTCTCACGCCGATGAAAAGTGGCATTGCTAGTTATGTTGACTATGTTGAATATTTTGCTTTAAGATGTCAATGAAAAAAAAGAAAGTACACCCGGTCCCTTGGGAGTTATTAGATGGTGAAGGTTGGAATTCTAAACAAAAGATTACGGAGCCTCTACCAGGTTCCACACACACACACACACACACACACACACACACACACAAAAGAAGAAATCCCTCAGTCATTTAAAAGAGTTTTGTTTTATTTAACTTTTTTCTCTTATTATTATTCATTATCTATCGCCATAAGGCAGTATAATCACATACAATAACATTTCAACTTGCCAAACATAACAGAAAGAGTCAGGGTTTCTCAGAAGAGTTGTCTCGGATCGATGATGGCGAATGTTGCAAGGTTGGATTTCCACCCAGAGACAGCAGGGGGCGACGACGGACACTTCAAATGGCCCAAAACTACACATTTAATCATTTACAAAGACGTTCAATAAGGTGACAATGTTTCTTATACATATTAAGCATTTTATTTGAACTTTTTTTTATCAAAAACATACCTGGAGTTGTATTTAGTTTCATTCACGTTTGTTTCATTAATCCTGAGTTCTGTGACATCTTAGGTAGAGATCTGATATATTTTGCACGGATTTTAAGATCATAAATCATCGCAAGGCTCATTTCTGCTAGCTCTCTCTGCTTTGATCAATCTCCCCATTGAAATTCCCTCTCCTGCCAGCAGATGGAGTTCTAACATAATTCATGATGAGGGAATAACAGATTTAAAGTAGGCCTCATGTATGTTTTCAGCAGATAAATGTGTTGTACCTGATTTTTACTGTCCTGAATACGTGAGAAACAGAACAGAAGTACTTTTCACAACTCTCTGAGGCCTGAACAAACCATTGCTGTCACGGTAACGCTAACAACAACTAGCAAGCTAACAATTCCTGCTTCGCGGAGAATAAAATGCTGAAATTAAAAATACAAATAATGCATAATATGGGTTTTGAATCAAATTAATAAAATAGATCAAATAGATCAAAATAAATACAATAAAAATAAATAATAAATAAAAATGAATAAAATACATAATATACATACAATAAATAAAATAAAAACATAAATGAATTAAAGAAACCGTGCTAAAACCCTGTAGACTGTGTGAAACTGTAATGGTTTCCACTGTGCCACATGTTTGCTGAAGCCAAACGATATAACTGCAGTCTGGAGGGACAACTGTCGGACACAGTCCAGGCCCCGGGCATCAGGACTTGTATATTGACTCCCTCAAGCTTCTGTCAGACCTGGCGTTGGCGATTAGTCCTCGCTCCTACAACATTTTTCCATAGGAATTGTCCCGTTACATAGATAGAAGCTTTAGACCGCTAACAATTTCTTGCATGTCCACAACGACCCCGACTGTCAAACATTCAAATTGCTTTCTGCTTTTCCCCCTCAAAGTATTCACATGAGTCCAATCAAAGACGTTTCCTGTAAACATGGCGCTGTCAGTCGTCTCTGAAGCTGATTACACGCGCACTATCACCATAACAAAAGAGACACAAACACGTAGATCTGACGCGTCCTGGGAGACTCACAGACGGCTCAAGTATGTGGGGCATTCCCGATGACGATTAGATAAAGACAAGTTATTTATTAAATCCCAGAGGACGTTAGACTGAAGAGAAAATGCAGAAAACAACATACCAACAGTGAGCAGTTGATTTACATTTTACGTGAATGTTTTATGGATTCAAAATGTGATTCTAACGTCTTGTAGATAGTCCAGTTTTTCCTCCAGTGAACGTGGAATTCTCCTCTCATCTTACAACATCTTAAAATTATAATAAATAATAGTACTAATCACAGTAATAATAAAAGTAATAATAATAATCATCATCATAATAATCATCATCATAATAATAATTAGAATCGTTGCAATAATAATCAGAAATATAGCCGCAAGCGGCAATGATCGGCCCTCGCCACGCCGCCGCTGCCACGCAAGAGGAGGGGGCGCTAACGTGCCCCAATTGTCCTTTTATTACATCTACTGCTGAATCTGTGACGCTGTCACATCTTCCACCCTTTGTTTTACCATCAAAAAGCAATTTTATTTTGAATTCTTGGCAAAATGTGCGGCGAAGCCGCACAGAGACCGTGACTATTTGAATAAAAATGTGTATAACTTTTACCCCTGAAGATGAGTTAATTAAAATTAATTCATTCACTTCAAGTAGGTTTAAGGCAAAGAGTTTAACAACTGATTCTAATTTGACGCAATTCGGACTTTATCTGCGCAAACGGCAGAAATTTTAAATTTGGGAGATTTCTGAAATTCTAGCTACAGTGACAGGTATCAAAGTAATTTGAATAACTTTTGATATCCCACTCCTCAGTACCATTTTCAAAAAAATTCTGCTTTTTAGGGCCAACGCCCTGGGAGGAGTTCGTAAAAGTACGACGTTTGGAAAAACTCCAGTCATGCTTAGCCATTTTTGAACCAATATGGCCGACATTTGGGCGGACGGCGTTGCCATAATAATATTTTTTACTTCTCTTGTCACCATCTACCTCTCCGCCAAATTTTATGATTTTACGATCAGATTTTTTTGGGGTAATTTCCTATCTCTCAATGCATTTTTGGTACATTTGGGGGCGCTGACGCGCCATTTTTTTTTATTTTAGAAAAGGGAGATAGCCAGAATGTAGAGAGGCACGATTTTTAGAGGTGTGCAAATTTTTGTGTCTTTTCGTCAATGTTCACTGGGTGAAAAATAGGGGGGTTGGTCCCGAGAAGAAAGAAGAAGAAGAAGAAGAAGAAGAAGAAGAAGAAGAAGAAGAAGAAGAAGAAGAAGAAGAAGATTCCGATGCGAAAAACAATGTTTCCCAGTTTTCAAATATCATAAACTATACATTTTCGGCCTCATGGTGTGGGTCCCTGGTCACTGAAGGGTACTTTCGTTAATTTTGAGTGGGCTCCGCCCACTTTGTGTTTTTGGCCCTCTATACAGTAATAATGTTAATTTTTTTGCATTACATGCTTATATGCACGGAACATGCAAGATATGGGGAACGTATTCGTGAGCTACTTATCCCAATGTAAAGTGCTCGTTTAGTGCGCACTTTTGCACGGGCTTCGCCCGTTAACAACAGTAATGTTCCATTTTCCTACTACTAATTAGTATGCACGGGGCGTGCATGGGTGAAGGAGTGCGTTAGTGAGTGTTTGGAAGTGGGAGAGCGCTTTGCGCTCAATTTTGTGCGCACTATGTGCGCACTCTCGCAGCGGCCTTACGGAACTAATAGGCCTCTCGCCAGCTTGTGGCGCTCGGGCCTAATAATCATAGAAATTAAACACTTAATGAGCTAATCGTAACTAGACAAAAAAATAAATTGTAATCATAATATTTCATTGCATTATTAATAAAAATGTTAAATCAGAAGTAAACTTTATTCTTTTGGATAATTGTGAACGTGCAATCGAACTTTGAGCAAAGAAAGTGAACTCTGGTCCAGTTGGAAAGGTCGGTCTGCGTCTGATGGAATTGTGAACGCCAACGGACCAGCGAGCGGAACAAAACCAGGAAGTGAGCAGGAAGTGAGCAGGAAGTGAGCCACGCAGAGACAAACGCACGGCTCAGGGTGAAAACAAATGACATGCAGAAAAATTTAAAAGTATCAGGAAAAGGACAAAGTCTAGTTTATTCATAATTACTTGTGATCACGCAAAAATATGTATATCACCGTTTCCAGGGATTATACTTAAAAATTATACTTAAAAATTATAAAAATAATAATGTTTTAAAGCTAAATGGAACAAACATGAAATATAACGCTTAAGATGATCCAATAATAAGCTGTACTAGTAAACGTCATGATGTCATACCTTTCAGAGCCTGGGCATTCAGAGCAATCCAGGGCGCTCAGCCAGCCTGTCACTCACCTGTCACTCACCTGTCACTCAGCTGACACTCACCTGTCACTCAGCTGACACTCACCTGTCACTCAACTGTCTCTTACCTGTCACTCAGCTGTCACTCACCCGTCACTCACCTGTCACACATCTGTCGCTCACCTGTCACTCACCTGTTTGTGTGCCACGGATCAGAGCTCTGGGTTTCTTCCTCACATTTCTCTGTCATTCACTGGCTGATATTGTACACAGCGCCTCTACAGGCGAAGGGGAGATGAGAGGACCAGCTCTCTGAGCCCAATGGAACCGAGTCTGCTTCAGTCAAAAGTAAAAAGGCCTTTTCCCGGTTTATAAACTGTTAGTATGAAAAACAAACTCTGATCTCGAAAAAGAACCAAAAAATGATTCAAACATGATATTCTTAGGTGGCAAGCAGTTATGTTAACAGCCTTATTTAGTCAGGCTCTTGCTTCACTGCGCCCTCTGCTGGCCACCCTGGCATTTTTATGCTCATACAGGACAGACACTAATGAGGAAAAAAAAAGATCATATTTATGTACCCAAGTTTTTGCCTATTTTGGTTTTGCCTCATATTTGTATCGTAAAAGCAGCTCTTAGAATGAAAATGAGACATCTGGGGTCTGTCTGCATCTAATTACTGGTATATAGCGTTTTATTCTCTAAAAACTAGTAAGTGTAATGTTAAATTGTGACAACCTCTGAAAGTTGTGAAAACGAGACTCGGAAAACCTAAAAATCTGGTAAAGCGCTACATGATTAGCTGTTAAATATGTATCTTGGTCACTGTGTAGTATAAGCGCCTTTTCTTTATCCACTGTTTCCTCTGCGATTTAATATATGCTGAGTACCCACTTCCCCCTCACCCACTTCAAGAGGGACGCACATTACACCCTTTCTATATGTGTATAAATACAGTCTATCATTATTCTTGTCATCACATATGCAAATAGGGGACATATTATGCTAAATCCACTTTAATGAATGTTTACTCTTGTCACAACAGTGTTTCATCATTAGTTTACTCACAGTTGTATTTGATTGATTCCTGCATGTTTAAATACTCCTGTACTGTCCTGTCCTGCAACTGAGGCTCCAGCGTTTTCACCTACCCCCTATCCCCGCCCACATCCCTGTGCTTAGTTGCAGTTTAAGAATAAAATAAAACCCAGAGTGACACATTTTTAGTGTTTTAAAATGTCACTTTGCCACGTTTCAAAATTAAAACCATTGAAATGACAATCTGCTGCTTGTTACGGTAAAACGAATCAGTTTTGCAGATTTGCACAGGAAGTCAACTGAGCCTTATATAGAAAGTCTATTGTTAAGTTGTTTTGGATCAATATTACAGTTTACAATCAAGAATGTGTAAACTGAATATCTATTTAAGTCATAGTTCAATACTAAAAAACTGAAAAAAACATAGAACGTCTCCTTTAAACGCTTTTATTGAACCGACAGCATCTCTATGACTTGAAAATAAGTAAGAAAAAGTTGTTCAATTAAACCACGCTCTGCGACAACGCCTTCCCGTAATGTCTCCAATCATTAACAGTAATTGCCCGAGAAAGAACTGTTTGAACTTACATTTGTGTGAAACGTGCACCACGGTGTCGAGCGTATGTGTGAGCTGCGCAGCTGTTACGATGACAACAGAAAACATCAAGTCGTCGCCGCCGCCGCCGCCTTCGAATCCATTCTTCTATCAGGGTGCGCACTCGTCCATCAGCCTGCCATTCTGCTACTCGCGGTCACTTTAATGGCACGAGGCGGACGGACGGCTACACTAATGAGCCGTAATTGCAGCAGCATTTAAAATAGGCCGGTCCCCGCAGAGACGCGTGTGCGGCTAATGACCGTCGAAGGCAAACAGAACCCGCTGTCAGCCGAGGCGTGGAGAGCGAGCGATCCTGCTGGGATTCAAGTACAAACGCTTTATAAAATAAGTAATTACGTATCGACAAGCTTTCTGTTATTCAAATAAAAGTAGAAAGTGAAGAAAGAGTTTTGCGGAGGATATGTATGTGCAAGCTTTGATCATCTCTTAGTTTGTGGTTAAAATAAACCACAGAGAATAAATGTGCATCCAGTAAATTACATTTTTAATTCTATTAAAGTATTATCATGCTTCTCCGTTTAGCGTTTAGCTTGTTCCTTAGCGCTATCCCTCTTAAAGTGACAGTAACATATTTACAACAGTAGGCAAAAGACTACAAATAAATTCTACAAATAAAACAAATGTAATCAAATTAATTTAGCTTATTTAAACAACCAAATTATTTATCCGTAAAACATAAAATTACACATTTATAACAAAATATCAACACTGTGTAGATTTCCATACGAACGTATAAACTAAACTTGACTCTCACAGTCTTGGTACCAGATGCACCTAAAAGGGCCAAAGGGACCAGGGAAAATGCCCAGAGTCTAACCTGTATCAAAACCACTTTTGGGATAAGACCTGTCACCAGCCTGGCCCCAAGAGGGCCAAAAGGACCAGGCCAGAGTGCCAACAGACTAGCCTGTATCAAAGCCCTCCTTTCTGGGCTAAGTCTTTGCACCGGCCTGGCCCCAAAAGGGCCAAAAGGACCACGGAAAAGGCCCTTGAGTCAAGCCTGTATCAAAGCCCTCCTTTCTGGGCTAAGTTTTGGCACCAGTCTGGCTCCAAAAGGGTCAAAAGGTCAGCCTCTGGGGCCATTTCCCTTGTCCTTTTCTATAACTACTATACTATAATATAATATATTTGCGAGCAATCCTTTTCGAGGATGCTGGACATAAAAATGAAGAAAAGGAACAGACTTTGTTGCGAAAATGACATGAGAGTGGCACTTGCCAAGGTGAAGATGCATTTCTGAAGTGGTCTCTGAAAGGCAACAGCAGAAGTTACACTGATTTGCAGTAAATATTCATGATTATGTTTTTTGTGTGAAAATGTTGTTCTTTGAACACAGTGATGTTGATGCACGGTTCATTTTGTGCACCAGTAAAATATATACCTATGTTTTGAATTTATCTTTCCAATAAGAAGGGTTCGGTGAATGCGCTTATGAAACTGGCAGGGTTCAGTACCTCCAAAAAGGTTAAGAACCACTGGTTTAGCCTCTCCGTTTAGCCTCTCCGTTTAACTTCTCCGATTAGCTTCTCCAGTTAGCTTCTCTGTGGCCCTCCTGGTCCTCCTGGATAATTTAAAGTAAATAATGAATGGGAACTAGTAAGGAGCTCTCTTTTAGGCTAGAGTGACTTGTAAAGCAACTTGTAAACCAATCAGAGAGCTCCTTAGTAGTTCCCTTTCATTGTTTGCTTTACTTTAGCCAGGAGGACGAGGAGAGCCACAGAAAAGCTAAACAGCGAGGTTAATCGCAGAAGGTAATTCAAATTGCAAATGTTTTTCCTCAAAGGATTTGTACATTAATAAACTAAACTTTTCACAAATCCATTTAATAAATTGTGTTTAAATAAAAGCATGCGCATTTAAAAAAAAAAAGGGACTAACAGCTGCTTGAGTTCTCAAATTGGCAAAAAATCCTTGTCTCACCTCGTGAGAAACAAAAGCAGGAAAAACTATAAGATTTACAGAACAAATTTAAACTTCTGGAAGTTAAACAGGCAGAAAACGTTACAGGAAATTAAAAAGATAAGAGCAGAAATTAATAACTCTGCCTCAAGTGGCTCCAAATTATCTAAATTACATTCTTTGAACTAAGAAAGCAACAGGTAAAGGGAACATTTTTAAAAATACGAGACAGAATAATGTACGAGCAAATACAAGGATCGTTTGAATCTGTCTACAAATAACTCACCAAAATAACACAACTCATTGAAGACAAAATACAATTATTTCTACATAATCTCAATTTACTGAAGCGCATAACACAAAACATGGTGCTGAAACAACTGTTACTGAAATTAAAAATGCAATCAAAAATGTATAATTAAAGGTTGAATGGACGATTTTTTTGGCCCAAATATTTGTCTTATTTCCTCGTGGCGTGGACTGCCGATTAGTCCTGCCACGTATCGATCATAAAACGCACCTACCGCTCACCTGCAGCCGCATGTGGCTCGTCCCCCTCGAGCAGCACGGTTCCGCGTGTCTAAGCGCATTGATCTGTCATAATATAGTTCCCTCAGTGTACGGGACAAAATTAGGACGGAGAAAGACTGTTCGAGCTGACTCAGAAGAGACGGAAATCTACGGGAGACGAGAGATGTGATGCGCTCCGTCGCGCTAATAAACAAACGCACGTGTGTGTTGTATCAGTCCACACGGGGGAGTGGCATGTGCACGGGGGAGTGGCATGTGCACGGGGGAGTGGCATGTGCACAGGGGAGTGGCATGAGCACTTCCGCCTGAGTTCTCAAATCGCCGAAAAATCGTCCATTGCGCCTTTAACAAACACTACATTTCCAGGTAGTGACGGGTTCACCTCAGAGTAGTTTAAAGCTCTTAAAGACACTTACTCCTCTGCTCTTGTCCACTTTTAACTGGGCCCTTAAAAAAGCTCAGATGCCTCAGAGTTAAACAAAGATGTAGAAATCTTATGCAGGTCGGCTTATGACCAAAATGTTGAGCCAAACAGCAATGACCAGAGATTTAAGATATGGAACACAAAAGGCGTGAGATGTTTTACCAGACTGTAAAAGAAAATCAAATGAAAAGCTCTGATATGTTGAAAGAATCGTTTTGCCTGGAGTAACAGAACATAGGTGCTTACAAATAACGAGTTATTTTCATCAAGAAATAAAACAAAGCAACGATTATTATGAATCCGAGCTCCCAAGGTGAAATTAAAACATTTTTGGGCAGCAGATCTACTAAATATATAAAAATTAAATGGGAAAAAGTGGGTAATTTTGTTTTGACGGCCGAGGAATGGGAACATGAATGTACTTCACAATGGAGGACCACAAAGTCTCACATTTGGACAGAATTCTGTTGGAAGAATGTGACAGCCGAGTGTGAAACTGTGGCAGCCAGGAGGCACGTCATTCTTATGTGTTCTGTCAAAAACATTAGACAGAAATTAAAAAGGCATTTCAGACAGGTTTTTTTTTTTTTTTTTTTTACACAACCATCGCACACAACTCTTGGGCCTTGAAACCCCCGCCATGTACACGATGAATTAATACCCTTGGAATATACTTCTGACAGATGGGAAAATAGGCCGTCACAAAACAAAAAGGTCCACTTTGGGTCGCTTAAATTACACAGTACAGTTCACCCAAGACAGCTGAGGGTCTTTCAGGCAAATCCACTTCAACGCACACATGCCAGGTCTCCTTTCTTGTATTCTGGTGTAAATATATACATCAGGTGTAATAATCCTGCAGCTCCAGCACTATGAATACACACATGTAGTGATTTGTAAAGACATTTTTCTTCTCATCCAGGGGGCATTCTACTTTGCGGTATTCCAAATATCTTCGGCCCCTTTGTCCTTTGCCTGGACAGAACGGAGGACATTCACTGAGAGCTCAGCGGCTGGAAAGTGAACGCGCTCATTCCAGACACTTGACGCGCAGGGTCCGTAATCACCATTCCTGTCAGAGCGTCCGTGAGCAGACAAAAGATAAACCCAAGCCTCCTTTATTGTCACCGCACCGCATTATCCGGAGCACAAAGGTGACATATCGTGCCTCGAGGTTCTGTTTGCTGAAAAGGCGTCAGCTCCGCGTTCAGTTGCTCCCAGACGGTGGAATAACGTGACCTTTGCCGTCTCCTTTAATAACGAGGGATTAACTATTCATCGAGCGCAGATTCATCAAAGAAATTGCGGGTGATCTCGACATTCTAATTAATCTTATTGGTTGGACTGTGTGACTTTATTAAACCGATAGCACAAATTACACACGCACATTATATTTTACACTGACAGCGACATGATGGCATCAAACGCACCGATCCCCGCGAAGACGAGCGAAGTGCAGCGTCGAGGCCGAGTCAGATCTACGGAGAGGCGAGTCAATGTCACTCCCGTCCTCGGCCAACGCGGATGGCTAATGGGACAGGCTTCAGAGAGAGCCAAAAAAGTAAGTGAAAATTTACCACTTTTGAACAAACGACTTGATCACGAGCGCGATTTTAATAACAAACACATTTCAAACGAACAAAACTCGCTTGACACATTTGCGGGCGACAAAGATGTGTGCAGATTTTGCAAATGTCTCCACTTTTATGAAGCTTTGCCTGATCCGCTCGGAGTGAAGTGCTTTTTCTGTCAAATGCTATCAAAATAATGGCTCGACAAGCTTTTCTGCGTGCAAACAGAGGCGTTTTGTGCTCCTCCTAGTGGAGCGTTCGTGAGGGCGAGTGGCGGCGGCTGGTGCTCTTTCATTATTTAAGTCATTACTGGCGAAGACTTGAGTCATCTTGTAGCGCCAGACGGGAAGTTATTTCAGTATTTGATTCATTTAAACATCCAGAAACGCCCATGACTTAATCTCCGGCAGTCACGGAGAACTCGTCACTGATGGCGAAGTAGAACATTCATTAGGAGAACTAGCGCCGATGCCCGCGTCCTAAACGGGCTGCGTAGAAAAGCAAGGACGCTACACGTTTACGGCGGCGCTCCTCGGGGGGAAGGATGTAAATGAGACTCGGCGACTGGAGAGCATGTAGCAGTCAAGTCCCTGCAGTACTCGGCGTTTGGATCCATGTCACCAGAGCAATTTTGACTTTTTATGAGCGTTTGATCCTTTTTTCTCATCATTAACTCACTGAAAGTTTAGATTTATTCATCATACTTCATGTACTTCTGTGTCACTGCGGCGTTGCCATGGCGGTTACGCACATCCGCTGCCTGGCCAGTCACGCTAGCTCCAGTTGTGGATCTGCGCTTCTCGTTCCATTCACTCTCAGTGGGAATTAGCCGAGTCGTGCTCAAATAGATCAAAAGAAAAAAGTAACAGATGATTATTCACAAGACTTTTACAGTGTAAATATGCCGAGGAAACCCACGAGTCTTTAAAGGTTAGTGTTCTTGCTTCAACAAACATGATCTTAAATATAACAGACACACGTGAAAGTTCATAGACTGCAAAGGTCCGTCCCTGAGCTCCATGTTTAGTCCTGACCCTGGCACCAGCAGGAGGATGGTGTATGTTTAGTCCTGACCCTGGCACCAGCAGGAGGCTGGTTATTTGTCTAGTCCTGACTCTGGCACCAGCAGGAGGCTGGTGCATGTTTAGTCCTGATCCTGGCACCAGCAGGAGGCTGGTCCATGTTTAGTCCTGACTCTGGGCACCAGCAGGAGGCTGGTGCATGTTTAGTCCTGACTCTGGCACCAGCAGGAGGCTGGTGCATGTTTAGTCCTGACTCTGGCACCAGCAGGAGGCTGGTGCATGTTTAGTCCTGACCGTGGCACCAGCAGGAGGCTGGTGCATGTTTAGTCCTGACTCTGGCACCAGCAGGAGGCCGGTGCAAATATGCCAACAGAGGAAACCCAGTGTTCTTGTCTCAAAGTGTTCCATTGAAGAAAAATAGTCAGTTGTATCATCTGGACTCAAAAGGAGGCGGGGACGTTCTGGTGGCACAGGAAGTGACATATGACCGGAGACGTCTATAAACCTGGAGGAGTCATTCAAAGCACTAAACACATCTCCAGATTTGGTCCCAAAAGCTCAGTAAAGTGCACGTTCGTAGAAAGCGCCTCCCTTGTTGTGTGTTCGTCTCTAAAGTCTCTAAAGCCTCTGAAGTCTCTAAAGCCTCTGAACTCTCTAAAGCCTCTGAAGTCTCTAAAGCCTCTGAACTCTCTAAAGCCTCTGAAGTCTCTAAAGTCTCTGAACTCTCTAAAGTCTCTGAAGTCTCTAAAGCCTCTGAAGTCTCTAAAACCTCTGAAGTCTCTAAAGCCTCTAACGTCTCTGAAGTCTCTAAAGCCTCTGAACTCTCTAAAGCCTCTGAAGTCTCTAAAGCCTCTGAAGTCTCTAAAGTCTCTAAAGCCTCTGAACTCTCTAAAGTCTCTGAAGTCTCTAAAGCCTCTGAAGTCTCCAAAGCCTCTGAAGTCTCTAAAGTCTCTGAAGTCTCTAAAGCCTCTGAACTCTCTAAAGTCTCTGAAGTCTCTAAAGCCTCTAACGTCTCTGAAGTCTCTAAAGCCTCTGAACTCTCTGAACCCTCTGAAGTCTCAAAAGCCTCTGAACTCTCTAAAGTCTCTGAAGTCTCTAAAGTCTCTAAAGCCTCTGAACCCTCTAAAGTCTCTAAAGTCTCTGAAGTCTCTAAAGCCTCTGAACCCTCTAAAGTCTCTGAAGTTGTTGTTGTTGTTGTTGTTGGTGTGTTATGGCGGTTGGCATCCGAGTGTTGCATTACCGCCAGACTTTATTCCTCAGACTTTCTAAATTCTCTGAAGTCTCTTAAGTCTCTAAAGTCTCTGAAGTCTCTGAAGTCTCTGAAGCTTCTTAAGTCTCTAAAGTCTCTAAAGCCTCTTAAGTCTCTGAAGTCTCTAAAGTCTCTGAAGTCTCTAAAGTCTCTAAAGCCTCTTAAGTCTCTGAAGTCTCTAAAGCCTCTGAACTCTCTAAAGTCTCTGATGTTGTTGTTGTTGGTGTGTTATGGCGGTTGGCATCCGAGCGTTGCATTACCGCCAGACTATATTCCTCAGACTTTCTAAAGTCTCTGAAGTCTCTAAAGTCTCTGAAGTCTCTAAAGTCTCTGAACTCTCTAAAGTATCTAAAGCCTCTGAAGCCTCTAAAGCCTCTGAAGTCTCTAAAGCCCCTGAACTCTCTAAAGTCTCTGAACTCTCTAAAGTCTCTAAAGCCTCTGAACTCTCTAAAGTTTCTAAAGTCTCTGAAGCCTCTTAAGTCTCTAAAGTCTCTGAAGCCTCTTAAGTCTCTGAAGTCTCTAAAGCCTCTGAAGTCTCTGAAGTCTCTGAAGCCTCTGAAGCCTCTTAAGTCTCTAAAGCCTCCGAAGTCTCTAAAGCCTCTGAACTCTCTAAAGTCTCTAAAGCCTCTGAAGTCTCTAAAGTCTCTGAAGCCTCTTAAGTCTCTAAAACCTCTGAAGTCTCTAAAGTCTCTGAAGTCTCTAAAGTCTCTGAACTCTCTAAAGTCTCTGAAGTCTCTAAAGCCTCTGAAGTCTCTAAAACCTCTGAAGTCTCTAAAGCCTCTAACGTCTCTGAAGTCTCTAAAGCCTCTGAACTCTCTAAAGCCTCTGAAGTCTCTAAAGCCTCTGAAGTCTCTAAAGTCTCTAAAGCCTCTGAACTCTCTAAAGTCTCTGAAGTCTCTAAAGCCTCTGAAGTCTCCAAAGCCTCTGAAGTCTCTAAAGTCTCTGAAGTCTCTAAAGCCTCTGAACTCTCTAAAGTCTCTGAAGTCTCTAAAGCCTCTAACGTCTCTGAAGTCTCTAAAGCCTCTGAACTCTCTGAACCCTCTGAAGTCTCAAAAGCCTCTGAACTCTCTAAAGTCTCTGAAGTCTCTAAAGTCTCTAAAGCCTCTGAACCCTCTAAAGTCTCTAAAGTCTCTGAAGTCTCTAAAGCCTCTGAACCCTCTAAAGTCTCTGAAGTTGTTGTTGTTGTTGTTGTTGGTGTGTTATGGCGGTTGGCATCCGAGTGTTGCATTACCGCCAGACTTTATTCCTCAGACTTTCTAAATTCTCTGAAGTCTCTTAAGTCTCTAAAGTCTCTGAAGTCTCTGAAGTCTCTGAAGCTTCTTAAGTCTCTAAAGTCTCTAAAGCCTCTTAAGTCTCTGAAGTCTCTAAAGTCTCTGAAGTCTCTAAAGTCTCTAAAGCCTCTTAAGTCTCTGAAGTCTCTAAAGCCTCTGAACTCTCTAAAGTCTCTGATGTTGTTGTTGTTGGTGTGTTATGGCGGTTGGCATCCGAGCGTTGCATTACCGCCAGACTATATTCCTCAGACTTTCTAAAGTCTCTGAAGTCTCTAAAGTCTCTGAAGTCTCTAAAGTCTCTGAACTCTCTAAAGTATCTAAAGCCTCTGAAGTCTCTAAAGCCCCTGAACTCTCTAAAGTCTCTGAACTCTCTAAAGTCTCTAAAGCCTCTGAACTCTCTAAAGTTTCTAAAGTCTCTGAAGCCTCTTAAGTCTCTAAATTCTCTGAAGCCTCTTAAGTCTCTGAAGTCTCTAAAGCCTCTGAAGTCTCTGAAGTCTCTGAAGCCTCTGAAGCCTCTTAAGTCTCTAAAGCCTCCGAAGTCTCTAAAGCCTCTGAACTCTCTAAAGTCTCTAAAGCCTCTGAAGTCTCTAAAGTCTCTGAAGCCTCTTAAGTCTCTAAAACCTCTGAAGTCTCTAAAGTCTCTGAAGTCTCTAAAGCCTCTGAAGTCTCTAAAGTCTCTGAAGTCTCTAAAGTCTCTGAAGCCTCTTAAGTCTCTAAAGCCTCTAAAGCCTCTGAAGTCTCTAAAGTCTCTGAAGTCTCTAAAGTCTCTGAAGCCTCTTAAGTCTCTAAAGCCTCTGAAGTCTCTAAAGTCTCTGAAGCCTCTTAAGTCTCTAAAGCCTCTGAAGTCTCTAAAGCCTCTGAAGTCTCTAAAGTCTCTGAAGCCTCTCAAGTCTCTAAAGCCTCTGAAGTCTCTAAAGCCTCTGAAGTCTCTAAAGTCTCTGAAGCCTCTTAAGTCTCTAAAGCCTCTGAAGTCTCTAAAGCCTCTGAAGTCTCTGAAGTCTCTAAAGTCTCTGAAGTCTCTAAAGTCTCTGAAGCCTCTTAAGTCTCTAAAGCCTCTGAAGTCTCTAAAGCCTCTGAAGTCTCTAAAGTCTCTGAAGCCTCTTAAGTCTCTAAAGCCTCTGAAGTCTCTAAAGCCTCTGAAGTCTCTAAAGTCTCTGAAGCCTCTCAAGTCTCTAAAGCCTCTGAAGTCTCTAAAGCCTCTGAAGTCTCTAAAGTCTCTGAAGCCTCTTAAGTCTCTAAAGCCTCTGAAGTCTCTAAAGCCTCTGAAGTCTCCAAAGTCTCTGAAGCCTCTAAAGCCTCTGAAGTCTCTAAAGTCTCTAAAGCCTCCGAAGTCTCTAAAGCCTCTGAACTCTCTAAAGTCTCTAAAGCCTCTGAAGTCTCTAAAGTCTCTGAAGCCTCTTAAGTCTCTAAAACCTCTGAAGTCTCTAAAGTCTCTGAAGTCTCTAAAGCCTCTGAAGTCTCTAAAGTCTCTGAAGTCTCTAAAGTCTCTGAAGCCTCTTAAGTCTCTAAAGCCTCTAAAGCCTCTGAAGCCTCTAAAGTCTCTGAAGTCTCTAAAGTCTCTGAAGCCTCTTAAGTCTCTAAAGCCTCTGAAGTCTCTAAAGCCTCTGAAGTCTCTAAAGTCTCTGAAGCCTCTCAAGTCTCTAAAGCCTCTGAAGTCTCTAAAGCCTCTGAAGTCTCTAAAGTCTCTGAAGCCTCTTAAGTCTCTAAAGCCTCTGAAGTCTCTAAAGCCTCTGAAGTCTCCAAAGTCTCTGAAGCCTCTAAAGCCTCTGAAGTCTCTAAAGTCTCTGAAGTCTCTAAAGTCTCTGAAGCCTCATAAGTCTCTAAAGCCTCTGAAGTCTCTAAAGCCTCTGAAGTCTCTAAAGTCTCTGAAGTCTCTAAACTAAAGTTTCCGACACTCATCCGAGAGTCATTCTCAATCTGCGAATCGAGTCTGGGAACTCGGATATTTATTGTACTCTGAGTAGGACAAATATCTCCCTCCTCGCAAAAGGAAGTTCACAATAGGAGGCCAATAGCCCCTTAAAGGGCAGATAGGAAACAAGAGGGTTAGTTTCAAGTGAATCAGGAGGTCCCGCCCGGTGGACAACTGAATTTTTTTCAACAATTATTGGTAAATTGGATTTCAATCCTGAATACATTTGGTAATAATTGGGTTTAATGTTCATGTCATTCTTTGTGTTTTTGTGCATCACGGAGCTAAATCATAGTTTGAACTGCCATAAAAATTGTTCCTTGTAGGTACATTTTATGAAAGAATATTGTGTTCTGTTTGAATGAACGTTCTCTTCCTGTCATCACCAATATCCTTAAACTATGAAAAACCTCTGAACTCAACTTGAAAACAGACAAATTTACAATGAACAATGAACAAAAATTGACATTTATTTTGAACATGATGTGCTTATTTTTGGTTGGCTGCCACACCCTTATTTTCAAATTATTTTCCTTTACTTTATCTTATGTTCTCTCTGGTCCTGTGTTTGTATGTTTTATTCATATTTCCCCCCCTTTATTTTGTTTTGTGTTTTTTGTTGTTTTATAATCTGGAAAAAAAAGAGAAAAAAAAAGAAAAGGTATTATCCCAACAATGAATAATTGGAAAACATATGAAAACCTGTCATGACCTCATGATCTCGAGCAACAGTTGAAACTGAAATAGAGAAATGCTATTTAAATGGAATTGCAGATTGAGTCTTCAAACACGCACAGCAATTATTCTGTAAAAACGAAGGACACGGCCGAGACATGGGGACAGTGTCCTCGTGCCGAGCTTTTCCTTCTGAAGGCTGGTGTTTTGTGCCTGATTTAGTTTATGTACATTCCAATCTCAAGCCGCTCATCAAAATTCATACAAGAGCAGTATCTACACAAAATACGGATGTGGGTTTGAATACTAAAGATGTCACGCTTAAAAACAGAGAATAACTGTGTATTTTTCCCCGGGGGGACGTTCTTTCCTGTCTCGATAATGACTACAGCGTAACACGAACAAGACGTGCCTCGGCATCGGAACACAGCCATTACACGCGGCTTGTTTGCACAGTCGCATTCATAATTGCCACGGAAACAATAGTAAACATGCGAATACCCAAGCAAATATACAAGACGTTTTTATTATTGTCATTACGCAAATACAATTCAAGTAAACACATTTGAAGTACTAAGAGGACATTTCCAAGCATGCGATGTAAGAAGATCCGGAGACTCTGTGGAAAAGAATTGTGCACCAGCAGGAGGCCGGTCCATGTTTAGTCCTGACTCTGGCACCAGCAGGAGGCCGGTCCATGTTTAGTCCTGACTCTGGCACCAGCAGGAGGCCGGTCCATGTTTAGTCCTGACTCTGGCACCAGCAGGAGGCCGGTCCATGTTTAGTCCTGACTCTGGCACCAGCAGGAGGCCGGTCCATGTTTAGTCCTGACTCTGGCACCAGCAGGAGGCCAGTCCATGTTTAGTCCTGACTCTGGCACCAGCAGGAGGCCGGTCCATGTTTAGTCCTGACTCTGGGCACCAGCAGGAGGCCGGTCCCTGAGGTCCTCATAGTCCGAGATGGTTCATATGGCACTAACATGTCTGAGATGTATTTTGTACAAGTCTGAGTCCATTATTACCCCCAGATTTCTAACTTGGTTTGTAGGTTTTAGAGCCAGACTCTGGAGGTGACCGCTAACACTTTCTATTGTTTCTGTGGCCAAAGACGATGTTTTGCATCCACAAACTGATCTGTTGGATGCAGTGACAGAGTGAATCCACTGGTCCATATTCACCTGCCGACAGTGAAACATAGATCTGACTCGTCAGCATGATTGTGTCGCTGCGTATCAACTGACCTGACGGCAGCATGTAGAGATTAAACAGAAGGGGTCCCAGGACGGACCCTTGGGGCACTCCACAGGTCATGGTCATGTGGTCTGAGACACAGCTACCAATTTCAACAAAGTACTTCCTGTCTTCCAGATAGGACTTTAGCCAGTTTAGGGCAGTACCAGTGATGCCCACCCAGCCTCTAGTCTCTGTAAGAGGATCCCATGATCGACAGTGTCAAAAGCAGCACTCAGATCTAACAGACTGAAAAACATTAAATGAGTTGTTTATTAAGAGGAAATCAGTGAGCTGCAAGTTTACAGAATCCTTATAAAACAGCAAATTGGATTATATTCCAGATAAGTCTGTTTTCTAACATCATCTGGAAGAAAACAAAATGGGCGGTTGGTTGGTGCTACGTTGGCGGTAGAGGTCACTTAAATGGGGGTCTTCAGATGCGCTGGAGGGGAGGCCATCCATCATCTGCCTTGGACAAACCGGGACCTACTTTTGCTCACGGGCCACGCTTCACTACAGCTGAGAGTGGAATTGCATTACAACTGAACAATCCGATGTGTACTGAGAGCTTTTCTTTGATTAAATACATTTCTGATCGGTCAGCGCAAGCAGACGGCTCACCAATTATTTACAGAAAGGGGTCTTTAATAGCATTTCTTTGCGTCTGAGCGTCTGGTGTGCCTGTAGATAATTCTAAGGGGTAGGTCGGGCGGTGGAGGGCCTGCATTTCATTCACGTAAAGTTATTTGATCCGTATCCTCCTCAAAACACTGTCTGAATGTGTAAACCAGACTCTCTTCGATGTTTCTGTTTCTGTTCTTGTTTCTGTCGTTTAGTCCTTTGCAAAGTGTCCTTGAGTGTCTAGAAATAAAATATGTGTGGTTGTTTTTAGAAGCATGGACTTTCCACAGAGACAGAGGTTCTAATATAATGCCAATATTCATTTAGAATAGGTTTCCTTCGTTTTTAACTTGTGTTCATTTTCAGTTATAGCGTGTTGTTCTGTTGCAGCCTTAGTTTAGTTGCATCTGTTCAGTTTAGCTGCATCACATTACGTCTGACAAAAGCAGCAGCAGTGTCTTGGTACTCTTCACTCTGTTGAGGGCCCAAGCGGGGTAACCACAGGCTGAGAGGGCATTTCGGACATGTTTTTCCTCTTTCTTCTTGCCCTCTGAGCTGGTTGGTTACAACACAGAGCTCAGGGTGTGCCCACCAGCTCAGAGGGCAAGCAGAAAGAGGAAAAACATGTCCGAAATGCCCTCTCAGCCTGTGGTTACCCCGCTTGAGCCCTCAACAGAGTGAAGAGAACCAAGAAGCAGGACAAAAGGGAAACTGAACAGAGAAGGAAGGGCATCCCTTACGTCTCTGGCCTGTCGGAAAAACTGCAGAGATTTTTTAGACAACACGAAGTCCCTGTTTATTTTAAACCAGGAAACACTTTAAGACAAAAACTGGTTCATCCTAAGGACAAGTTGCCGACTCAAAAACAGAGCAATGTAGTTTATTCTATCCAATGCAGTGAAGAAAGTTGTAAAGAACGTTACATAGGTGAGACTAAACAGCCTCTGCACAAGAGGCTTTATCGGCACAGAAGTAATACTAGTTCAGGACCACAGAGCGCCGTGCATCTCCATCTTGAAGCCTCTAATCACTCGTTTGAAGACGGTGAGGTGAAGGTTTTAAGCAGGGAGAAAAGATGGTTTGAAAGAGGAGTTAAGGAAGCTATTTTTGTTAAAAAAGAAAGACCTTCTTTAAACAGGAATGGAGAGCTAAGATTCAATCTGCCTGGTATCTATAATGGTATTCTGAACCCCTGGAGAGTTAGAGGACCAGTACCAGAACAGTTAGATGCTAATCAGGTACTCAGGGTGGGTGAGCCACAAATTAGTCTCCCCTTTGTCACAAAGACAAAGGGGAGACTAATAGCCCATTAAAGGGCTGAATAGGCTCAGTAGATACAAAGAGGGTAAGTTTCTGTTGAAACACATAACTCTTTCCACTTCAGGAAGGCTCCGCCCAATGGGCTGGACTTACCACAGAATAGGATTGGAGTTCTCGACCTAAATTCTCTTATTGACAATGACTCTTGGATGAGAGTCGAAAGTTTCATTGTAATTGTAATTATATTCTAATTATTCATTTCATTAATTCTAATTATTTATTTCATTCTATTTCCATCCACCCATTTTCTACCGCTTGTTCCCTTTCGGGGTCATGGGTGACTGAAGCCTATCCCAGTGACTTAGGCGGGGTACATCCTGGACAGTGGCCAACTTGTCACATTCATTCACTAGGGCCAATTTAGAGTTACCAATTTTACCTAACACATGCATGTCTTTGGACGGTGGGAGGAGCCGGAGAACCCGGAGAGAACCCCCGGTAACAGGGGGAGATCATGTTGAGATCATGTCTCATGGTCTGGTCCGGGAATCGAACCCATGATCTCCTTCTTGGGAGGCAAGACCGCAAACCGCCTTTGCCACCGTGCACCCCAAAATTTATTCTATTTATTTATTTTATGTATTGTATGTATTGTATGTATTTTATTTATTTCAAATTATTTCAAATTATTTTATTCATTTTATGTATTTTATGTATTTTATTTATTTTATTTTATTTATTTTATTTTTTAAGTACTGCCTCTTGGTCAAAGTACTGCCTCTTGGTCAAAGTACACTGCAGTAAAAAAAAAACTCATTTATTTGATTCAGTTGGGCTCGTTGGTTGAAAAACGTTTTTAATCAAGCAGTTTGCATTTTAATTCCAGAACAGCCGTTTAAACCTATTATCTGTCATCAGTGTAATCTTCTGCCTTTCCCTCTCTGTTTTGAGTGTTATTTCTTTCCTTTGTTCAAAAATGGATCACCACAGTTTTTAAACGAGGCTGTGGCTGTTTATCATCGACAATCGAAATAAAGTTGTTTAGGTCGTTTGCAGCTGATGTTAAAGGGGACGTATCATGTAAAAAACAACGTATTTCATATATATGCAGTTACTCGGAGCTGTATTTCAATGGATTCATACGTGTTTGAGTAGTCCTGCTCACAAGGCCTGCATGATCCTACTGTATCCTGCACACGCCCACTTCTCACACGCCCACTTCTCACACGCCCACTTCTTTGTATGTACGTGTTATTGCATTCAATACAGGCCGACATATTATGACAGAGACTACTGCACCAGAAAGAGGCTCACAATTGGAATACACCCAACAGCTGCATAGATGTTTCTGGTCATACGTGTAGTTTTTGGGCCACAGCCACGCCCCCTTTTGGGTGAAAACAAACAGTGTTAACAGAGAGGCGGGAGACGCAAAGTGTTAAAATTTTAGAGTTTTGCTCCGAAATACAAAAATAAATATTGATACACAGCAGCCACGGACGGAGAAGTTGGTGAATATTTTAATCAAATCCAGAAAAAAAGCGGTGTTGTATCCCGACATCTACAACTATCTAATTAAATCTACAGGTAATTTGTTTGACACTTTACACCTCCATCCCTCTGGAGTGAATTCAAATATTCACCAATTTCCATGGCTGCAGTATCAATATTTTGTTGTATTTTGGAGCAAAACTCCAACATTTTAACATTTTTTATATCCCGCCTATCTGTTAACACTGTTTTTTTCACCCAAAAGGGGGCGGGAACGTTCTGGTGGCACAGGAAGTGACATATGACCGGAGACGTCTATAAACCGGGAGGAGTCATTCAAAGCACTAAACACATCTCCAGGTTTGGTCCCAAAAGCTCAGTAAAGCGCATGTTCGTAGAAAGCGCCTCCCTTGTTGTGTGTTCGTCTCTAAAGTCTCTAAAGCCTCTGAAGTCTCTAAAGCCTCTGAAGTCTCTAAAGCCTCTGAAGTCTCTAAAGTCTCTGAAGTCTCTAAAGCCTCTGAACTCTCTAAAGTCTCTGAACTCTCTAAAGTCTCTGAAGTCTCTAAAACCTCTGAAGTCTCTAAAGCCTCTAACGTCTCTGAAGTCTCTAAAGCCTCTGAACTCTCTAAAGCCTCTGAAGTCTCTAAAGCCTCTGAAGTCTCTAAAGTCTCTGAAGTCTCTAAAGCCTCTGAACTCTCTAAAGTCTCTGAAGTCTCTAAAGCCTCTGAAGTCTCTAAAACCTCTGAAGTATCTAAAGTCTCTGAAGTCTCTAAAGCCTCTGAACTCTCTAAAGTCTCTGAAGTCTCTAAAGCCTCTGAAGTCTCTAAAGCTTCTGAACTCTCTAAAGTCTCTGAAGTCTCTAAAGTCTCTAAAGCCTCTGAACCCTCTGAAGTCTCTAAAGCCTCTGAACTCTCTAAAGTCTCTGAAGTCTCTAAAGTCTCTAAAGCCTCTGAACCCTCTAAAGTCTCTAAAGTCTCTGAAGTCTCTAAAGCCTCTGAACTCTCTAAAGTCTCTGAAGTTGTTGTTGTTGTTGTTGGTGTGTTATGGCGGTTGGCATCCGAGTGTTGCATTACCGCCAGACTTTATTCCTCAGACTTTCTAAAGTCTCTGAAGTCTCTGAAGTCTCTGAAGCCTCTGAACTCTCTAAAGTCTCTGAAGTCTCTAAAGCCTCTGAAGTCTCTAAAGTCTCTAAAGCCTCTTAAGTCTCTGAAGTCTCTAAAGCCTCTGAAGTCTCTGAGGTCTCTAAAGTCTCTGAAGTCTCTAAAGTCTCTAAAGCCTCTTAAGTCTCTGAAGTCTCTAAAGCCTCTGAACGCTCTAAAGTCTCTGAAGTCTCTAAAGCCTCTGAACTCTCTAAAGTCTCTGATGTTGTTGTTGTTTGTGTGTTATGGCGGTTGGCATCCGAGCGTTGCATTACCGCCAGACTATATTCCTCAGACTTTCTAAAGTCTCTGAAGTCTCTAAAGTCTCTGAAGTCTCTAAAGTCTCTGCAGTCTCTAAAGTCTATACGGCTCTTTGTAGACAGTGGTTCTACATCCAACTCACCTCTGTTTCCAGGACCGTTCTGACGTGTTATTTTCTTCCTATTTGACGGCGTTTGCTCGCAACTTGTCTTCTTACGGCATCGTATTGACTCTCCCCAATTCCCCCCAATCCCACTTCTGATTGGCTGCTGTGGGCCAATGAAGCGTCGGCTGGTCAGGGTGTGACACAGGAGGGCCGGGGCACTCAAACAGACCGAGCTGACCGGCGAGTTGGCGAGTGAATCATCTAAATGCAAATCCACAGGCTCCAGACGTTACACACCGGGATCATTTTTATGTATATTACTTTTGGTATGAGTTCAGAGTTAAACGATATCTGCCTGCTACTTCAAGAGCGAAGTTGACGGCTTCTATTATGAATACGTACGTCAACAGTCTCATTAGACAATGAGGCTTTGTGTTCATGTCGAAGCTGCGGCGTTCTCCCACTTCAGCACATTCAGTCAATAATAATATATTTCATAAGCGCCGTGATTATGTGCTTTGATGTAAAGCCTTTGCAAAGCTTACTATATTAATGTTCCCTGTGATATGTGCGCACACACTAAAGCACAATCTCCTTCAACAACAACAACAACAACAACAACAACAACAACAACACAACAACGAACAATACCTCGTGCACTTGGATGCCAACTGCCATAAAAAACTACAACGACAACAGTTTGGATATTACGGCAACATAGAGGAACGCCTCGGTCCGTATGACGGGGAAGAAGAAGAGGAAGCGTGACCTGGTCGGTGACGATATGAACAGCGGGGAGGACTCCCCTGGAGCCACTGATCCTGTGCAGCGTAGGGCGTCTTCTTGCTCGTCTATGGAGGGCTCTCTCAGTGAGGAGCAGGGCGGGGGGGTTGCAGATGTCGGGGATGTGAGTTCAGAGTGTAAGGTGTTCATAAAGCTCGCGCAGGATAATGCGTCCTTTAAGGGGTGGGATCCGATGGCGTTGACAAGGAGCCTGACTGTAGCTGTGGGAGTGGTCAAGCATGCGAGTGTCCTTAGGGATGGCTCGCTGCTGGTTGTGTGCAAGGACGTGGCTCAGCAAAGGAAGGCGATTGAAGCTAAGTGTCTGGGTGGGAAGGACATTCTTGTGTCTGATGCTGTAAGAGGCACGGTCAGGGGAGTTATAGTAGGCGTCCCTACGACGACATCTGTGGATGACATAAAGGAGAATTTGACTGGAGCTAAGGTGGTGGATGCTAGGCGGTTGAAGATGACCCGGGATGGGGTAAGGTGTGACAGCCTGTCGATAATGATTAGATTTGAAGGTGGGATCCTGCCTCGTGTGGTGTGCGTTGGGTACATGCGCTATGGCGTACGCCCATATGTTCTGCCGCCCCTGCGTTGCTTCAAGTGCCAGCGCTTTGGGCATATTGCAGCGGTCTGTAGAGGGAAGCAGAAGTGTGGTAAATGTGCAGGAGACCACGAGTATGGGAAGTGTGACGACGGAGCAAAACTCAAGTGCTGTAACTGTGGGGGAGAGCATAGCTCTGCCTACGGGGGATGCGTGTTCAGCAAGAGGGCTGCGGAGGTGCAAAAAGTTAGAGCCTCTCAAGGCATATCCTACGCGGATGCGGTCAAGAAGGTGTCTGGTAGTCAGGTGACGGTGGATGCAGTGGGGGCTGCCAGTGCTGCTGGTGTCCTAGGCGACAGGGGAGGGGGCAGCGTTGCCCGCAGCCAGGGGGAGGTCCCCACTGGGATGCCCGTGAGTGTGGCTTCCACGGGCAGAGGCCCTGTGGGTGCGGAGGATGTACTGGTTGTGAAGAGGAAAGATTTCTTCCTCTTTATAGTGGAAGTGATTAACTGTACTGGGCAAACCAAGAAGAGATCCGAAAAGACTAAGATCATCGCTAAGGCTGCAGGGAAGTACTTTGGAGCTGGGGGCCCCGAGTGGACGGAGATAGAGGATGCGCTGCGGGAGGGCGCCCTGCCCCATTCTGGCAGTGGGAGTGGGGGGGCTCCCGATGCGCCGTCAGGTTCCGGGGGCTCATAATGGCGGTGGTTGTCTTGCAATGGAATGCGCGTAGTCTTCGTGCTAATGGCCAGGAATTTAAGCATTTTGTCTCTACCTTGTTGAACAAGCCTCACGTTATGTGCGTGCAGGAGACTTGGTTACGACCTAGGTGGGGTTTTGGGATACAAGGGTATGTGTGTGTTAGGAATGATAGGGAGCAGGGTAGAGGCGGAGGTGTGGCTGTGTTTGTCCGAGATGACCTAAATTACGTTGTTGTCAGTGTGAGTAAAGCGCCGGAGGCCCTGGCGGTGAGGGTCTGGCTGGGTGGTGAAGCTGTTACTGTGGTTAACCTTTATAATCCGTGTGGTGAGTTAACGTTAGAGTCCTTACATAGTATCGGTAAGGATGTGCGGGGAAAGGCCGTGTGGTGTGGGGATTTTAATGCGCATAGCGCTTTGTGGGGCGGTAGTGGTACCGATAGGTATGGGCAGGTGGTAGAGGGTTTTATCAATCAAAGGGAGTTGGTTTGTCTGAATGATGGGGGTGGGACCCGCTATGATATGGGGACCGGTGCGGAAAGTGCAATAGATCTTACACTTGTGTCCAAGGAGTTAGCTGGTGTTTGTAGTTGGGAGGTTCTTGGTAATCTTTCTTTTGGTAGCGATCACTATCTAGTCCGCACCGTGATTGGCTTTGGGAGCTGTGTGGTCAGGGGGACGAGGATCCAGAGGTGGCAGTTGGCAAGGGCAAACTGGGGGGCTTTCCTGAGGAAAGCTGATGATGGTTCTAGGGTTCTGCAGGAAGGAGGATTGACTCAGGTGGATGATCTCAATAGTGCAATTGTCTCGCTCATCACGCAGTCAGCGGTAGGCACGATTCCTAAGAGTGGTGGTAGTGGACATAGGAAGCGGGTGCCGTGGTGGACTGAAGCATGTGGTCATGCTGTTAGGGCGAGAAATGCGGCGTTTCGCCGGCTAAGGGTTGCCCACACTGAGGGTGCCCTCATTGACTACAAGAGGGCCCGCGCTGTTGTGCGGAAAACTGTGAGAACGGCCAAGAGTGCCTATTGGAGGCGGTATTGTTCCAAAATTGGGAGAGAAACGCGTCTCGGGGATGTTTGGGGGATGATTAAGCGGATGCATGGGGTTGAGCGCCGTCGTGGGACCCCGGTCCTAATACTGAATGGTGTTGAAGCAGTCAGCGACGTTGACAAAGCTGAACTGTTGGCCAGCACCTTTGTGTCGGTGCACAGCTCTGACAATCTCTCACCTGCGGAAAGGCACTACAGGGAGAGTACTGTGGCCCAGAATTCTGAGCTGATTGGGCACCAGCCTTCGACTCAAGATGACCTTGACCTTCCGTTTAGTTTGTTTGAGCTAAGGAGAGCACTTTCTAAGGCGAAACAGACAGCCCCGGGTAAAGATGAGGTGTGCTATGACATGCTCTCTCATTTGACTGATGACACGCTTGGGCTAGTCCTGGGTCTTTTCAACCGTGTTTGGGATTCAGGTTGTGTTCCATCTGCGTGGAAACAGTCTACGGTGGTGCCGGTTCTGAAGCCGGGTAGGCCAGCGTCTGACCCTTCAAGTTATAGGCCGATTGCCTTGACGTCGCAGCTCGGGAAAACGATGGAGCGCATGGTTACCGAGCGGTTGGATTACTTCTTGGAGAGTCAGGGTTTGCTTCCCGCGCACCAGAGTGGTTTCCGTAGGGGCAGGAACACCATGGATTCCGTGTTGTGTTTGGAATCTGATATCCAGCTGGCCAGGGCTCAGAAAGAAAAGGTTATTGCGGTGCTCTTTGATGTGGAGAAGGCGTACGATATGGTTTGGAAGGATGGGCTCCTCATTAAGCTGCGGAAGTGTGGTGTGAAGGGTAAACTGTTTAACTGGGTCCGGAGCTTTCTGTCTGGCCGGCGTATCCAAACCAGAGTGGGCGCTGCTTACTCTGGGGTCTATGGGGTGGAGAATGGGATCCCGCAGGGGAGTGTGTGTAGCCCTATCTTGTTCAATGTTATGATTAAGGACATCTTTGACGACGTGGATGGGTCTGTTGGGAGGAGCCTTTATGCTGACGATGGCGCTCTATGGGTGAGAGGGAGGAATCTCCGGTTTTACGAGGCGAAACTGCAAAGGGCAATACAGCAGGTGGAGCAGTGGACCCTGAAGTGGGGGTTTAAACTGTCCGTACGGAAGTCTCAAGTGATCTGTTTCTTCTATGGACATAGGGACGTCTCCCTTCGACTGCATGGGCAGGTGCTCGAACAGGTCAGGGAGGTGAGGTTCTTGGGGGTCACCTTTGACGAGAGGCTTAGTTGGCGTCGGCACATTGATGAGGTCAGTGGTAAATGCAAAAGGGTGAATAACTTGCTTCGTTGTCTATCCGGCCAGGACTGGGGGGCCAGCAGAAGGTCGCTCCTGGGTATTTATTGGGCCGTCATGAGGGCGGCTATTGATTATGGCTGTATAGCCTACATGTCTGCGGCTGAGACTAACTTAAAGAAGCTTGATGTGGAGCAAGCCCAGGCCTTGCGCATCTGCTGTAGGGCTTTTAGGACCTCCCCTGTCTCGGCGCTGCAGGTTGAGTTGGGGGAATTGCCGTTACGGCTCCGGAGGCTAGAACTTCTGTTGGCTTACTGGGTGAATGTGCAAGGTCATACGAGCTCTCACCCGGTGAGGGACTTTCTCAGGGTTGATGGGGGGCAGAGTGAGGCTGGCGGTATGATTTTCAGCCAGGTAGGAAATGCGAAGGCGCGGCTTGCGGGGGTTGGTGATCTGCGTGTGAGCCCGTCGGTGGCTTTGTCTGCTATAGCTCCGTGGAAGTTTGTCCCGGCTCCTGTTGATGTTAGCTTGCATGGCAAGCTTAGAGGAGTCGCTGGGAGGGCACCGCAGTTTGCCGTTCAAGCGCTCATCGATAAGCACTCAGGTGATGTGTTTATTTATACCGACGGGTCTAGGGATCCTGAGAGTGGGCGTACTGGCGCCGCTTATTTTGTGCCTGACCTGGGGCTAGCGGTCAAGAAGAGGTTGACAGATCGCCTTTCTGTTTTCACGTCGGAACTTATAGCGATACGGTTGGCGTTGGAATGGGCGGAATCTGCTTTGCAGTGTTGCGGCATTGTGGTGGCCTCTGACAGCCTTTCTGCATTGCAAAGCATTAAATCTGGGAAATCGGATTGCAGACAGGATGTGTTGAATGGCATCTTCTGTCTGATGCTCTCCCTGTCCAGGAAGGATGTGAGGGTTTCCTTCATTTGGGTCCCTGCGCATGTGGGGGTGGATGGTAACGAAATGGCTGATGCACTGGCTAAACGTTCCCTTCGGCGGCCATCAATTGATGTGGCGGTTGAGTTAAGCAAATCTGAAATCAAGCCTGTTATCAAGAGTCATGTGGTCGGCCTTTGGCAGGAATTTTGGAGCCACTGTGTTACTGGACGGCATCTCTATAACATACAGGGTAGTGTGGGTCCTTGCGGGTCTATGGGCAGGAACGCGTGGGAGGAAAGGGCCTTCGCCCGCATGAGGATTGGCCATACTGGACTCAATTGGTCACTGAGTAGGATAGGCAAACATCCGACCGGTCTGTGTGGTCACTGTCGGGTGCCAGAGACTGTCGAGCATGTGCTGATTTGCTGTGAGGCTTATGATAGGGAAAGGGCCGGGTTGGCCTTGTGGTTTCGGAATAATGGGCGGGAGTTCAATCTGCGGAACGTTCTGGCGATCCAGTCACAGGGTTTGTGTCAGGCTGTGGTTGCTTACTTATGTAGCACAGGGCTGGGTAAACGTTTATAGAGGTGGGGGGTGTTGGAGACTGAGCCGAGGATGAGGAGCAAGAGGATGTTCTAACGCGCTTGGACTTCATGGGCCTAGAAACGCCAAAGTGATGGAAGAAGGACTTCTAAAGGATAAAACGACAAAGACGTCCCATGACCTCATGGGCTTTGTAAAACAACAAAGACGTCCCATGATCTCATGGGCTTTGTACTTCCAAAGCACCGAACGTCAAAGAGGGCGAGGAAGGTGAAGAAGAGTCTCCCTGGAATAAAGCCGGTTGGTCTCTGACACAACAACTATTCTAGTCACAAAAACACATCATGACCTCATGGGCTTTGTAACGCCAAAGCGATGGGAGGAGTACTTTTACGGACTACGACAGAGTCTGAGGACTACGAAACGTCTGAGGAATAAAGTCTGGCGGTAATGCAACACTCGGATGCCAACCGCCATAAAACAACAACAACAACAACAACAACAACAAAACACTAAAGCACAAAACACTAAAGCACAAAACACTAAAGCACAAAACACTAAAGCACAAAACACAACACTAAAGCACAAAACACAACACTAAAGCACAAAACACTAAAGCGCGGACACTAAAGCGCTGGCTCTGAAGCACAAACACTAAAGCGTGGGCTCTGAAGCACAAACACTAAAAGCACAAAACACTAGAGCACGGACTCTAAAGCACGGACTCTAAAGCACAGACTCTAAAGCACAGACTCTAAAGCACAGACTCTAACGCACAGACTCTAACGCACAGACTTTAAAGCACAGACTCTAAAGCGCAGACTCAATAGCACGGACTCTTAAAACACGGACTCTTAAAACACGGACTCTATAGCACGGACTCTATAGCACGGACTCTCAAGCACGGACTCTAAAGTACGGACTCTAATAGCACGGACTCTAAAGCACAGACTCTAAAGCACTGATTTTAAAGCACTGACTAAATAGCACAGACTCTAAAGCACAGTCTATATAGCACAGACTTTAAAGCACAGACTCTAAAGCGCAGGCTCTAAAGCACATACTCTAAAGCACAGACTCTAAAGCACATACTCTAAAGCACAGACTCTAAAGCACAGACTCTAAAGCACATACTCTAAAGCACATACTCTAAGAGGATGTTCTAACGCGCTTTGACTTCATGGTCCTAGAAACGCCAAAGTTGTTGTTGTTGTTGTTGTTGTTTTATGGCGGTTGGCATCCAAGTGTTGCATTACCGCCAGACTTTATTCCTCAGACTTTGTCGTAGTCCTCAGACTCTATGGAGGAAGGACTTCTAAAGGATAAAACGACAAAGACGTCCCATGACCTCATGGGCTTTGTAAAACAACAAAGACGTCCCATGACCTCATGGGCTTTGTACTTCCAAAGCACCGAACGTCAAAGAGGGAGAGGAAGATGAAGAAGAGTCTCCCTGGAATAAAGCCGGTTGGTCTCTGACACAACAACTATTCTAGTCACAAAGACATATCATGACCTCATGGGCTTTGTAACGCCAAAGCAATGGAAGGAGTACTTTTACGGACTACGACAGAGTCTGAGGACTACGACAAAGTCTGAGGAATAAAGTCTGGCGGTAATGCAACACTTGGATGCCAACCGCCATAAAACAACAACAACAACAACAACAACAACAACTCTAAAGCACAGACTCTAAAGCACAGACTCTAAAGTACAGACTATAGCACAGACTCTAAAGCACAGACTTTAAAGCACAGACTCTAAAGCAGACTCTAGCACAGACTCTAAAGCACAGACTCTAAAGTACAGACTCTAGCACAGACCCTAAAGCACATACTCTAAAGTACAGACTATAGCACAGACTCTAAAGTACAGACTCTAAAGCACAGACTCTAAAGCACAGACTCTAAAGCACAGACTCTAAAGCACAGACTTTAAAGCACAGACTCTAAAGCAGACTCTAGCACAGACTCTAAAGCACAGACTCTAAAGTACAGACTATAGCACAGACTCTAAAGCACAGACTCTAAAGCACAGACTCTAGCACAGACTCTAAAGCACAGACTCTAAAGTACAGACTATAGCACAGACTCTAAAGCACAGACTCTAAAGCACAGACTATAGCACAGACTCTAAAGCACAGACTTTAAAGCACAGACTCTAAAGCACAGACTATAGCACAGACTCTAAAGCACAGACTATAGCACAGACTCTAAAGCACAGACTCTAAAGCACAGACTCTAAAGTACAGTGGGTGCTATTCAAAACAACAGCACTCATTTGCATATTAAGCCTGTTCTCACATCTGAATATCATTTGGGTGATGAAGATGTAGAGAGATCATTAATCACTTGCAGTAATTAGCTTATGAAAGAAATTATATTGCTTGAGTAGAAACTTTTGAGGCTCTTTTGAGGCTCTTTTAAGGCTCTTGTAAGGCTCTTTCATGGCTCATTTATTATGTGTTGTTTTGTGCGTTATTTGGTCCGTATGCGTTGTGTATGCTCACGGTTTATGGATGCGTCACAACAGAGCTGTGCGTGTTCTGGCCACGTGGGACAGTAGTGAGCGCAGCGCAACTTTGGAAGCTCAAAGTTCTTTTAAAAAGCGACGGATCAATCTGAAAAATAAATTGTTTACTTGTCTAATTTTCTTGTCTCTTTTCCAACTAATCGGATCTAAAAACGACCGTGCGCGCCTCCATGTTCGTTTTTCCTTGTTGCACGTTTTCCTTTATTTTCAATTCGCTCACGACTTTTAGTGCTCTTGTAGCAGAACGTGCGGCAGAATTGTAGAATAAATGAGCCTTTGAAGTGAAACACACTTGTGCATTTTGATGATGAAAATCTTGGTTCTGAAGATCAAAATTGTAGAACATTAAGAAAACTGACATGATTTTTCTTGTATCAAGTTAAATGAATAACCATGTCCAAACAAGGAGCTGGTACTTAAGCAGGACTAGAATGGGACCAAACCAAATTGTATGAGTGAGTTGTGTTGTTTTACCATTCAAATAAGGCATTAAATAAAAAAAGATAATTCAATAAATACATGCAAATATAAAATAACAAAAAAATAAATAAAATAAAATTGAACTTAAATTAAATTAAATAAATAAAATGGTGACAACCAATGTCAAGTTTTGTTTCTTTAAAGATGGGCTGCAACGTTTTTTAATACGTGGAATGCAGCTATAATTTTTTCACAACGAAGTCTGGACGGTTAGTTTTGACCAATGACAAAAACATTTCTGGCGTTCATTCGGCCAAACCAGAGAACGCGTCATAGCAACCGCCTTGGTAACCAAATGCTTTAAGAGTGATTGCAAAATCAGTGTCGTCACACAGTGAACACGCTGTAGTGCATTCTCATTGTTCCATTCGACCATGTGCAAAACAGAGCGTCATTTTTTGTTTTACACGGCAAATCTTGCAATTATGATTATTGATGATTATTATGTGAAGCACTGCACTGCTCTCAAGAGGGAAACGGGCTCTTTGAGTAGCCAAAACGGAAGATTAGAGGACGTTTTTGGACACAATTTGTCCCGGACTAAGAGAATCCCAGATTATTTGATAATGATTTTGGAATCCCAGCGGTGATGTGTGGCAAGTCTGGTCCAGTGCTACCAACATTTCACAGAAGACAGTTTCCAAAACCTTGCGAAGTATAGACTCTAGACTTGGATATGCGAAAAAGTAAGTTGCAAGATATTTTCAGTTGTCTGTGGTTTTGATAGTCGCTGTATGTGGCTGTCTGACTGACGCCGTGTGCGTGATGGCTGTTGTTGTTCACGGGGAGAGTGCTCACTTTATGCATATCACTGGTTGTAATAAATATACCAGGAAGTTGAATGGACCGGTGTGTCTTATCTGAATAACTTGTCTGGGAAGTGCGTGTCAGCGCCGCTGTCCGGCCGCGGATCTAGACCGAGGCCGAACAGCGGCTCTGGATCCACGGCCGCCGCGGTCCTCCGGGGAGAGCCCGGTGTATCGTGAGCAGCAGCACATCCTCGTCTCCTCATAGTCATTCTCATCTGCTCTATTTTTGTGATCTGACGAGGCTCAGGCTCAAATATATGAGGCAGGACATGTTCTTCAACATATGCTGTTCATCATGTGTTTAAATCGCTTACTTGACGAGGATTTATTTGTATTTTGCTCACTCTCGCTGTCCACTTCAGTGTAAATATCCTCAGTGTTGGCTAGACAATGTCCCGCTGTGAGGACACATTTTTGAGCTAGGCGAAGGCAAAAACACGGATGCAGCAAAAGAGCGTAAATCTTAATAGTTTATTTTTTAAAGCAAAGTATCTGAATATATTAAGACTTGGATACTAAAGGCTGACGATGACTTGAAAGCACAATTTGAAATAACTTTGCAGCCCATCTTTAACTTTATGTGCTTTGGGCAAAAATGTACATTTATACTCCAAATATTATATTGGATGTGAATGTTCAGTTAATGATCAGGGTCTGATTGTGAATGTCAGTGGCAGCTTGTGGTAAGTGAGAGAATAAAAGAGAGAGTGAGAAAAAGTTAACTTTCTGAAACACTGTCACAATACCAAAAGATCAAAATCAAAGTGCTTGGTTGAATTATAGACATGAGAGATGACTTGTGGACAGATTGTCTTTTGGAATTACCTTAACAGCCTCAGCCTCAGACGCAGAGCGGTGGTGACGTCCCCTGAAAGCAAAACAAAATGTAGACTTAATGAAAACACAAACAGCCGGTTGTGTATTTGCATCATAAAAATGTACCAACATTTCCACAAACGTGCTCTCAGAAGGTGTATGAGCGTCTGAAATGACATGGCCCCATCCGACCTCAAGGATGCTATAGAACCATATCATTCAAACAGAGCTCTTCACTCTCAAAATGGCCTTCAGGTGGTCTCAGAGTCTCTAAAAGCACAGTAGGAGGTAGAGCCTTCTGGTGGTCCCAGAGTCTCTAAAAGCACAGTAGGAGGTAGAGCCTTCTGGTGGTCCCAAGAGTCTCTAAAAGCACAGTAGGAGGTAGAGCCTTCTGGTGGTCCCAAGAGTCTCTAAAAGCACAGTAGGAGGTAGAGCCTTCTGGTGGTCCCAAGAGTCTCTAAAAGCACAGTAGGAGGTAGAGCGTTTAGCTCCCAAGCGCCTGTGTTATGGAATCAGCTCCTGTCCATTTTAAAGAGGCCGACACAGTCTCTTCATCTAAGTCCAGGCTTAAAACGTTCCTCTTTGAAATCGTTTATGGTCAGGCCAGTTAGGAACTGAAATATAAACCTACAGTTTCAGCAGCGCTGCCCTAGGAGCAACTATGCTGGGGAAGTATGACAGCTTGAGCAATATTCTCTGCTTCTGACTATTTATTCTATCAAACAGTATTTAATATTTTAGTTCACTTGTGTCTGTTCATTGCTTTTCACATGTTTTTCTCCTAGTTTTACTTTCCTCTGGGAGATGAACTGGTTCAGACACTGCTGATTCTGACCTGTCGATCTGGATGCTCCTCTCCTGCCTTAGGAACGCTCTCGACTCTAGATGAACCTCCCTCTCTCCTCCTGAATGCTTCTGACTCCACAGTCTATGTGCAAACTGAAGCACGTCAGTCCTGGACCATCTGAAGCCTGTTTGTCTGTGGGTCTATCCTTCACTTTGGTTCTCCCCGAGGTTTCTACATTCTTCCAAGGGTTTTGTATTTTTTCCTTGCCGAGAAGGAAGGTCTAAAGTCAGGGGATGCTGGGACATTTCTTGTTTCTATTTACAAAATAAAAATATAAACATATAAATAGAACAAAATGATTGGAAAAATGTCACTCACACACAAGGTTATAACAAGAATAAATGCTCTTCACTAAAATTACAGTGTTTACATTTAATGGCATTAGTCACTTTTCTCTTTCATAGAAGTCGGAAATCCATGTGACCATGAGAAACCACTGACGAGTGACCTTGGTCCATAGGCGCTGTAAATGTGCTGCTAAATGTGTCTTATACTTTCTTATGCAATATTAAAGAGCCCCAGCAGGGCTTGACGTCACTGCAGCTGACTCCAGATTATAAAGAACAGTGGGTGTCTTCTGTCCACTTAATGATGATGATTCAAATCAATGCGCCCATGCTGACCTTGGTCCGGGAGCAGGTCTGGGAGCAGGTCTGTGGAAGTCTATTCCAGCGGTCTGGAGTGAATATTCTTGCACGGAACTTCGAGAATCGAGGCGGGGATTGTCGAATATGCATCGCAGCGTGCCGGAGTTAGTGTCACATCTGCAATAAACCTGCAATAATCCTGAGCCCAACAGACGAGTCCCAACACACCAGTCCCAACAGACGAGTCCCAACACACCAGTCCCAACACACCAGTCCCAACAGACGAGTCCCAACACACCAGTCCCAACACACCAGTCCCAACAGACGAGTCCCAACACACCAGTCCCAACACACCAGTCCCAACAGACGAGTCCAGGAAAGTGAGGATGCAAGAAGGGGAGAAAAGGGGGAGAGTGGACATCCCTCTGCTACGGCTCATTCAGTTGATGGAAGTGAAATAACTGTCAGTGTGTGTATATATATATATATATATATATATATGTATCATTCATTTGCTCAGTATTTAGGTGTTTTTCACTTCCGCGTGTCATTATAGCGCAGCATTAATTATAAACAGAATCAGAATAAAGGGAATTTGATGTATGATAAATCTGTTCTCAGTTAAACCTTCTACTTTAAGGACTATTCTATAATGTCTTCCACTCCCAATGGATCCATCAAACAAAAGTATTGTTTCACTGGAGTAAAAAAAACAATATCGCTCCGTCACATAAACAGGACTAAATCAGGACTAAACAAAGACTGACCCAAGTGTCAGTCACAGACTTGACTTGAACTAGAACTAGAACCAGACCCGGTCCTGAACCAAGACTAAATATATTTTAGGTCACATCAGGCTTAGACAACAGAACCTGAACCAGGACTAGACCACAGAACCAGAACTAAACCACAGAACCTGAACCAGGATTAGACCACAGAACCAGGACAAAACCACAGAACCAGGACTAAACCACAGAACCTGAACCAGGACTAGACCACTGAACCAGGACTAAACCACAGAACCAGGACTAAACCACAGAACATGAACCAGGACAAGACCACAGAATCAGGACTAGACCACAGAACCTGAACCAGGACTAGACCACGGAACCAGGACTAAACTCCCTGCTGCACCGCTCTCTCTCTCACCTGGAGAAGCCTGGCAGCTCTGTGAGGATCCTGTTCTTTGATCTCTCCAGCGCCTTCAACACCATCAGCCGCTGCTCCTGAGGGACAAGCTGGAGACGGCTGGTGTGGAGTATGACCTGGCAGAGTGGATCCTGGACTACCTCACGGACCGACCCCAGTGTGAGAGCACGGGACTGTGTGTCTGACACTTGGACCTGCAGTGTGGGGACCTGCAGTGTGGGGGACCTGCAGTGTGGGGGTCCTGCAGTGTGGGGACCTGCAGTGTGGGGGACCTGCAGTGTGGGGGACCTGCAGTGTGGGGGTGCCCCAGGGCACTGTCCTCGCGCCCTTTCTCTTCACCCTTTACACTGCAGACTTCAGACACGACACGGACAGCTGTGTCCTGCAGAAGTTCTGATGACTCTGCCATCAACTGCGGAGAACAGTTGTCTTACCCGGAGATCGTCACGTTATCCCGGCGGACATCCTAAGATTTTTATAAGAGATCTTCTACTGAGAGTGTTTTTCAAACTTCCTATAAGTTATTTGTTCTTTTCTTCTGTATCTATCTCTGTATCTACCTGCGTTGCATCAATGGAATGTGGGACAATAAAGGATTATCTTATCTTATCTTATCGGACTCATCACGGACGACAATGATGCGGAGTACAGAGGACTGGAGCAGGACTTTGTGGACTGGTGTCAGCGGAACCACCTCCTCATCAACGCGGGGAAGACCAAGGAGATGGTGGTGGATTTCCGCAGACGCCACCCCACTGCCCCCTCAACAGTGAACATCCAGGGACGGGACATTGAGAGAGTGGACTCATACAAGTACCTGGGTGTTCATCTGAACCACAAACTGGACTGGACTCATAACACAGACACACTGTACAGGAAGAGCCAGAGTCGGCTCTACCTCCTGAGGAGACTCAGGTCTTTTGGAGTGACAGGGCCACTCCTGAAGACCTTCTACGACTCTGTGGTGGCATCAGCTCCTGTAGGTGTGGCCTGCTGGAGCAGCAGCATCACAGAGAGGGAGAGGAAGAAGCTGGACAAAGTCATCAAGAAGTCCAGCTCCGTCCTGGGCTGTGCTCTGGACTCGATGCAGGAGCTGGGGGAAAGAAGGGTCCTGGCTAAACTCACATCTATGCTGGACCATGAGTGTCGCCCCCTGCAGGACACTCTGTCCCCTGCAGGACACTGTCCACTCTGGAGAGCAGCTTCAGTGAGAGACTGATCCACCCTCGCTGTGTGAAGGAAAGGTTTCGCAGGTCTTCCCTTCCTGCTGCTGTCAGACTTTATAACAAACACTGTTAGTCCTACTGTGCAATTACTGTCGTGATTCATGTGCAATTCATGTGCAATTACTGTCGTGATCACATGCAATGGTATTTATTTATTTATTTGTATATTTATTATTTTTCCCCTCCATCCCTTGTTGGGAAATGGGAGGTTTTGTCCATAGGAGTTTTTGTTTATAGGAGATCTTCTATTGAGAGTGTTTTTCAAACTTCCTATAAGTGATCTGTTCTTTTCCTCTGTATCTACCTCTGTATCTACCTGCGTTGCATCAATGAAATTTCCCCAGGTGGGACAATAAAGGATTATCTTATCTTATCTTATCTTAAACCACAGAACCAGGACTAGACCACAGAACCTGAACCAGGACTAAACCACAGAACCAGGACTAGACCACAGAACCTGAACCAGGAATAGACCACAGAACCTGAACCAGGACTAGACCACAGAACCAGAACTATGAGGTCTTAAATATAAATGCCATTAAAACAACTCATTCAGTTGACAATAAAGGCACAGTTTTATTTTAATGTGTTCCGGAACATGGCTAATTTAACCATGATGGCCCGGACCATGTTGCTTAGCGGGCCTGAGTTGGGCCGCAGGCCGCCAATTGAAAGGCCCTGCTGTAACACGTGACATGCAGTTCCTTTCACTCTTCCAGCCTGAAACACAATAAACAGACAAACACTGCGAGTCATGTATTTAAAAAGACATTATCGAAACAATGCAATTATATTCGGATGTTTGCGTTCTAAGTTTGTATTGTTCGGCCGCTCTTGTGTTATTTACTGTACTGTATGCAGCCTAATCAATGTGTTTGTAAGACGTAGACCCCAGGAAGAAGAGCCATTGTTAAGGCAGCGGCCGAAGGGGATTCAAACAAACAAACAGTAGGTGTGACATGATGAGGACTGCAGATGTCCTTTAGATTGTAAGTGATAATAAACCAGGGAACAAGACAAGATGCACAAGTTTGTCCGAAGACAACAAAGCATGTTCCAATTACAAGTTTTCTGTGTATTTATAAATGGACGGAGGTCTCGGCACCTTTAGGAAACACGTTTATTACTTTAAGATTTAGTTCTTGCAATTTTTAAATGATTTCGACCGACGTAACCAATTTGAGCTGATCACAAGTTCAGTTAAAATTAGCGAACGGAGTGCTGCAATGAAGGCCAAGGAGCAGGCGAGCACCGGAGAAGTGCTGCGATGAAGGCAGAGGAGCAGGCGAGCACCGGAGAAGTGCTGCGATGAAGGCAGAGGAGCAGGCGAGCACCGGAGAAGTGCTGCGATGAAGGCAGAGGAGCAGGCGAGCACCGGAGAAGTGCTGCGATGAAGGCCGAGGAGCAGGCGAGCACCGGAGAAGTGCTGCGATGAAGGCCGAGGAGCAGGCGGGCTCCGGAGAAGTGCTGCGATGAAGGCCGAGGAGCAGGCGAGCACCGGAGAAGTGCTGCGATGAAGGCAGAGGAGCAGGCGAGCACCGGAGAAGTGCTGCGATGAAGGCCGAGGAGCAGGCGAGCACCGGAGAAGTGCTGCGATGAAGGCAGAGGAGCAGGCGAGCACCGGAGAAGTGCTGCGATGAAGGCCGAGGAGCAGGCGGGCTCCGGAGAAGTGCTGCGATGAAGGCCGAGGAGCAGGCGGGCTCCGGAGAAGTGCTGCGATGAAGGCCGAGGAGCTAACGTTTGTGCTAGCTACATGCAAGGCCTAGTCTGCAATTTAATTTTGGAATGGTTGAAGTTACAGAAATATTATATGTTCAAAGTCTTAACATTTAGAACTGATGACGTGGATGGCTAAAGGTATAAAAGTATAAGTACTCATGCGAACGCTGTATATTTTGTAGAACCTAATGCTAATGCTAATGTCTTTTTGAGCTTGTCAGAGTCTATTGCTTTTGGCGTTCCGATCGGCTTTAAATGTCTGTCTTTCTGTTCGTCGAGGTGACATTCCAATTAAGGAGTGGGATTATGACCATCTTTATTGTAATTACCTTTCCCCACAGTGTTTAATCAAGTTCTCCCGCTCAAAACACACAGAACACCGTTTTTATTTGCCACATCGGGCCAGGAAAGCCGCTCGTGCTTCGCTGTTCTCGTGGAAACAACCCGACTTTATGGTCCAATGGCGCCAACAGTTTCAGATCTAACGAGCCTAAAGAGAACGCGACGGACCATAAACTAACTACAGTGGCATTTTTTAATTTGTTTATTTCTGTACGAATTGCTGTATAGTTTATATTATTTCTACATTAGCTCTTTAAGCCTTTGATATTAAATCTGCTCATGTGGAACGTGTTTTAGAGAGGCTTTATATTTGCTTTATACGCACGATGGGGAAAATAATCTCAGGGTTCAATTTAAAAATATACAAATTAAAACAAATAATGGACAAAATGGGACATCATTCAGAATTTAATATGATTTAATTTCTTTCTTTTTTAAAATATTTTTTTCTGATGTCATCAAGTTGTCATCAGCGAGGCCGCTCAGGACTGCTGCACTTCTCTACCCGCCTCTCCTCCTCCTCTCCGTGCTCTCTCCTCCTCTCCATGCGCTCTCTCCTCCTCCTCTCCGTGCTCTCTCCTCTCCGTGCGCTCTCTCCTCTCCGTGCTCTCTCCTCCTCTTCTCCGTGCTCTCTCCTCCTCCTCTCCATGCGCTCTCTCCTCCTCCTCTCCGTGCTCTCTCCTCCTCTCCATGCGCTCTCTCCTCCTCCTCTCCGTGCGCTCTCTCCTCTCCGTGCTCTCTCCTCCTCTTCTCCGTGCTCTCTCCTCCTCCTCTCCATGCGCTCTCTCCTCCTCCTCTCCGTGCTCTCTCCTCCTCCTCTCCATGCGCTCTCTCCTCTCCATGCGCTCTCTCCTCCTCCTCTCCGTGCTCTCTCCTCCTCTTCTCCGTGCGCTCTCCTCCTCCTCTCCATGCGCTCTCTCCTCCTCCTCTCCGTGCTCTCTCCTCCTCCTCTCCATGCACTCTCTCCTCCTCCTCTCCATGCGCTCTCTCCTCCTCCTCTCCGTGCTCTCTCCTCCTCTCCATGCGCTCTCTCCTCCTCCTCTCCGTGCGCTCTCTCCTCTCCGTGCTCTCTCCTCCTCTTCTCCGTGCTCTCTCCTCCTCCTCTCCATGCGCTCTCTCCTCCTCCTCTCCGTGCTCTCTCCTCCTCCTCTCCATGCGCTCTCTCCTCTCCATGCGCTCTCTCCTCCTCCTCTCCGTGCTCTGTCCTCCTCTTCTCCGTGCGCTCTCCTCCTCCTCTCCATGCGCTCTCTCCTCCTCCTCTCCGTGCTCTCTCCTCCTCCTCTCCATGCACTCTCTCCTCCTCCTCTCCATGCGCTCTCTCCTCCTCCTCTCCGTGCTCTCTCCTCCTCTCCGTGCGCTCTCCTCCTCCTCTCCGTGCTCTCTCCTCCTTTCCATGCGCTCTCTCCTCCTCCTCTCCATGCGCTCTCTCCTCCTCCTCTCCGTGCTCTCTCCTCCTCCTCTCCGCGCTCTCTCCTCCTCTTCTCCGTGCTCTCTCCTCCTCCTCTCCATGCGCTCTCTCCTCCTCCTCCTCTCCGTGCTCTCTCCTCCTCCTCTCCATGCACTCTCTCCTCCTCCTCTCCATGCGCTCTCTCCTCCTCCTCTCCGTGCTCTCTCCTCCTCTCCGTGCGCTCTCCTCCTCCTCTCCGCGCGCTCTCTCCTCCTTTCCATGCGCTCTCTCCTCCTCCTCTCCGTGCTCTCTCCTCCTCTCCATGCGCTCTCTCCTCCTCCTCTCCGTGCGCTCTCTCCTCTCCGTGCTCTCTCCTCCTCTTCTCCGTGCTCTCTCCTCCTCCTCTCCATGCGCTCTCTCCTCCTCCTCTCCGTGCTCTCTCCTCCTCCTCTCCATGCGCTCTCTCCTCTCCATGCGCTCTCTCCTCCTCCTCTCCGTGCTCTCTCCTCCTCTTCTCCGTGCGCTCTCCTCCTCCTCTCCATGCGCTCTCTCCTCCTCTCCGTGCTCTCTCCTCCTCCTCTCCATGCACTCTCTCCTCCTCCTCTCCATGCGCTCTCTCCTCCTCCTCTCCGTGCTCTCTCCTCCTCTCCGTGCGCTCTCCTCCTCCTCTCCGTGCGCTCTCTCCTCCTTTCCATGCGCTCTCTCCTCCTCCTCTCCATGCGCTCTCTCCTCCTCCTCTCCGTGCTCTCTCCTCCTCCTCTCCGCGCTCTCTCCTCCTCTTCTCCGTGCGCTCTCCTCCTCCTCTCCATGCGCTCTCTCCTCCTCCTCTCCGTGCTCTCTCCTCCTCCTCTCCATGCACTCTCTCCTCCTCCTCTCCATGCGCTCTCTCCTCCTCCTCTCCGTGCTCTCTCCTCCTCTCCGTGCGCTCTCCTCCTCCTCTCCGTGCGCTCTCTCCTCCTTTCCATGCGCTCTCTCCTCCTCCTCTCCATGCGCTCTCTCCTCCTCCTCTCCGTGCTCTCTCCTCCTCCTCTCCGCGCTCTCTCCTCCTCTTCTCCGTGCTCTCTCCTCCTCCTCTCCATGCGCTCTCTCCTCCTCCTCTCCGTGCTCTCTCCTCCTCCTCTCCATGCACTCTCTCCTCCTCCTCTCCGTGCTCTCTCCTCCTCCTCTCCATGCACTCTCTCCTCCTCCTCTCCATGCGCTCTCTCCTCCTCCTCTCCGTGCTCTCTCCTCCTCTCCGTGCGCTCTCCTCCTCCTCTCCGCGCGCTCTCTCCTCCTTTCCATGCGCTCTCTCCTCCTCCTCTCCGTGCTCTCTCCTCCTCTCCGTGCGCTCTCCTCCTCCTCTCCATGCGCTCTCTCCTCCTCCTCTCCGTGCTCTCTCCTCCTCCTCTCCATGCGCTCTCTCCTCCTCTTCTCCATGCGCTCTCTCCTCCTCCTCTCCGTGCTCTCTCCTCCTCCTCTCCATGCTCTCTCTCCTCCTCCTCGTGCACTCTCCCCGCCTCCTCCTTCTCCGCCCCCCCTCCGCCGCCTCCGTTGCTCAGAAGAGACTTGTCCCGTCTCCGCTCCGTCCCCGCTCCGCTGCTACGGGACTATCACAAACCGGGCTGCCGCTTCTCCGCGCTCAGGTTGGTGCTTGTTTCGGGTTCAAACTCCAGACTGCGGCTTGTGCACGTGCTCCAGCGCCCGGGGCTGTCGTGGCAACGCGTGAACTTTGTGTTTACGTTGAGGGCATGAGGGAATCTCTCCGGTCACTTCAAAAGAGCTGTGTGTTGTTGTTTTTTTTGCAGTTTTATCGTGTCTTTTTTGTGATATTTCTTTGCAATTGAGGCATTTTAAGTCGATATCCAGTGCCTTGCGTCCAGGTTTGTGATCTGTAACCCGCACTATAAAGGATACTGTTGTTTTGAATGGCATTTTATTGTAAAGCTGAGAATTATTGTGTAGATTGAAAAAATAAAATAACAATAGACAGAAATAATGATTTAATTGCTGCATTAAAGGTGGAGATGTATCGAAAAAGTGATATTATAATTGTTACACTGAATATTCTTTGTTGCTATAATTGAAGCTATTAAGAATGAGCCCAAATGTGTCGTAATCTTCTGAATGAGGTTTTGAAGTGATGTTTCGGCCATTTGTGGTCCATTTTATGGTCCATTCATATTTTCAGCACATTCCAGTTGAAAATACAGTCTGAATATCCTCATCGAGTCAAAGAACACTGAGGTTTCTGCATAGACCTGTGTCTCCATGGTGATGTTCTTACTAATGGCATAAAATCTATTAATCTCGCTGTAAACTGTTTCAAACTTGTTGTTTTCTTTAAACTTTCGTTCTCTCTGGAGTAAAGCAGGATGTGCCCGCTGCTTTTAAAATAAACATCATTTAATCCTATTTATTTATTTTCCCAGTTCTTTTCCACAGAAAATGTAAGACTTGCTCAGTGTAGAACAGTTGTATCTATTTGACATCATTTCCTTTTATAGTGTTGTCACGATGCCAACATTTCAAACTCTTTTTTTATGAAACATTATGGTCTTATTCTTGTTCTGATTAAGCTCAAAATCATTCTAAAATGGTCACATTTGGCCCTGTTAATGAGTTTTAAAAAATATCAATACTTTAAATGAGGATCTGGTTTCGAGACTAGTTTAAGTTTGATCAATTCTTATCTGATTTTTAGTTAAATCGGTCATCTGTGCATTATTGAGAGTTGAGAGAAGGAAAAACAATAATTTTCACAAAATCACCAATTCCAAACAGCACTGAAGCCGATTTAACAAAGCAGACACAAAGAAACATGATAAAACAGTCAAACCACAAAATCAGGGCAAGCAATTTTAACAGAATTACGCGTAACAGGATTATGCATTTGTTGTTTTTCGCGTCGCGTCTCCCCATTGTCCCCCATTGTCCCCCCTTTAACCCACAAAGGTCCCGTAGACCCCATTATGCGGTAAGGACCTTTAAAGGGCGCACCGCTCTAGTTTCCCAATGCCTTTATTTACAACCAGGTTCCCGGACCGCCAGGCTCCTCCCCCTTCGTGGACACGGCGGCGCTCGTCTTGCTCCGCCCCGTCGCGGTCGCTTGTCATGCCGACCGCCAGGCTCCTCCCCCTTCCGACCGCGTGACGTTACGGATCGATGACAACCGGCGAATTGATTTCACGATGAATTTATTATGCGTTTGGCGTTCGATCTTGTCACGTTTGATGGATTTCTGGACGCGTTTCGACCGTGTATGTTATTCAAAATGAATAGATAACGTAAGCCTACATTTAAAGGACACATATTACGCATTCTTTGCACCGTTATTGGCCTTTAAACATGCTCTTTGCGTTGGCGTCTCATGTTTTAGGACTTGGGGAGATTAAAAACAAAAGCTAGCTTGCTCCCGTCGACATGTTAATGCTAGCCAGCAGTTTTAACAATAAGACGTAGGGAAATCGTTTATATCCCGATTTTCTTGGAGCCAAATCACAATTTAGATTTTATCACTATACATTTAGAGGTAGTTGATATAGTGAAAGTATTAATATTGCAAATGTTCTTCTGGAGCTCTGCTAAATTTGAAAAATATGAAGTACTTTGTCTGTAATGAAAACTGATAAAGAAATGAATCAAAAGGAGACAACAGTGACCAAACGAGGGTATAAAGTGATGTTTCTGCACTTTTGTCGTTCATTTTAAGGTCTTTTCCTGTCTTGTGCGACACTTGAGCCTCAAAAAGACATTTTCAGACACATTTTAACCGGTTCAAGAGAAAATAACAGAATCACGTCAATGTCAATTTAATAAAAAAATGGCAGATCGTCAGAGGAATGAGATCAGACAACTGGGAAATGTGAAACGGAGTGTTTTCTGAGGGGAGAGGACTTACTACACAGGGTTGTCATTTACATGTTTTTATTTTTATTTGTGAAGAGCGGTTACGTGACATTTTAGACCTCTACATGTTTTCAAATATATAGGGGATAGGTGACGACAGTGATTGTACGAAACACGCAGGAATCAATCGCGATACAACTTTGAGCGAACAAAAAATGAAGAAAGGCAGATTACAAAATAAAAGAGATTAAAAAAGGTGCAAAAGAGGGACACATGGAACTTAAAAAGAACATAAGCTCCAAAACAGAAGCAGTAAACGACAACTGCACTCAACAAAGTCAATCGCAGGCAGGTTTTAGCGTCCGCCGTATTGCCATGGCAACGTCAGAATATTGTCATTAGAACAATCCCAATGATCGGTCAATGTCGCCCACTTTTCCATAAAAAAACGTGTTATTCTCATGTGTAGAATGCAATAACACGACCGGCGATGTGCAGGACAACAAATGCCGCACGCCATCTGCAAACCTGTCACGGCTCGCACTCGATGGGGTCTCGAAGCGGCGTCGGCGTGAATATTGTGGCTGAACGTGTTGATGAAAATACTGATTGTGTGACCGACCGGTGTCATACCATACGGCAGAGTGAAGATTCCAGGTCGCGAAATGACGATAAATAATGCAAAGTGTAGGCACAAAACAAAGGTCCAAACATTTTTTTATGAAAAAAATACCTATATACCTAAAAATACATAATTGCTTTTTTTTTCTTCAAATTTTTGGTAAACAAGTAACAAAACAGAACGATCTGAAAGTGTGAATGAAAAAACTAAACTGAGAAAAACACACAAGCAGATTCCAGGCCTCTGCCGGGAGATTCCAGGTCGCAAAATGACGCTAAATAATGCAAAAAAATAGGTGCACAACAAAGGTCCATGTAAAAAAAAATTGAAAAAAATACCTAATTGCTTTTTTAAAATCCTTTTTTTCTTCATTTTGTTATTAATAAGTAACAAAACAGAACGATCTGAGAGTGTGAATCAAAAAACTAGCTGACATTACTTAAACACAAATACAAAAACAAACAAGGCATCATTTTTAGGACCAGGTCCATAATATCAGAATAGAAGGTGATATCGTTCCCCGTTGAAGCAAACACGTTCAACAGAGCAAAAACTTTGCATTAATTGCTCCTTTAGCTTGTATATATCGGCCCTCTTTGTCTTTACGTTCAAAACTGTGTTCAAAAGCTATTCATAATTAATGTTTTCAATTCCTGCCTTACAGCAACACTCACCACATTAAAAGTAGGTTCAGTTTCTTTTTCTCTTCTAAAACATATTTCTCATCTATTAAAATCAGAACATTTAGTCTCGTCAGCTTAATTACACTGTGAGCATCAATCTTGGGTCTAACATCCGACCGCCCAGTCCTGAAAATGATAATGAGAACACTTAATGGTGAGTCTTTGTGACACGTTTATGCCATATTTTTTCATCATTTTTTTTGTCTTTTGACAAAACCCCAACTCCAAATAGTTCTTTAAACAATTATTTAATTTTATTAAAACTTTTATATGAAAGTAAGGATGATAGCGGTTGTGATAGCAGAAGGGTTTTTGTATTATTTAGTTTCTAGCTTAGAAAACCGCTATTATGTTTAGAGGTGAGGAGAACGGGAGACCAATTTGGAATGTGACTTCACTTTTCTTAAAGTACTCTACTAATATACACTTATTTACCGTTTGTTAATTGCTCAAAGTTGGTTGAAGCCCGTGTTAGAGATACAGATGGTGTCTCTGTCCACGGAGCTGTTGTTTTCCTCCCGTTTCTGCGAAGCCACAGCAACAACTGATATCGTTGCTTTTAGCTGATGCCGATATTACTCATGTCATGGAATGAGACATACACCGATGCTATTCCTTAACACACAGAGAACACAATTCAACTTAGAATATGAAACGACACAGAAATATCAGACTTTTGTGAAGCATGCATGGGAGAAAACGCTGGGACGGGTTCACGCAGGCTGTTGTAAGCAGCCTCCGTGACCCTCCTGCGTCTCACAACGTTTTTTCTCATGCTGGTTGGTTTTATTAGATATTCTGGAATAGGCGGGTCACATTTCTCATTGGTCAGCTTCACATCAAGGCACTTGGTATTTTTCCGTAGAGATAAAGCCTGCAAGGGGGGGGTGCAACTCCCCCCCTGGGGTGTTACCCAAACTCCCCTGAGTAAACATTCCGTTGCTCCATCTTCACAAACAAATGCTGTCACACACCCGTTTTTCTCTTAGACTATTATGCAGGTAAAATACATCACAGAAATATAATCATATATTCACATTTTATCACAACTCAATGACGCGAATATCGGCAGATATCGATACTGGGCCGATACGTGGGTGCATCCCGAATGTGCAGATTCAGCGAAAGCTACATTTTGTATGCCCTTTGTACTTTGTTCGTCAGTGCGATTGATTTCCCGTCACTTGTGGCCCGGGCGTGCTGCATAGAGGCTAACTGTAGATGTCCGTCTCTCCGCAGAGTGACCCATGGAGATGTTCCGCCATGGAGACACCAGCGCCACTGAACGTGACTCAAGTGGACGATCAACTTGACGCCCAAACCTTCAACTGCTGTGCCAACCTCACGGCGACTTACACCGTGCCCGTTTTGCTGCTCGACGACAGCACCAAACTGGTCGGAGTGCAGGTCGTGCTCATCCTGGCTTACAGCACCATCATATTCTGCGGCGTCATCGGGAACTCCTTGGTTATTTACGTGGTCTACAGGTTCAAAAATCTCCGGACCGTGACTAATTTCTTCATCGTGAACTTGGCCGTGGCCGACCTGCTGGTGAACACGCTGTGCCTGCCATTCACCCTGGTGTACACGCTCTATGGCGAGTGGATGTTCGGTCAGATCCTTTGCTACATGCTGCCGTGCGCTCAGGGCGTGGCCGTGCACGTGTCCACCATCACCATGAACATCATTGCCTTGGACCGGCACAGGAGCATCGTGCGGCACACGGAGACACGCATGTCCAAGGATATGTGCGCTCTGGTCATAGTCATCACATGGGTGGCCAGTGCTATGTTAGCGAGCCCGCTGGCCATTTTTAGGGAGTACGGACGCTTTGATATCTCTCCCAACGAGTCTATTCAGGTATGTAGCTCATGAAATAACCTTTCGGACAAAAAAAAACATGATTTCAAGCCACAAATAAGCCGCGGATCCAGACGCCACATTGTCCATTGACTGTGTCTGACCTTTTAGAAAAATGTCCTCTTCATTTCATTGTACACAAAGCAGTTTCTTCTGTCGCAATCTGATTTCAATTGTCTTTGTTCAATTATGTGTTTCCAAGAAGGGAGACTTTCACTACAGAGTCGCGGCGCGCGGCCGAAACTGCCATGTTATTTTGTGCCGCGGCTCCTGAAACTGCTTTTTAGACAGCGCAGGGTTAAGGTTAGGGTTAGGGTTAAGGTTAAGGTTAGGGTTAAGGTTAGGGTCAGGATTAGGGTCAGGGTTAGGGTTAAGGTTAGGGTTAAGGTTAGGATTAGTCATGAGGCTATATGGCAGTGCCGCGGTTCCTGAAACTACTGGGCCACGGCCTTCCAAGAAACTGGGACAGTTTATTAAAATTGTCTGCTGTGCCAGTAAATCCGAAAAGATTACCTAGCGAGTCAAACCGTAACTCCCGGTTATTGATTGGTTGCTCATGTTTTATATTGCAAGACACTTGATATATTGTGCTTTAGCATGTAAGTTTACTTAGTGATCATGTTCAGTCAAAGACAAGCCTCATGACAATTTTAAAGGGGAAACAGCTACGCATTACAACACAGCATTACTTTCAATACATCAAATTAAATGCTCAAAACATGATATGTACATACATCTAGCTGTCAGACTGTCAACCAAAGCAAAACAAATGCTTAAGTGTATCAGCAGAAACTAGCCGTTGATTTAGCTTCAGAGGCTGCGTTTGAAAATACTCACATCGGTAATAAAGTAACACAGACTTTCTCTTTCTCAGGTCTGCACCGAGAAGTGGCCCGGCAGCGACATGAACGGCGGCATCTACAGCATCTCCATGTTCCTCATCCAGTACGGCTTACCTCTGGCCATCAACTCCATCGCCTACTTTCGGATCTGGAGTAAACTCAAGAACCACCTCACCGCCGGCTGCCAGAGCGACCGGCACCAGCGCAAGCAGAAAACCACCAAGATGCTGTTCACCATGGTGGTGGTGTTCGCCGTCAGCTGGCTGCCGTTCCACGCCTTCCAGCTCGCCGTGGACATCGATAGCAGCGTTCTGTACATGAAGGACTTCAAGCTCCTCTTCACCGCGTTCCACATCGTGGCCATGTGCTCCACCTTCGTCAACCCCATCCTGTACGGGTGGATGAACAAGAACTACCGGACGGCGTTTCTGTCGGTGGGCAGGTGCGACCATCCCTTTAGCCTGAAGGCGAGCCATCTGAAACGCGAACGCTTGCCCAAGGAGAGGTCTCGCACGGGCTGGAGATCGACCAACTTGTGAGCGAGGGAAACGGCCGATGGTTTAAAGAGGTCAAGCTCGAGACGCCTGTACGAAAATACGGGCGAAATGTACGTGACTGATATCTAGCTAAAAATTCCACTTAAACGCAGTAAAGAAGAACTCTGGAATCTAGAAAAATACGTGCAGCTTGAAAAGAATATTTAAAAAAGAAAAGAAGAGGATAATTTTAAGTGCGCCCGAGGTGCTACATGTAGCCTATACAGAAAACTATAGTAGTGGTTATTTATTTAGCTATTTAAGTTCAGATTTTAGCATGTGCTTTTGGATCAAATGTATGTATGTTATATAATCTGTCACTCTGAACTGCTAAAGGCCAAAAACATCTGAAACGGATCACTTTTTTTCATTAAAATTCATCCAGCACACGGTCGATTTACCACTTTACACAAGACAAGGTGCAATTACCAAACTAAGCGACTGCACAAAGGTTGCGATGTCAATAAAAGGTCATTTTAATGCGCATTATCTAATGTGTCTGCGTGGAAATTTGCTTTGCTTGGAAAATTCTGCATTATTATCCATAAAGCGTGCGCATCTTGTACCTGATTTGTGAAAATGTGAAAAGCAGAACTAATTAATTTACCTGCTGAATTCCCGGCATTCTAATTAGTCTCCGCGATGTCTTTTTAAGCGCGTTTCACGACTTTCACAGACCAGAGCAGAGTTTAACGTCATAGCTAGCGTGCCAATGGCGCATTTCCTGAATTTCCAGACTAAAACTCTCTGTAATTAGATGTAGACAGCACAAAGAGAACAAAGAGCTGCTTTTACAAAGTATCTGTGAAACTGATTTTACTTTATGACATAAAAAAAAATCAGGTACTGCCCCTTTAAGAAAGTTTAATGTGGAAATTAGCGCTCTGGTTCGAAAACGCTGACTTTTATAAATTAAGGCTTTCAGCGATGAGGCAGAAGGTCATTTGTGCTTGTGCAGATGAAAAGTTTGTGCACCTTTAGTACAAATTCTACGGAAAGTTCAATAAACAAAACCCCAGATTTGTGCAAAGTTGAACCCCCATTAAGTATTTCTGTATAACTGACTCAGAATAACACTGTATTACTGTGTCGTCTCGGCCACCGACTCGAAATAAATGAACCTGGAGATTTCAAAGCAAACAAATAAATAACCAAACCAATTATCATTACGCAGCCGTCACAGATGAAATAACAGCGCAATTTTTGTTGGATGTTTTTAATTGTTTAATCACCGTAGCACTAAAGTCTGGAAAAACAACTTCACTTTTCCTGTCTTTCGCGATGTGTGATGTTGTTAATTGAATCGAAGTGTTCAAACAGGTCAACAGTTCAGAGCTAAAGCCTGTCTCTCCAACTGCGATCTGCTCTGTGCCCTATTTGGAAAGGAACATTCATGTATTGTGCTGCATTTTGTTTGTGTTACCAGCCATTTTGTGCAATATTACCTCTCGACATAATGGCAATAATGGTCTTAAAATAGAATGATGCCTCCCTAAAGTATGTTGTGCGTGTTATGTCCAAACGACTGAGGTCAGAGGATTACCTGAGTCACAAAGTAAGACCAGCAATCCATTTGTTCCCTGACGGCACGAGCATGTGTCTAGATGAAAGGATTGGCCACCACAAAGTCCAGACCGGGACTGTGGGCAGTGCAAGACTCTCTCATGAGGAACATACGATTGTGGCAATGAAAAAAAGTAAAAAGACAGCAACTGTGGATGGGATTTAATGTTGTGTGATTGGAGAAGATGGTCAAAAAACGTAATATGAAGACGAAGCTTTGCACGTCTCCCGCACTCTTCAAAGGTGAATTTTTATTTATTGGTGAAGTGTCAGCAACCAGGCCTTCGTCAGACAAATAGGGGCCCGAGGTTTAAATAGGAGTGGCCTCGAGGGTAGGAGTGGCCTCGACAATAGGAGTGGCATCGAGAGTAGGAGTGGCCTCGACAATAGGAGTGGCATCGAGAATAGGAGTGTGTGATAAAATGTGAATATATGATTATATTTCTGTGATGTATTTTATCTGCATAATAGTGATATATTATCTGCATCATTAGTCTAAGAGAAAAACAGGATGTGTGACAAACTGCATTTGTTTGTGAAGGTGTCGTAAAGATGGAGCAAGAGAATGTTTATCCTAGGGAGGGGGGTAACACCCCAGGGGAGAATGGCCAGTTTAATATTACTGTGAAATATTGTAGGCTTTTATGCCCAGTTTGATATTACTGAGGAAATATTGTAGGCTTTTATTCCCAGTTTGATATTACTGAGGAAATATTATAGGCTTATGCCCAGTTTGATATTAATGAGGAAATATTGTAGGCTTATGTACGAGATAAGTTTCTCACATAAGCAGGGAGTTTGATATTGCTGGAAAAATATTGGTTGGCTTTATGTAGATAAGTTTCTCACATATAGGAGTTAAAAAGTTTCTCACCGAAAGAAAGTTATTATGCCTTATGTGCGATTTGTTACTGACATAAAGATGAGTGAATGTAAGCGCTGTGCACGAGCGAAGTAAGTGAGAGAGGAAGTGTGAATGTGTGAATGAGGATTAATAGTGATTAACTAACAAGTGTGAATCACAATTAATCATACAAGGGTCACAAGGCGTTATTCTGAGAGATCTAAAATTTGCAGACGAGGGTGAAAAAACACCTAAGAGATTCTACTAGAAGCTTGGGATATGACTCGTCTGTAAAGCATGTAGCATTTCTCTCAGACAACCGAGACCACATAATGCCAGAATTATCACCCCAAACTGTAAAAAGAAAAGTCATAGAGGATGTTGGAGGGAGACTTGCAGTATGCTCAGATGACGTGGCAGAGAGGGGGAGATAAGGGGGGGTCAAGAACACAGGAGAAGGGAAGAGAAAGCAGTTCAGAGGACGCTCTGAATGAATGAATTAGGCGAACTAAACTCAGCTGGTTTAAATTTTAGTATTGAGATCTCTGTAGAACAACTTTTAAGGGTTTTTGTTTCATTGACAACAATCAATTATAAAGATTGTATTAAACTTGCTAAGAGATGAAGATGAATTCAGATTTTTATAGATGGCCAATATTTTGGAGAATGTGATCACAAGACAGGACACTTCCTGTCCCCGACATAGAATACAAAAGTTGTGTTTTTACGGTATCATGTTTTTTGAGTGTTTTGTTTTATTTTTGGACTTGAAAAATTATCTTTTTGGACTTATTGGTATGAAAGTACAGGACGAAAATACAGAAGTGTTTTTAAATTTAGAATCAAATACAAGCACAGGCCTGAAAGTGATAATATGGGTAAATGAGTGACTACTGAAGTTTTTGGACATAGGAGTAGAACGGGCAGTATGTACGGGAGTGGTAGTAAGAATGATATCAGTAACTTATTTGTATTATCATGAGGAAACCTCTATTGCGATGTAGACGTAAGTGAGGGAATAAGTTAAATAGTGACGTGCTAATGCCCTCCCAGTAAAGACATGAATGTGTCATTAACTAAAGGCAAACGACACCAAGTGGGGGGGACATGGGAGGATATGGGTCATAAAAGATAGTCAGAGATCACAAATGGGCCTATTGACTGGGAAAACATAGGAGAAGGAAAAAATCTGGGGAGAGGCCAAGATGGAGCAGATGTCGTTATCTTTACGGATCACAGGGACACCAAGAGAACACCTCAGGGGGGGTTGACGTGATGAGTAATAAGAAGAGTTACATTAACAGGGAAAGAATTTGACATTCTAAAGGAAATACCTGAGGATTGTTGAGATTCAATCAATAATTGAATAGATTTAAATAAGACAATATCATCTAAAATTAGACGCTATAGAAGTTATGAAACCAGTGATAACAGGACTTAAACATTACAGGACTCAGAACGGAGCCACAACTCTAAGTAGGGAACAAGGGGAAAAAACAGGTTGATAAAAAGAGATGTGCAAGGGGAAGGTTTAGAATCATTTAGATTTTTTTATACGCATATAGACTTGCTAGAACAAACTAATACACAATGTCTGTAAAGCATCACATGAGCAGGTGTGAGAGATTGAGTTTGGAACTCACCTGAAGCACATATAGAAGATTAGCACATATTACATTAGATGTGTGACCTTATTCAGACCACCCAAACAGAGGAGATGTGAAATTTGATGTTAATTATGTGAAGGATTCTAAGTTGTGAACTGACCTTTAAGGCCAGCTCAACGGGGGAATTATTGAGATAATTATTATTGCTTGATGTATTTGTATTGCACACACACACATACACACGTGCACACGTGGACAGTTTGAAACAAATGGTGGTAAAACAGATAGGTTTGGCAGTGTCGGATTACAGACACAGACATGGGGACCCGGCGCCTGGAGGGGGGGGCTCAGCCAGGGATGTGACGGTGACATTGCGGAGTGGAACCACAGACGCAATTCCATCTCTCCCTTGATCACATCCTGGATTAGTGAACGTTGTAAACTATCTGGATTATTGAATTTTGTTTAAATGTAGAATTGTGTAGAATTGAGTCATGAGGATGCATGCCTCAAATGGAGGGATGTGTACTAGTAAACAAACATTCTGAATCAATAATTACTAAAAAGAAATTGTAAACAAGAGAACTGTTTGAAATACATTGAACTGTCGAAAAGACTTTGTTTATCACCGCAGCAAGATCGTGTTGGAGATGTGGTGTTTACAGAGACGAGCCAAGGTGGACGGAGCCACACACCGACCATTGGAGGGACGAGATCATGGGTGCAGCAGACAACACAGCACCAGATCCATAAGCAATCTACAAGACGCAGGACTTCGTCTGTATTCAGGTTTTTGTATGCAGAGACAACAACAAACAGAGGCTTCAGTGCGCAAAGCATTATACTCTGCTACGATGAACGGGACCCAGAAGCTACGGTGCGCAGAGTACCATACTCTGAAAAAAATCAACGAGTTATCATCATCACGGCGACGACGGTAATATGGGTGCTGAACACCTGTATTATGCACCGGACAATCGGTAACATGTGAAAAAAGGACAGCAAAGAGGCGAAGGTAATCTCGCCCAATCCATGTTCCAACAGATCAACATACACAACTGTGTATACCGGTAAATGGGAAAATTGAGGGAAGAACTTGAAAGGTTATGAATTGTATAATGAAATGTGTAATGTACAATGTATAATTGACATGACAGTAGCAGAAGAAACACAATGGCATATTATACAGCCACTATTGTTTACACTAACTAAGAGAGTTTTTTTTTTTTATCTGCTACAACGTAACTACATGTAATGTTAATGAGATTATGAATTGAGATGGGGAAATGTACCAGTTCATGTGTCATAGGTGTGACCGAAGCGAGCAGTGGAAGGAGGTCTCTTAAGAAACCAAGCAAGGACGTATGGTGATGTGGGCACACAGTGCTGAGAGGGCACTTGGAAGCCAAAGGGACTAGGACGCTGTGCCTATGTATCTCTTTTGTGATCAGCATCACCCAGAACCATACCGCAAGGTCAAGGTCGAGAGGTTTGTGGACAATCTGATACAACGTATTTGATTCTATTGGGGTGTCCAGAGAGGTCCCTGACGAGTCAAACTGACTGAGAGCAGCGGGTTTAAGGGCTTTCCGCTTCTATATTTCCCATCACACAGCACCAAATTATAGACAGAAAAAATTGTCCGTCTAATTTCAGAGATTGACCAATCTGACTCAAAAAATTAGGACAGTAATGCAGTAGACATGTTGTGGGCCGAGAGAAAAGAAGTGTGTTCAATGTTGAGAACTGTGCATAACCTTTTGAGTGTAAAAGTGTCATTTTAACAACAATATGAAAGACATGTTGAAAACTGAAAAGAGTAATGTGTTTGGCATGTGAGACAGTAGACTAATGCTTTGATAAACAGGAGGGAAATGTGAATATATGATTATATGTCTGTGATGTATTTTATCTGCATAATAGTGATATATTATCTGCATCATTAGTCTAAGAGAAAAACAGGATGTGTGACAAACTACATTTGTTTGTGAAGGTGTCGTAAAGATGGAGCAAGAGAATGTTTATCCTAGGGAGGGGGGTAACACCCCAGGGGAGAATGGGTAAAACATTCACCAAGGCTTTATCTCTAGGAAAAAATACCTTTACTGTCGTAAAAGACAAGTGCCTTGATGTAAAGCTGACCAATGAGAAATGTGACCCGCCTATTCCATAATATCTAATAAAACCAACCTGCATGAGAAAAAACGTTGTGAGACGCAGGAAGGTCACCAGACTGCTTACAACAGCCTGAGTGACCCAGACCGGCGTTTTCTCCCATGCATGCTACACAAAAGTCTGATATTTCTGTGTCGTTTCATATTCTAAGTTGAATTGTGTTCTCTGTGTGTTAAGGAATAGCATCTGGTGTATGTCTCATTTCTTGACAGAGTGGCCTCAAGAATTGGAGAGTTCTCAAGAATAGGAGTGGCATCGACAATAGGCGTGGCATGAAGAGTAGGAGTAGCCTCGAGAGTAGAAGTGACCACTTAAAGACTCCAAAGCAAATGCTCAGAATACATAATAAAAATCATGTCAGTACCAAAAATATGACAAATCAGTGACACATAATGATTATATATAATTACAGATGACAGTCATTGGTCACTCCTATTGTCGAGGCCACTCCTGTTCTCGAGGGCACTCCTACTCTCGAGGCCACTTCTATGTAAACCTCACTCACCCATTACCTGACGACGGCCTTGTTATTGAAATGTTGCCTTTTCACCTGTAAAAAAAAACTCCCCTTGCAAGAAAAACCATGTGCCGGATTTTGTTTCTCAGAAGATTAAAACAATGGCACAGGAAATATGTTGATTAATCGACTCTAAAGCTGTTCTGGTGTTATCTGAATGTCTGGACTGTCTTATGCTCCTTGAACTACTCTTTCTCCACAGAAGCCAGATGAATCCTGGAAGTGACATGTGGGAATACTGTACATCCAGGTCCAAGGGGAAGGAAAACTTATCGATTCAATAACCTTCTGTGTCATAGTAACAACAGTCACGCTCAATAAGGAGCTGAGACTGCTCTGAGGGGTCAGACCTGCACTGGTTGAAGTTGTAGACGTTATTGTATAGAGAAGAGTTTAGCCACATGACGTTCCTTAACATTATACTTGTAGTAATTATCTTTTACTTTAAGTTAAATCCGATCACGGCTGTTTATTTACAGTGCTTGTCTCTCAAATATCTGTCTTTGAAAAGTACAAGGCCAAGCTGGCTTTGTACAGATATCACAGACTAGGAGAGGCCTTCAACTGCCAGGTAAAAAACTGCATGTGTACTCCATTTAGACCTGCAGAGACAATAAACTTTGTGCAGGAGCTCCTGCACAAATACGTTCCCAGCATGTCTGCGAACCAAATGCTCTGTGTAAATGAGTTGTCTCTTATCTCTGTTTCCCAAAAGTGTAATTGCCGTTTTTATTAGCAATTATGGGGACAAAGCTAATGCTAAATGACTAGACATGCTGCACATAAGCATCTCAGTCGTATCTTTTTGGCTCTTTGACCTGCTAAGAGAGTGGTCCGATTGAGTGTGGGTTTTTTAGCATACTCTGACGTCTACATCTTTTTTTTTCGTGGACACCGAAGCCGTTCGAAGCAGGTTTTGGTTAATTGGACGAGTACCTCTGTGTGAACCTGCTGCACTGCACTCAGATATACCCCTCAGGCAGGGAACTATGCGCCAAACCCAGTTGAGCTAAGACAACGCTACTGCTAACACATCGATACTTTGAAGGTAAAGAACGTCACAAGCCAAACTGACGGCGAAATTGCTTGGTTTTAACTGCTAGCGACGGGAGTTTATGAAAGATTTTCCTGTTCACATGGACTCAAAAAACAAAGCTGTGTTGCGTAGTTACTTTTAGCAAAACAACGCTGTTGCTAACAGATCGATGGTTTGAAGGTAAAGAGCGTTACGAGGCAAACTGATCTTACAGCGAACGTACTTAGTTTTGAACTGCTAACGACAAGAGTTTATGAAAGAGTTAATTCCCGATCAGATGGAGAGAAAAAACAAAGCTGTGCTGTGACGTGGAAACAAACAATTACACCGCGGTTAAAGGCTCTCGTTTAAAACATGGTACGCGCCGGGGAACGTTGGTAAAAGCGCAAACTCAACAAAGCTCACGTCCGCCGTCCTCTCGTATCCGTGCAGCAGGAACACGCTTCCCCCCCGCCCGCCCTAACATGTCTTTGTTTGCAGAGGCCGTCCCAATCAGCTACAATTTGCTTTTACTGTGATTACCGCGGCGCTCAGGTTTAGAAGAGCCCTTCCTGTTGACCATGGTCCCACTGATTTACCATTGTGTGTGTGTGTGTGTGTGTGCGTGTGTGTGTGTGCGTGCGTGAGGTCCGGGGGCACACGGATGTTAGGGCCCAGCTCCATTTTTAGACCGCCTCCCACAGCGTATCCAGCGCTGCACTGACCCGATCATTGTTTTAGCGGTCTGATGCTATTGAGTCACCCCCGTGGCTAGAAATTGCTCTCCCGGGAGCAACCGCCCGGCTTATCAATAACGTGAACAGGCTAATCGAATTTAAACTTGATGCCTGATGTCTTTAGGCTGCAATGCCAAAAAGCACTTAAGCCGAAATGATGTCCTGCTTTGGAAATCCATTTTTAAGTATTACAAATGAATGGGTTCGGATCTACTTGTCCCTAATTGCATTTCTGTGTGGAAGTAAATTGCTCAGTGGCAGCTAATTATTCTATGCACAAGTTTATGGAGAGTCACACTGCGGCATTGCAGAGGCGTAAGAGAGATTTTTTTTCTTTTTCTGGTATTTATGAACATTAAGCTAATGGTAAACTGAACTGAACTGATCTGAGGCTTTTTGGTAATCGAAAGAGGGCCATTGACTTCAAACGTGCAGAAGAGAGAAGTGGCATTTCACTGTACCGAGCCGCTGTTTTGTCAATGTTTTCAGTTTTGAAAAGGTGCTATGTGACATTTCAGAGCGCCACTTCTCCCAATACTCACACTGCGCACTACGCACTTGACTGAAGTGTGTATTTTCTGAAGCGTGTGAGTGCACAATGGTAAACAGGAGAATTTGGACAGTCTAATAGCTGGTGTTCAACCGCAAAGGCTCAGTTTAGTTTGGATCATTTCTCGAATTAGTCAAAAACAACAGGCTTAACTTTTTTACAGTTTTGTTTCGACGCTTCCTTTCCATCGTTTCCTGTTTGTTCTCGGTTGCTAAGAGGCCATACCTGCTCGTCAATGTCCGATCTCTCTGGAGCCGAAGCCTTGTCAATAATTGGGGGAGACCGCTGGAACACCAGGTGCCACAGTGGGGCGCTAGAGGGTCCTTGGCCAAGACACTTCACCCACAAAAAGAGCTATCTATATATAAATACACTGTAATAGTAGTTTGTTGCTAAGGCGCAGCTTGAAAACAATGACATGCACACAGTGTGTGGAACTCCAATGATCATTCTGGTCATGATTTTCTTTCTGGCCGTGAGTAAACGGACCCAGGATGCAGTTTTATTTGCTTCTTATACGGACTGTATCTTTCACCATGAGGCTAACTTGACCTTGACAAAGACGGTATGATGTGTAAAATAAAAACGGCCCATGGCACTCGCTGTCAGAATGCCTATTTATTTGGCTTCATCAGGGCCACAAGCAGAAGACTGCATATGAAGTATTCTGTTTAGCCTTATTGTACTCTGAGAAAATAAAATGCATACTATAGAATGTCCTTGTAAGAAGACATGTACAGAAAACCAGCTGCTGTTTTGGTTTTTCCTAGTTTTTTCCGCCTTTTGTAGGAACCATTATTGTTGCTACAGCACATAGTTGTGTAAGAATCAGTCTTATTCTGATTCTATAAAGTCAGAATAAGACTTTCAGAACCTCCAAGACACTGCAGGTAAAGAGGAAAAAATATTGATTATGATAAATTATTGTGAAACTTCATATTTAGCTTAGTTATGTAAAACACAATTACATGTGTTTCATCATCATGTTTTCATATTAAATAAGCTAAAATTGTTTATTTTGGACACATACATCTAAAAAATGGAAAGAGCTGATTTAAATTTGAACAGTTTTTGAGCAAAATAGATTCAACGGAAAATTGGCACACAAAAAAATCACTTATTTCACCAGTTTTTTAGAGTTAAAAGTAATAAATCAGGCTCATAATTAGATATAAACAAATCTTAGTGTACGATTGGTCTAAATCTGGTGAAGTACAAGATTGTGAAGTTTAGACTGCGCCGGTGCATCTTCACAGTTGATTGAATTAAATAATAAAACATATGTAGGTGCAGTTTGGACAATTTTGTTGTTTCCACATGAAAGCTCATACGTTGAAGCAAAATCTGCCGATTAAAAAATTGATTAATTGCATTTTGTCAGAAGTTTTTTTTTCTTCTTTCTTTTGTAGAATTATGCCTTTAAACTAGTCATTTTTTCCCAGGCATCAAGCTAGCTGCTAGATGCCTGTCAAACTGTGATTTTTGCCTTTCACTACTATGTATTTTACTGCTGCCTATGCTCTGTGAGCGGGTTGCCTTTCAGACAAAGTGACACCATGTCCTGCTCTTGAAAGTCCATCCTTTGTTTTCTTTCCCGCATTAAGCGCCGGCTGCCGCTGTCGCTCACCGCCGACATCTTCTCTGACGTATCGGACCGTAAAGCTGAAGGGAATTCAAAACGAATAACATTGTTTTTCCATGTACAAGCAATCAATTCTCTTTCACGGGCACAACGACAGCCGCGGCTTGTGTCTGTGGGGACTGATGCGTTTCTATTGGCTTTCGATCAATAGATCTGCATCGCGTCGGCCCGTCTCATACCGCGGCCGATCGATGCGCGGCACCTCTTTCAGAAGCTCCTATGATGACAATCCAGAGCATTCAGAGTTCATCCCGAGTCAGGGAAAGTTCACCGTACAGAGAGTATAAAGCAGCTGCTCGCACATTGTTCCCAGAGGACAAATATCAACCACACAGACCTTTAGTCCTCTAAACTAATGCAGAAGTATCCAGACTTTGTCCACCGAAAGCCGCATTGTGAAACTTATATGGAGCAGAGGGCCACATCAGCCTCCACACCTTTTATAAGACGTGGAACATTAATATTAAGTTTATATAACTTCAAAATGCTTGAATTTTTCCATTTTGTCTTGTTTGGAGCGACTTAATAGGAAGCCAGAGGGCCAACAAAAATTGCCGCATTTGGTCCCCGGGCCGTAGTTTGGACATGCCTGAACTACAGTCTCAAAAAGAGAGAAGTAAAACCTGTGTAAAAAGTAAATTGTGCCGACTCCAACCGAGCTAAACTGCAATGACATGCTTTATTTTGACGCTCTCACGCTCTCAGCAAGATTTGACATTATACGGTTGCAAAGAAATCCTTATAAATGTCACATTGTCTGGGCTTTACAGTGGCGTTTTATTGCGGCTGGCTTTAGTTTTGCTGTCCACAGGCGGTAGCATTGACACTTACAGGGTTTTTCTATAATTGCGTTGCCATTAACTGCACAAAAGCCAATAAGGTCGTCTTTGTGGTGACGTCAAAGCACGCTGCGAAATACCCCGCAGACAACACAAGCATAAAGCAAACGAATTAATGCTGCTGTGTAGTTAAGCCTGAAACTTAGTACTTGTGCATTAAAAAGGCTGATATACTGTAGTTCCGTTTCACTTTGAGTGCAATTCTTACCTAATGGGTTCACGACAAGCTAACTTTGCACTTCTGAATATAAAAAAAGCAGCAATTTTTCAGATATATAAAGCAAATCCTTTTAAAACTTTATTGCACACACTATACTTCAAGTTACTTTGTCTAGACTGTTCCACGTATGGCAATAAAATTAACTATCTTTTATGTATTCATCTAATCATCTCATCCAATCTATAAGCGACGAAAGCTTTATGTTGACAATATGAAATTAATTGAATATTTGTGTTTCTCTTTCAGATACAATTTAATTTCTCTCCTTCTTGAGTCTCTCCTTTGAAAATACCATAATTTGCGCTTTATTTAATGGTTTATTATGTGTTTACTCATTCACACTACTTTTCACTTTTACTTGACTAATATTATTTCGAAGTAACAAGTTCTAGGGTGACCAGACGTCCCCTTGTACCAATCCCAGTTTTTACCACCCATATATGAATAAATAATATACATATAATAGTATCAGCCAATTATATACCTAAAAATATACTTCTTCCATCTTCTGTTTTTCTTTTCCGTTCCGGTGCTTGTTTACTTTCCACTTGGACCACACATTTAAAGGGGCAGTACCCGTTTTTATTCTATTTTTCATGTAATAAATTCAAATCTGCTTTGTCCCAGTACCGACACACAGTAAAAGCAGCTCTTAGGGTCAAAATGAGAGCATTTGGTTCGCAAAATGAAAATGAGGTTTGTCTAATCTTTAAAAAAAAAAAAAGTGTTAGCGTGCCAGTTGCTGTTAGCTTTACAGTGACGCGGTGGCTTCTGAAAAAGCTGTGAAAAGTGCTCGCAAACTCGTTGCTGTGAATAATATGGACGTTTGGAATACGTTTGGTAAGTGAGCAATACATCAGGATCGTTTAGTATGTTTTTAGTACGTTTTAACGGTAAAAATCAGGTACAGCACGTTTAAATTAAGTCAGTATGTCGGTAGAACTGCTAAATGTGTTTGGTTTTGTGTTATTATAAATTCAAATCCAATTAATGCCATGGCTTATTTGAACCGCTTTGTTTTTGCGCCATGCTGGAGTCAGGAAGTTGCCTTTGTACCCTCGCCTTTGCCGCCGTCTGCGTGTTTGCTTGCTGAGCGTGTCGGGGTGCGCGCGGGGCATAAGCGGCTGCGTTTTGGCACTCGGGTCTACGCGGAGGGATAAGTGGTGATGAGGTTGTGGCCCTCCGGGGGTCTCATCCTGGCTCGGGCGTGGCTCTCGCAGTACAGCTGGCCCTCCACGAAGAAATAGCCCTTCTGTTTGAGGTTCGTGTCGCAGTCGGAGCACACGAAGCAGCCGGGGTGGCGGTACTTGTCCCGCGCTTTCACCACCGTCCCCCTGAAAGGAGAAGGAGACGTAAAATGAGTTGGTCGGTTGTAGAACCTGATCATCGTTAAAGGGCGCATGGAAGGTTTTTACGATTTTCTCATTTTGACCTTATTTAGTGTAGTACATAAAAATTATAGTTTTACACCAATCGAGCAGGTATTTGTTCAGACAAATGTATAATTTACACAAAGAAACTGCTTTTTTGACTCTATTAACATTAATCCAACAAAATAAAGTCGCTATTGTCATTTGTTAAATAAAAAAATTGTGACATTAGATGAGTTTTTGTCCAGTGTTTGATGGGTCATTTCCAAGTGTGATGTCATCAATTACAAACAGGAAGTGAAATTACAAACCCAAAAAAATGTGCTATTCTTGGATATTTTTATGATTTTTTTTTAATAAAACTTAACTGCATTTCAGTTCAATGAGTCATCCGACCTGTAGGGGGCACTTTAAAGGCGTAATGGCCGATTTTTCGCCGATTTGAGAACTGTAGCGGATGCGCATGCGCACTCCCCCCGTGCGGACCTGCACAAGAGCCTCGCAGCTAGACGTGCGTTTGTTTATTAGCACGACGGATCACATCGCATCTCTTGTCTCCATAGATTTCCGTCTTTTCTGAGTCAGCTCGAACTGTCTTTCTCCGTCTTATTTTTGTCCCATACACTGAGGGAACTATATTATGATAGATTCATGCGCTTAGCCACGGGGAAACGTGCTGCTCTTCTGGGGACGAGCCGACGCGGCTGCAGGTGAGCAGTAGGTGCGTTTTATGACTGATACGTGGCAGGACTAATCGGCCGTCCACGCCACGAGGAAATAAGACTCAGATTTGGGCCAAAAATCGTCCATTACACCTCTAAGGTTATAGTTACATCCAAGGTGACTTTATTCTCCCGTAAGTCTTTCTTGGTGTAACTGCATTCTTTTCAGGTCATTTTTGTCATTACAGCAGGGCCGGCCCAGCCTATAAGCGAACTAAGCAGCCGCGTAGGGGCCCGAGGCGTTAAAAGGGCCCCCAATCTGGCAACCCGTCTTATGAGAAGTGCAAGCGCAGCGTGCGCCACTAGTGTGGTAGCGCTGCTGGCGCGGCAGCGCACACAGCGGTAACATAACGCACAAACCGCATTTATTTGTAATGACAATCTGGCAACCAAGACACCAGACCTGCGCTGATTGGTCAACTTCATTGTGCGCGAGGAGAACGAGAGCAAAACATAAACACAAAAGAACGTGGTCCTCATGTCCAGAGGAATATATCCCCCCGATGCCGAAAAACGAAGACGATGTAAAGAAACTGCAAACTCAACAACACTCTCCAGGTATTGAACTTATCTTACAAAGAGAGGGTTAATGCTGCTGTTTGAAACAACATGATTCTGTCACGTTAGTTCGCTCAGACTGGAGGCGACGAGAGCTCTGCCCCGCGCATAATATGTGTCTGAATGAAAGATAATAAGTTTAACATTTACACCAGCCCCGTAGTGTCAGCTGCAGGTGAGGCCGGTGTGGGGCGTCTATGGCCCGGGTCACTAAGAGGCGGAGATCCGGTCCGGACGAGCGCCGTCTCGTCCAGAACCTCTGACGTGAGACTTTGGAGTGAACAGTGTGCGGCCCTGTCCCGGGCCCCTGTCCCGGGCCCCTGTGCAGCCTCAGTTAGAGATGAGCGGGTTTGAGTTTGCGTCCCTCTCTCTCACATCACCATGTGTGAGATCAATCGTGACTCGTGATGTCTGTTTTACTTTGACTTCTTAAAGTGCAATGAGAGGAACGTAAAGGTTTATGCATGTCAGGTCCATCAGCCAATCACATCGCAGCATTGTTTCATGCAGGAGTCCAGTGTGTGATGTTCTGATCAGAACAAACATTTATATTGTAATTAACTTTTAATAGAGCAATAAAACATTTCAATTTATTTAAAAAGCATCATTAGACTATTTGTTATAAATTATAATAAATTGATAGTGAAACATAACCAGACACATTAAAATTACATCTGTTATAGAATAATACTATATATTTTTATATAAAAGTGGCAAAGTTGCAGAAACACAGTCTCTTCACTACAGCTAGGTTTGGACCTTCACTTCTCGTTCTGTTCATTCTCTGGGAATTAACTTTTTTGCTCTGTGTAGCTTTATGAGTGTTATCAAGCAATGCTTATGCCATTTGTTTAATTTAATATAACTTGTTTTGTCACTTTGGCAAGAAGGAACAGTTGGGAGCAGTAAAAGATAAATTAGTAAGGATAACTATTACTTTTACATTTTCAGTTAAAATGAATCAATTTGAACATAATTATTTTTCATAGTCAATATTGTATTGAGTAATTAAGTACACTAATGTATTAATAACTGGCTTTAGTCATTTTCTCCTGGCACAGTTTCATCACATCATCATTTTATAGCATTACAACCTCAACATTTTACTCTTACTTTAGCCGGCTGGACCACATTAAAATGCACCAGAAGACCCAAAAAGGTCTGAAAATCTCTGGCCCCCAGACCCCCCCTGTTCATTAATTTAAACTAATGTGCTAATGTGGCTGAAGACCCTTAACGCCCACAAATACGCCCAAAAACATCTGGGACGTGTGTTATTTGTACAGGGAATAGAGGTGATGTCAGCGGAATACCAAGTTGCATTGTGGGATTTAAGTTAGCAATATTTGAGCTTGTGAGGTGTTGAGAATAAACTAACTGGCAAACGGATGCCCTGGAGTTTTGGTGCGCTTTGTTTGCGTTGAAGAAAGTTCCCATATGTGAATTGTTCACTGACAATGGCAATAAAACTGATTCTGATGACGTGGTGAAGGGCCCCCAAATATGTTTTCGCTTAGGGCCCCCTGAAGGCTTGGGCCGGCCCTGCATTACAGTGCTATTTAGGTTAATTTAAAGTGTCTAAATCGGACTTCACTCGCCTCTGCTCCACCCCTGCAGCCCCGCCCCTGCAGCCGGGAGTGCTCATGCCTGTCAGACCAATCACACTGTTCCTCAGACATCCAGAGCCCACCTGTCCTCCCTCCTTACTCTCTCCTTTAGTCGTCCAGACAGTGCAACGTCCCGTGAGGTCATTTGTTTTCTGCTTTTCACCTGTTCCTCGCTGCCACTGGGAAAACTGGGGGACAACAGTCTCTAAACCTGCCACTCTTGTCCCAGTCGACAGCAGGTCAAAGAACCGAATAGTGCAAACACGGGGCTGAGAGACGTTTATAGCCGATGTCTACTAGTACTACTAGTAAAAAACGCTATCATATACAGTGAAAATGATCAGACTTTTGGCAAACTTTATATGCTAAAAATCATTTACGTGGAGCGTTTGACTTTCAGACATGAAGGTCTGCACTGCACATTTGTTCCATGAGGCACAATGAAGCTCTGAGAGTTTTTACTTTAACTTCAGCTGATCGAAACGTGCTAGTTTAATAGTCTTTAACGGACTGTCACTTGCACACGCACTGGGAGCTTTGAGATTCAAACCACGACACCTCAGCTGTAGTTCCTGGTTAACATACATATCATTCTTCATTCAATAACCTTTACACATTTACCATTAGCAAAGCCAATGTACGATGTCTTTCATAAATGTTCCCCAGTCAGATGGAAAAATGAAGTGTGATTAGACGTGTGGCCACGGACTCATGGACGTCTCACACGCAACGCAAGCGACAAGATGTAATGATAAAGATACATTAGAGACCAAAGCCAGTTACACAAGCATGTCCTTCTAGGTGTAACTTTTTCAATCACTCACACACAAAATGAGGTGCACAGAACTTTGGAACAAGATAGCACACACCCAGGAAGTGGATAGGAGCATATAATGACCCAACGAGGACATAAGTCAGAACATTAATCATGACGATAAAACCGTAAGAAACGACAAGTCCAGGGTGTCGTTTGATGTAACTGCAGACTGTTCGTTAATTGACATGTGCATATTGCCAGGGAGGGACATTACTTTGAAAAATAAAGCCCCAATTTTGGATGAAAAGTTTCTATTTGTTTGTTTTTTTGGAGGATAAAGGGACAGAAGTAGTGTCTCCCATCGGCTCGCCTGCCCAAAGCCGCCATGCTGTCTGGAGCTGCGTTCACTCACACTATGCCGTTGCCACACTTGTCACACACAGGCAGCTTCTGGAGGTTCCCCGTGGGGGCATGGGGCTTGGTGGTGGGGGCCTTTACACTGCGGGTCACGATTGGCCGAGTACCTTGAGCGCACAAGAGCAAAACAGAAACATGAATTCAGAACATGCACCGGCGCTCGATGAAGAACAAAGCGCCCCGACATCAGGATCACTCCATGTTGCAGTGCATTTAAGGCCTCTCCATCAAAGACCACTTGATCAAAACAGAACATGAAACAACTAAATGTACTTATTATGCAGGTATGTCGGTGTAAACCCTCATTCGTCCAGGCGTGTTCCATAGTAGAAAAAGCTTCAATTGTGTCATCTGGACTCAGTTAGAAAAAATAGACGTTTCGACTCTCATCCAAGAGTCATTGTCAATAAAAGAATTTATGTCGAGAACGCCGATATTTATACTATACTATTACTATACTATTACTACTACAATAGTATAAATATCGGAGTTCTCAACCTAAATTCTTTTATTGACAATGACTCTTGGATGAGAGTCGAAACGTCTTTTTTTTCTAACTGAGTCCAGATGACTACAACTGAAGCTTATTATGCAGGTACTTAAATCAAGGACTGACTTGAAGGGCTTTACAATGATTAATAGTTTAGCATAAATCACTGTCGGTGTTAAGGGTCTCTTCAATATTGTTTTAGTGAAATATTGCAAATGTTCTGTTTTGAAAAGAGATTCTAAAACTGTAGAAGAATCATTTTCTATCTGAAGGTACACTGAGTTACAGCCTGAAATCACCTGATCATCCAGTAACAGAGGCAGGTCTAATCTAGCTTCTCGGATCAGTGCCTTCCGATTGAAAAAACCTTCCAGATGAAAGTCAAACCTTTTGACTTCAGAAACACTGTCCAGAAGACTATCTCTGAAACTTTTCCTACCAAAAACCTAAAAGGCACACCACTTGGGTAAAAGGGGTGACCACACAGTCCTATGAAAGACTGTTTTGCTGTTATTGAGGTCATTTCTGTTCAGTTTGCAATTTTCACAAAGATAATGTACGCAGGGAAGACCAAGGGGAGGATATGGCCTCATGCTGGATCTGTCTATGAAACTATGCATCGGACAAGGGCAGATACTCTCTCTCCACACCTGGCCCCTGGTGAGGTCACAGCAGGAGGAAGGATTTCTGAACTGGCCACACGTGGTATGGGTGGATCCCTTATTAACATAGAGGGAGGGACCTGGACACAGTACAAAGCCCAGGACCGTGGATGACACGCCCATAAAGGCCACCACATGACCTATTCACAGGCTTGTGGTTTAGTCCGACATCAAGTGGTCCTATTCTGGTCCTTAACGTAAAATAAAGTATTTATGAGCACAATTATTATGAGGCATATTTATGCACTGAAAATACATTTTCCGGCTGCATTGTTTTTCTTTGTGGACTTTAACATTCTTCTTGAGGGTTTCTTTAGCGCTGTAGTTGTACGAAGCACTCACCATCACCGTCCACAAATTCCTGCAGGGCTTTGAATGAACCAGACTGCCTGGGCTCCAGCGGCTCCTCGTGGTCCTGCTGCAGCATGCGGTACACGTCCGAGTCTTCGATACTGGTCAAGGTCCGCGGGCTGCACACAGAAAGAGCACCACGTCACGGTCCGGCGCCCAGGAGTGTGTGATGGAGTCTCGGCTTGAGCAAAGTCAGTTTCAGTCATCAAAATCAGCTCGGTTAATTTGTGTGAAATGTTTAACGCTGATGTGCACCAGCAGTTCAACACTGCACCGATTCCCTGGGCGGCCTGAACACAGCTTTGTGTCTGTGAAGAACTTATTTGAAGCCCAATGTGAAATGATACAACCGGAAAGGAGGAAGTCTGGAATGAGGTGAATGTTTCTTTTTAGAGACAGAAGTACATTGAACTGTTGCTGATTTAAGCAAGAGATATTCTCGCAACCCAATAGAAAATGTATGAGTTTGTGAGGTATCGAGCAGCAGACCAATGTGAAAAGGCTGCAAAATTACCGTAAAATGACCGCCAAAGACAAAGTGCATTGTGCTCTTATTTGAAAGAGTTTTGTTCAATCGTTTTTGTTGTTGTTTTTTGCTAAAATTGCGTGACCATCAAATCCGATTTATTTCATGGACTTTTTCCATATGCGTAGCAGCGGACACAATATGAACGTTACGCCAGGCGCAGGAGAACCATTAGCCCATTGTGCCGCCGCCCGCGGGTGTCCGTTTGAACCGGTGGGTAATGATCGGACACTGAGGCAGGGTATTGTGAGCGTTCATTCAAATTTCTGCCATAAAGGTCGACAGTGACAGAGAATGAAAAGGCTTTTTGCTAAATGGAACTGAACAAGGCTCATCGAAATAGGTGCTTTCTAACGGCGTGGCACGTTTTACCAGGGAACGTGACTCCATTGCGGACTCCTGCTTCTCGATGCTACAACGCTCAGTAAAGTTGGTATTCTGTTGTTTTTTTGTGCTGAATTGAAGTCATTTAAGAGCTTATGTTCAAAATGCTAAAGAGCTAATATTAAAAAATTCAATGGTTGAGGAGCTACGTGCGCGTTTGGACGTCACAGACTGGGAGGAGCTACGTGGGCGTTTGGACGTCACAGACTGGGAGGAGCTACGTGCGCGTTTGGACGTTACAGACTGGGAGGAGCTACGTGCGCGTTTGGACGTCACAGACTGGGAGGAGCTACGTGCGCGTTTGGACGTCACAGACTGGGAGGAGCTACGTGCGCTTTTGGACGTCACAGACTGGGAGGAGCTACGTGCGCGTTTGGACGTCACAGACTGGGATGAGGTACGAGCGCGTTTGGACTTCACAGACTGGGAGGAGCTACGTGGGAGGAGCTACGTGCGCGTTTGGACGTCTCAAACTGGAAGGAGCGTTTAGTGTTACTGCCTAAAGCGAAAAAGGTCATGAGTAGAGATGGGGAAGGCCTAAAACATGTAAAGATCTCTGTTGTTGTATCTGAAGATATGTGAAATGGATTAATAGAGAAGTTTGAAGTGGCGGCAAAAAGAGATTAAAAATAAAATAAAATAAAAATCAAACGCATACATTTGTTAACTGGGCTTTTGTCATTTTAACTGGGCTTTTTGTCATTTTAATTTTTTACAGTCGGTTTTACAGTCCAATATTTTTTTTTGTGTGCAATTTGCTGAAACATTTTGGCACAATTCGGATTGATTGCCAAAATATCTCAAAAATATATAACAAGACATTCATTTTTGTCCACAGAATATTTACAAATTACAATTTATTACTCACAACTCATTATTCAGTGTTGTTATTAACGGTAAGTGGTATTTCATGCTGTAGCACTAAAATACTGAAAAGGGAAAACTATAAAAGTGTCAGAGGGCGTACAGTAGCTCAACTGCATTTGAAATAATTATTGCTACCACTTTATAATAACTACACCTTACTTTGCCTTCACAAAGCATGAGCAAGGACTTAATTCATAGTTTATTAAGCATGATTCAAGCTTAGAACATTTCTAATTAAGTTTAAGATTAGGAGTATTAGTGAAGTGATTTTCTAATCCTGAATCAGTCTTAATTAATTGTTTGTTCGCTATGAATTAAGTCTTTGTTCATGTTTTACAAAGGCAGGAATAAGTGTAGTTATTGTAAAGTGTTGCCTCATGATTTAGCATTATTTATTGCTGTTGATATTTATGAAGAATCTGCCAACAGAAAGCTCAGAATACCGTACTTTTTTACCGCTCTTTTAAGCTAGCAGTTAGCCGCCGCCGCAGCTAGCTTCCCTCGCGTATTTACGCTATAGTTGATGTTCGATTGCGATATCAGACAAAACAGGCAAGAGGACTTTGTGTGTGATTGTTATTCTCATGTTTAATCCAAATCACAAAAAGGATAAACTGCTATAAGAGAGACAAAAGCTAACGGTACGAAAGCGGGTTTCTGCCGGTACGTCAACGCGGCTAACAATAGCTGCTAATCAACACGGGGCCTTAACGCGTACAGACATGCCATCGAGACGCGCTAACTCCTCTACCAACTGCTAAAACAACAGCTCGAGACCTCCGCGCAGACTAAACCCAGTCTTGGCCACGGAACTAGCTTGATATCCCGCCGGTAAAGACAATTCGGAGGGACCATGGCGTTGAGAGCGTGACGTATTCATATTCATATCCAAGAGCATTGTGGATATTATTGAATTATCTGTGTCCTTGGCCCGACAGACAGAAGCTCGCGAGAGAAGCATTTAACGGAGGGATTGTGTCACCGATAATAGCTCCAGCGTTATATTATACGTGGGCTTTCTGACGGGGGCCGCTGTCGTCTACGAT
>NW_027316056.1:33775885-33783385 GCF_026437365.1 Eucyclogobius newberryi | reverse complement strand
CTCCCAGGGCGGTGGCTCTAAAAAGCTGAAATTTGGTGAAAATGGTACTGAGGAGTGGGACATCAAAAGTTATTCAAATTACATAGATAACTGTCACTGTAGCTAGAATTTCAGAAATCTCCCAAATTTAACATTTCTGCCGTTTGCGCAGATAAAGTCCGAATTGCGTCAAATTAGAATCAGTTGTTAAACTCTTTGCCCTAAACCTACTTGAAGTGAAATAAATAAATTTGGCGCCACAGCGCCCCCTACAGATTTTATATGGAGGTTAAATGTCTAGTTTTGCGAAATTATATGAAATTTGACACACAACTCAATTTTAGCATCCCCATTCAAAAAAGTCAATGAGACCCATGTCATAATTTTTATGGTTTTGCCGTAGCGATGACCAAAACCTTCCATGTTATTCCAATGGGGAAATCACCAGAACATGTTTACACTTTAGACTTTCACAAACTCCTCCCCCTCAGGGCGTTAGACACATTAACCTGAAATTTGGTGAGACTCATCTTCAGGGGTGAACCGTCCAAAGTTATCCACATTTTTATTCAAAAAGTCACGGTGTTTGTGCGGCAAAGCCGCACATTTTGCCAAGAATTCAAAGTTAGCGCCCCAATGGTGGCAAGGGCCGATCATTGCCGCTTGCGGCTTTAATTTCTGTTACTATTTTATATTTTGCCCTGTGGTTGTGTGTCTGTTTGTTGTTGTGTTTTACCTGTTTTAATAAATAAATAAAATAAATAAAATAAATAAAATAAAATAAATAAAATAAATAAAATAAATAAAATAAATAAAATAAATAAAATAAATAAAATAAATAAAATTAAATAAATTAAATAAATTAAATACATAAAAATAAAATACAATAAATCCACTCATTCATTAAAAAGTAAATAAAAAAGAATAAACAAATAAGAATAAACAAATAAGTATATAAGTAATAAGTATTCCCTATTTTGTGCAGAGAGCTGAAGGCCACCACGCCCTGTGCTCACTTGACGTGTCTTTTTGAAGTGTGTAAATGATTTGTGTGCTGCTACTCTTTAACTTTGCCCCGGGTCACCCTTGAAAAAAAGCTTTGATCTCAGAGGGTTTTACCTGGTTAAACAAAGGATAATAAAAAGTACAATGCAATAACAAAGGGTCCTGGTCAAATGGTAGCAGCAAGAGACACAATGTTATTCACATTAATAAAGCACCCAAAAATAGACATGAATAAAGGTGGTTTTTTTGAGTGCAGAAACTGTGACATATAATCTCCTTTAGCTGCAATTCACTAGCAAGGACCACGCCACAACAATGAAATACGAAAGAATGTTTATTGATAAGTCATGATGGGTCGATGAGAGATCGATGAGAGCTCGATGGGATGAGAGAGAGCTCGATGAGATGAGAGAGAGAGCTCGATGAGATGAGAGAGAGAGATATCGAGGGAGCGAGAGAGCGAGAGAGAGAGAGAGCGCTAGAGCGATATCGAGAGAGAGAGCGATAGAGTGAGAGCGGGAGCGAGAGCGAGAGAGATCGATGAGATGAGAGAGAGAGAGATCGATGAGATGGCTGGGTAGAGACTCAGGATGGGGGCTCTGTCTCGGGTAATCAGCCCAGCCGATTCAGAACCCCCCCTCCATGGATGGTTATGTGTTAAGGTGACGATGATAGAGACACGGGGTGGGAGGGTGGGGTCGAGAGAGCAGAGACAACAAGAGATGCTGGGATTGGCCTTTGCATATACAGGCCTTCTGGGTAATAAGAGACGTGGTTAAAGAGTGGAGGTGTGGTTGCTGGGGAGGTAAGAGGTTGAGGCGTGGTCCTGCTCCCGAATCTAAGTTAGCGATTACATCTCCAACTACACTTCACTAGCAAGGACCACGCCACAACAATGAAATACGAAAGAATGTTTATTGATAAGTCATGATGGGTCGATGAGAGATCGATGAGAGCTCGATGGGATGAGAGAGAGCTCGATGAGATGAGAGAGAGAGCTCGATGAGATGAGAGAGAGAGCTCGATGAGATGAGAGAGAGCTCGATGAGATGAGAGAGAGAGATATCGAGGGAGCGAGAGAGCGAGATATCGAGAGAGAGATATCGAGAGAGCGAGAGAGAGAGAGAGAGAGAGCGCTAGAGCGATATCGAGAGAGAGAGCGATAGAGCGAGAGCGGGAGCGAGAGCGAGAGAGATCGATGAGATGGCTGGGTAGAGACTCAGGATGGGGGCTCTGTCTCGGGTGATCAGCCCAGCCGATTCAGAACCCCCAAAATGATTTAAATGAAGGAAGTTGATCTGGATCTTGACGTAAGCCTGGCTGAAAATAATGTTACGAGTGGCACGGGGGAAGAGGAGCTGGATAGCCAAGCACTCTTGAAGAGTAGCTGGATGAAATCGAAAGCAGTCCGTCCGTTACTGAGACGAGGGTTAATTCTGGTACATTTGAATAGTGTTTTAGCGTTTGTGGTCATCGACGGAAGCAGATGGAGAATGAGATGCAAGAGTGATAGGATTGAACGGACAGTCGATAGAACTGGATTTATGGTGGAGTCTCCTTGCTCCGGAGTGGAGAGCGAGATGTTTGCATGGATTTAGGAGTTGACGAGCTGCGGGTAGCAAAGAAGTCAATATGAGCGATGAACGAGGGAACTTAATTGAGATGAATGAGATTGAGAATGAGAGGAATGAAAGATATGAGGGTAGTAGTATTGAGGAGTAGGAATTGAAGCGATCGTAGAGCATCGGATTTGGGACGGTGCATCGAGAGTAGGAGTTGGTCAATTACGGTGACTTGAGTATGAGCAATGCAGGAGACGGATTGATAGAGGGGAATAGAGTATTATGAGTTGCGCATAATAAGATATCCCTTATTGATCTACTAGAGAGGTGTAGAAAAAGCCTTCCGACTGATCAAACCCCCAAAATGTCCAGAACGATAGTGGGGTATAATTCTGGCATTATGTGAATGCCTGGTAGAAGCGCCTGAGGACCGTGTAGTACGCACTGCAGCTGGAATGGGTTGGAAGGGGCCGGAGCGCTCCGAGCGGTCTCCAATGCACCGACCGATGAGCGGTGGATAAGGTGCACGTTGAGAGATGTTTCTTCTGAAAAGAAGGAGGGAATGTGAGATGGATGAGCATCCCGGTGCCCGGTGACTGTTCCGGAGAGAGACTGCTTCCCGGTGCCCGATGAGACCCTGGTGAGGACGCAGAAAAGCTTGAGTGGGATGTGGGATGAATGGGGAAGGGGTCGAATGGTTTGGATGAATGGGGAAGGGGAGGGGAATAGAGCGGGATGAGTGATTAAGGGAGGGATGAATGAAGAGTCGAAAGATCGAGTGGAGAACGGACTCTGTACGAGCAGAGGGTCGAAGGAGAGACTGTTGAGAACCAGAGGGGCGTATCCCGGTGGCTCTGTGGTAGACGTCCCTGTGCCCGGTGGCTCAGAGAGAGGCTCTGGGAAATGAATACATGGATTGGGGCGAGCATGAGGATGCTGCCGTGGGTCGGGGCGAGCGCGTGGGCGCGGCTGCTGATGAGATTCGTGCTTGGAGTGAACGTGTTGCCGGCGGGGCTCTTAGCGAGCGTGTGGCTGCGGGGCGGGGCTCTGAGCGAGCGTGTGGCTGCGGGCGGGGCTCTGAGGATGCGGAAAAGCTTGAGTGGGATGTGGGATGAATGGGGAAGGGGTCGAATGGTTTGGATGAATGGGGAAGGGGAGGGGGGGGGAATAGAGCGGGATGAGGGATGAATGGAGGGATGAATGGCTGCTCTGGGGCGAGCGAGGATGCTCTGGGGCGAGCGTGGCTGCGACGCTCTGGGGCGAGCGAGGATGCTCTGGGGCGAGCGAGGATGCTCTGGATGCTCTGGGGCGAGCGTAGATGCTCTGGATGCTCTGGGGCGAGCGTAGATGCTCTGGATGCTCTGGGGCGAGCGTAGATGCTCTGGATGCTCTGGGGCGAGCGTAGATGCTCTGGATGCTCTGGGGCGAGCGTAGAAGCTCTGGATGCTCTGGGGCGAGCGTAGATGCTCTGGATGCTCTGGGGCGAGCGTGGGCGAGCGTGGATGCTCTGGGGCGAGCGTGGGCGAGCGTGGATGCTCTGGGGCGAGCGTGGGCGAGCGTGGATGCTCTGGGGCGAGCGTGGATGCTCTGGGGCGAGCGTGGATGCTCTGGGGCGAGCGTGGGCGAGCGTGGATGCTCTGGGGCGAGCGTGGGCGAGCGTGGATGCTCTGAGGCGAGTGTGGGCGAGCGTGGATGCTCTGGGGCGAGCGTGGGCGAGCGTGGATGTTCGTGGGCGAGCGTGGATGCTCTGGATGTTCGTGGGCGAGCGTGGATGCTCTGGATGTTCGTGGGCGAGCGTGGATGCTCTGGGGCGAGCGTGGATGCTCTGGATGTTCGTGGGCGAGCGTGGATGCTCTGGGGCGAGCGTGGATGCTCTGGGGCGAGCGTGGATGCTCTGGGGCGAGCGTGGATGCTCTGGGGCGAGCGTGGATGCTCTGGGGCGAGCGTGCTGCTGGCGGGGTCTGAGTGAGCTGTAGTTGTAACTGAGCTGTAAGTTGTGACATGTGGGTTGGCTGAGGGCTGTAGCTGAGAGTAGTAGCTCGGAGCTGTAACTGAGCTGTTGAGCTATTGAGCTGTAGCTGTAAGTTGAGCTGTTGAGCTATTGAGCTGTAGCTGTAAATTGAGCTATTGAGCTGTAGCTGTAAGTTGAGCTATTGAGCTGTAGCTGTAAGTTGAGCTATTGAGCTGTAAGTTGATCTATTGAGCTGTGAGCTGCGCTATTGAGCTGTGAGCTGAGCTATTGAGCTGTGAGCTGAGCTATTGAGCTGTGAGCTGAGCTATTGAGCTGTGAGCTGAGCTATTGAGCTGTAGCTGTGAGTTGAGCTGTGAGCTGTAGCTGTGAATTGAGCTATTGAGCTGTAGCTGTGAATTGAGCTATTTGAGCTGTAGCTGTGAATTGAGCTATTGAGCTGTGAGCTGTGCGTTGAGCTGAGAGATGAGAGTTGCGTTGAGCCTGCGCGTTGAGCCTGCGCGTTGAGCCTGCGCGTTGAGCCTGCGCGTTGAGCCTGCGCGTTGAGCTGCAAGGCGAACATGGAAAGATGAGGTAGCATGAAAAGCCAGAGCTGGGGATTTAATTTTTTTTTTTTTTTAATTTTGTATTTTTTTTTACTTAAGGTAATATGCGAATGAGAAGATGAGAACCTGCCGCAATGCTAGAAACAGAATCTTGAAGATAACTGTGGCTAACATGTGGCGGCGAAGCCAGACAGCTGAATGTGACATGAAAGTAATTTAGTGGAAGCGTTAATTGTGAGCCTACGAGGTGTGAAGGTTGCATGAGAAAAGAAAAAGGAAGCTTGAGAGTTCACGTGAGAAGAGTAGGAACGATGAACAGCATGAACAGAAGGTGAAAGAAAGATTAGCTTAAGCCAGAATGATAGTGGATGGTAAAGAGCCAGCGCAGAGAAGATGGTACGTTGATGGTACGTGCAGTAAAATGTAGGTACAGAGGAGGGATAGAGGAAAGAATGTTGAGGGAGTCGAGTGCAGCTGCAGCAAAGGTGATGAGAATTGATGAGAAAGTTTGAGAAAAGAGGGAGCGTTTGAACTCAACATTGTTAAGACAAGCTGGGACATTGCAGAGTCCCTATGAACGTTGTTTAATCTGGCTTTAAATTGAGTTGTACAACCTGGCTCCCGCCACCAGGGGGAGCTGAGAGGTCGCACTGCGGCCCGTGGAGCAATGGTGACGTCATCAACTGCGCGCCTCCGGACGGACGTGGAACCAGGAAGTGAGGCTGACGAAAACATGACGTAGCGTCTGAAAGATATGTCCACCGGCTTCGGCCCGGTGCGCCCGCTGCGGTACGGTCTCTGATGTCCACCTGAGTGGAGACGCGCGCCTGGCGCAGCACACGGAGCAACGCACGGAGCGCGCCGGCCGGCGCGGGAGCCGTGCCCCGCTCCGGAAGCTCGGATAGCGCCCGGTAAAAATGAGGGGCAGAGAGCGAGAAGGAGCGCGCGTGGGTCCAGGCCGTTGCTGTGGAGTGGAGGTCGGTGTTCTGTGTGGACGCCCGGAGGTGGGGTTCGTGAGAGACGCAGGTGCGGAGGAGCTGATGGTGTTTGGAGCTGTGGAATCATGCTGGGTGAGTCCTGGGGGGAAGTGACCGACTGAATGTTTCAGACTGAATTGCTCAGATTAGGAACGGATCAGAATCTGAGGAAATGGCTCATGGTTTTGTTTGAATGAACACACTGAGTGTCTCTCTGTCGAGAGAGCAGAGACAACAAGAGATGCTGGGATTGGCCTTTGCATATATAGGCCTTCTGGGTAATAAGAGGCGTGGTTAAAGAGTGGAGGTGTGGTTGCTGGGGAGGTAAGAGGTTGAGGCGTGGTCCTGCTCCCGAATCTAAGTTAGCGATTACATCTCCAACTACACTTCAGAGTAAACAAAATGGAAGCTTCTCTACTGTATACATGGGCCCTTCAACCTGACTCTCTGTACTCTTGGTGCTGTAAGTTTTACGGTATGAAATGCTCTGTAAACTTTATATAAGATTGTTTGCTTGATCTGTGCTGCTGCTGCTGCTCCGGTGATGCCTGAACTTTAGACCTGTAGACCTGGATGCTCATTATTTTATTCTATTTTATTTTGTATTTTATTTTAAATTATTTAGTTTAGTTTAGTTATTTTTGTTTTGTTTTGTTAATTTATTCATATATATATTTCACTTTACTTTACATTATTCTTGTTTTGTTTTTATTTATGTTTTAAATCTTATTTTATTTATTTTATTTATTTTATTTATTTTATTTATTTTATTTATTTTATTTATTTTATTTATTTTATTTATTTTATTTATTTTATTTATTTTATTTATTTTATTTATTTATTGATTGATATTTATTTATGTATAATTCTTATTTATTTTTGTATGATTCTTATTTTTCTTTTCTTTTAATTCACTTTATTTATGTATTTGTATTTGTTTGTATGTTTATTTTACTTTACTTTTGTTTTTTTTTTCCATATTTTTTACTGTACTTATTTATTTTTTAATGTTTTTAATGTTTTGAATTGTATAATTTTGTTCATACAGGAGAAACAGCTCTATAAGACAGACCTCTCTTTTCATGAGTTTCCTGCTGAACACAAACACACTCCGTGAGGCCCATCGAGGCTGTCGTGACTTTGAGTGCTGCAAAAACACAAACTGAGTTGAAGTTTCACCTGATGTTCTTCTTCCAGGTTCATCTTATAAGGATGTGTCGTCCCGTCCTCGACCACACGGGGGCTCCAGAGTCTGGCCTCGTTCCTGAAACACAAACAGAGCATTCCTGACGACCTTGATTCACTGTATTTCACTGTTTCAACCGATTTTTACTTTGTCTTAAAATGTGGGAAATAAAGCTCATAATATGAATCGAGCGCACGTGCATGAAGCTATTTCCCATCATGCACTCTACCGTTAACGACTAAGAACATGCACAGGCCAACGCAGCGGGACAAAGGAG
>NW_027316056.1:33743385-33773385 GCF_026437365.1 Eucyclogobius newberryi | reverse complement strand
GAGGTGAGGAGAGAACACGAGGTGAGAACACGAGGTGAGAACACGAGGTGAGAACACGAGGTGAGGAGAGAACACGAGGAGAGAACACGAGGTGAGAACACGAGGTGAGGAGAGAACACGAGGTGAGGAGAGAACACGAGGTGAGGAGAGAACACGAGGTGAGGAGAGAACACGAGGTGAGGAGAGAACACGAGGAGAGAACACGAGGTGAGGAGAGAACACGAGGTGAGGAGAGAACACGAGGTGAGGAGAGAACACGAGGTGAGGAGAGAACACGAGGTGAGGAGAGAACACGAGGTGAGGAGAGAACACGAGGTGAGGAGAGAACACGAGGTGAGGAGAGAACACGAGGAGAGAACACGAGGTGAGGAGAGAACAGCTGTCACTGCGTCGTCATAAAATCAAGCCGTTTTCACTCATGGATCTATTAAAATATGAGCTTCACCTTAAGCTCATGGTCTAAAGCTGCTGCTGCTTCACTTTTACATCAGAACATTTGATCATTAATGCAATTTGATGATATTATTTACATAGTGCAAAACTGTACATTTTTTATATGTATTGACCAAAATCTATTTATTGTCATGACTCAATATTTTAGTGTTATTATTCAGTGTTTTGTGGTTTATCGCAAATAAAATATAAAACAATAAAACATGTCGAGTTTGTAAACCTTTTCACTGACAATGGAAATAATTCCCATTCTTAAATACATGGAACGTTTGATCTAAAAGTGATTTCTTAAATTACAGATTTTTTACCTGCCAAATGCCAATCATTCTACAACATGTCAAATGTATTCACATGTTTCTCTATCACAAAACATGCTAAAGTCATGATGAAGTCAGTATTTATGCTAAAGTCATGATGAAGTCAGTATTTATGCCAAAGTCATGATGAAGTCATGATGAAGTCAGTATTTATGCCAAAGTCATGATGAAGTCAGCGTTAATGCTAAAGTCATGATGAAGTCAGTATTTATGCCAAAGTCATGATGAAGTCAGTAATTATGCTAAAGTCATGATGAAGTCAGTATTTATGCCAAAGTCATGATGAAGTCAGTATTTATGCCAGTCATGATGAAGTCAGTATTTATGCTAAAGTCATGATGAAGTCAGTGTTTATGCTAAAGTCATGATGAAGTCAGTATTTATGCTAAAGTCATGATGAAGTCAGTATTTATGCCAAAGTCATGATGAAGTCATGATGAAGTCAGTATTTATGCCAAAGTCATGATGAAGTCAGCGTTAATGCTAAAGTCATGATGAAGTCAGTATTTATGCCAAAGTCATGATGAAGTCAGTAATTATGCTAAAGTCATGATGAAGTCAGTATTTATGCCAAAGTCATGATGAAGTCAGTATTTATGCCAGTCATGATGAAGTCAGTATTTATGCTAAAGTCATGATGAAGTCAGTGTTTATGCTAAAGTCATGATGAAGTCAGTGTTTATGCTAAAGTCATGATGAAGTCAGTATTTATGCTAAAGTCATGATGAAGTCAGTATTTATGCCAAAGTCATGATGAAGTCAGTATTTATGCCAAAGTCATGATGAAGTCATGATGAAGTCAGTATTTATGCCAAAGTCATGATGAAGTCAGCGTTAATGCTAAAGTCATGATGAAGTCAGTATTTATGCTAAAGTCATGATGAAATCAGTATTTATGCCAAAGTCATGATGAAGTCAGTATTTATGCTAAAGTCATGATGAAGTCAGCGTTAATGCTAAAGTCATGATGAAGTCAGTGTTTATGCTAAAGTCATGATGAAGTCAGTGTTTATGCTAAAGTCATGATGAAGTCAGTGTTTATGCTAAAGTCATGATGAAGTCAGTATTTATGCTAAAGTCATGATGAAGTCAGTGTTTATGCTAAAGTCATGATGAAGTCAGTGTTTATGCTAAAGTCATGATGAAGTCAGTGTTTATGCTAAAGTCATGATGAAGTCAGTGTTTATGCTAAAGTCATGATGAAGTCAGTATTTATGCTAAAGTCATGATGAAGTCAGTGTTTATGCTAAAGTCATGATGAAGTCAGTGTTTATGCTAAAGTCATGATGAAGTCAGTGTTTATGCTAAAGTCATGATGAAGTCAGTGTTTATGCTAAAGTCATGATGAAGTCAGTATTTATGCTAAAGTCATGATGAAATCAGTATTTATGCTAAAGTCATGATGAAGTCAGTATTTATGCTAAAGTCATGATGAAGTCAGTGTTAATGCTAAAGTCATGATGAAGTCAGTATTTATGCTAAAGTCATGATGAAGTCAGTATTTATGCTAAAGTCATGATGAAGTCAGTATTTATGCTAAAGTCATGATGAAGTCAGTATTTATGCTAAAGTCATGATGAAGTCAGTGTTTATGCTAAAGTCATGATGAAGTCAGTATTTATGCTAAAGTCATGATGAAGTCAGTGTTTATGCTAAAGTCATGATGAAGTCAGTATTTATGCTAAAGTCATGATGAAGTCAGTGTTTATGCTAAAGTCATGATCAAGTCAGTATTTATGCTAAAGTCATGATGAAGTCAGTATTTATGCTAAAGTCATGATGAAGTCAGTATTTATGCTAAAGTCATGATGTAGTCAGTATTTATGCTAAAGTCATGATGAAGTCAGTATTTATGCTAAAGTCATGATGAAGTCAGTGTTTATGCTAAAGTCATGATGAAGTCAGTATTTATGCTAAAGTCATGATGAAGTCAGTATTTATGCTAAAGTCATGATGAAGTCAGTATTTATGCTAAAGTCATGATGAAGTCAGTATTTATGCTAAAGTCATGATCAAGTCAGTATTTATGCTAAAGTCATGATGAAGTCAGTATTCATGCTGCTTGTGTCATACAGATAAAACACTGATGGACACGAAACGTAACATCATAAGTTTATACCTGGCAAAACATTCCATTTCCTCGCTTTCTTTCCGTAGCATTTCTCACGTTCTTTCAGTTTTTTAGGCAAAATAATTTCAAGACATCACTTCTGAGCAGTAGGTCCACGGCCCTCAGGGGCCCCTCAGGGGCCCTCAGATCCGTGGTGGTCATTAGTTCCATGATTTGTTCAGTTATTAAACTCATGGATCATATTTTTACGCCTGTAGCTCATTCGTGGCATTTGAGCTCATCCACGGCATCTCGGCCCCTTCACTTCACCTACACGCGCTCTGATTGGTCTAAACGGTCACGAGCTGGGCTAGAGCGGCGCGCTAGAGCGTAGCCGAAGCTAACAGCTTTAAATGCGTTTTAAAGACAACTGAACAATCTTAAAATTAAAAAAGTCAATGACCCAAAAATAGGTAAGAATTGTCGCTATATCCGACATTTTTGAAAGCTCTAGGTGCTTTTTCAGCTGAACACGAGCAGTTTTTCGTTACATTGTGCTCTAGGGAAAAAAAGCTTTCTGGGCCACGCGATTTCTTTGGCTGCAGTAGCAATGGAGCGGCCACTGGGGGTTGTAACGACATGCTGCGGCTAGCCACGCCCTATCCAGATATTAGAATAGATCCATGGTTGCACCACATACAAAAACTCTTTCAGTCCATTTCCTGTTTGACTGGAATGTGCCACAATGACATCAGACATGTCCAGCAGGGGGCAGCAGCCTGAGCATGGACTCCCAGGCTTCCCCCACCCCAGACACTTCCTCCAGCTCCTCCGGGGGGATCCTGAGGTCTTCCCCACCCGACCTCAGATGGAGGAAATCCAACTCAAACGTTTGAGGCTGGATTTAAAGCAGCCGTCACTCGTCACTCGGGTCGTGACCTTTCCACAGCCATATTCAGTTACTCAGAGAACACACTCAATGAGCTCATGAGTCTATAAATAAGCGCTGGACGAGGGGGCATGATTTACAGCCCCACTGTTTCATGTCAGCATCAGAGTGTGTCGTCTTTATTGGAGGTCTTACTTTCCGCTCCCCTCAGCCTCGAAGTCCAACAGTTACAACAAATCAAACTTTGGTCAGATTTTCCAACATCTTTCCATCCAGTGTCAAGTAAAACATCTTTTTTCAATGATTGAAGTTCCTATAGTACGCCCCCTGCTGGTATGGTCACTACGCAGTTAATGAATCGTAATCATGTCTCTAAAAATATATATATTACCGAGTGTAACAATGTGTGACACGGGATTACATACAATACCACTAAAAAAACGATTGGATTAAGAATATTCATCTTTAGCAGAAAGGTTGATTTAGTTATTTAGATGAGAGATTATTCTGTGAAGTGTCTGAACGGCGGTTCTTCCTGTATTTATGAGTGCGTTCACCTGGTATTTTTGCTCTGAAAACAACAGCATTAAGGACATACAAGCTTGTTCCTGTATACTATGAGCTGGTGTGCGACTTAAACTCCGGAGTGACTTATATGTGGTATTATTCATTATTTTCACACTGGCAACCACAAGAGGGCGCTCTAGACTCTAAGCGACGCAGAAGAAGAATCTGAAGATTTTATCAAATAAATTCATCCAAAACCTGACTAAAACTCCAGAGCAATTTTTTTCTTCTCTATTATGCATTTTTTGGCTGGTGCGACTTATACTTAAAGGTTGAATGGACGATTTTTTTTAGCAAAACCTGAGTCTTATTTCCTCGTGGCGTGGACGGCCGATTAGTCCTGCCACGTATCAATCATAAAACGCACCTACCGCTGCAGCCGCGTGTGGCTCGTCCCCAGTCCAAGCGCATGGATCTATCATAATATAGTTCCCTCAGTGTACGGGACAAAATGAAGACAGAGAAAGACAGTTCGAGCTGACTCAGAAGAAGACGGAAATCTACGGGAGACGAGAGATGCGATGTGATCCGTCGCGCTAATAAACAAACGCACGTGTGTGTTGTATCAGTCCACACGGGGGAGTGCGCATGCGCACTTCAGCCTGAGTTCTCAAATCGCCGAAAAATCGTCCATTGCGCCTTTAAAATACGGTAGTTTCCTGGAAAAAAATATAATTACTTGAATATTCCCTTGTAAGGAATTAATCAAGTGTTCTTTTATTGTCAATATATAATTTCAATATTAACAGCAATATTCCAACGTTTTCCTCAGATATCTTAAAGGTATTCATTCATTCATTCATCCAATCAATCAATCATTCATTCCCACATACACACACATCCCAGTGACTTTGGGCCTTAGGCGGGGCACACCCTGGACATGGGCCGGCTTATAAAGGAATCTTTATCAATACATCAATGCCAATTTGGTTCTGTGTGTCCTCAGTCAGTCAATCAGAGTTGTGTTTTTGAACAGACTAATGAGCAATGAAGCTGTAATCTGTATATTTACACAAATATGTGTATTTAAGTAGTATGTGTATTTAAATGTGTGTATTCATATGTGTAAGTATTTAATGTCCCACATACAGAATACACATACTATCATATTTTACAGAGGTGAAAAGTGCATCTGTGACATTTATTCTCACTATATAAATGTTAATAGCCACAGTAGCACACACACAGAGGATGCTGGTGTTCATGTGGGATCCTTAACCTTTAGTCGTATTTGCTGTTTGGACAGATGTTGTCAGACTTTGGCTCGTTAAAACCATTTCCAAACTATGTAACTTATTTGGCATTCAGTTTAGATTTCCAAAAGCATGTGACCACTCTGGCTCCGAGCACTCACTGCATGAGTAATCAGACTATGAACAGAACTGTGCAAATCCTTATTTCTTGTAAGTTGTAAGTTGTTGTTTACACGTTAAAATGTCACGTTGGGGAATCTTGAGACTTTGGCCTAAAGGATATATTTACATTCTGTCAAGTGATTTAATCTTTTCATAGATTCAAATCTTTGGCTGTAAACTGAATCTATAATCAATCACACAATGGCCAGTGAGCCAAAAGGTTCAGGTCAGGCCCCATGAGGCGGGGCCCCAGCTTTAAATGCCACACAGTTCCACCAGAGGAGCTCTAGAGAGGACAAGAGTGAGAGAGGTGCCTCATACTGCCTTCATAATGTTTATAATGTTGTCTTCAATCTACACATCATAACCAAATATTCCAAATACACATATTAGGTATTCAAATTACTTTCCTGTTGTGTGAAGCACTTTGAATTGCCTTGTGTACGAATTGTACTCTACAAATAAACTTGCCTTTTTGCCTATTTTATGAATACTTTCTGCTATGTCACGGTTAATGCAACTGCTTATATCCTTAGCAGATTAATTCAATACATTTAGACACATAAAATATCATTGTGATGGCTGGTTATTGTATCTGACCAATCGAACTGTGACTGGTTCATTCGTAAGTATATTTCAATCCAAAGGTACAACTTCAAGCTCCTTAAATAGACATGAATAATAGTAGCCCGAGTATAAAGCCTTGTGGTACTCCCGCTTCTAATAGCATTTTGTTAAACTGTTTAATGAGCTGTACATTAATCTTTCTGTTTTATGAAGCTGTAGCTCGCCTCCACCGCAGCAGTAGAATCTTCACCCCCCTCACCCTTCTCAGCCCCTCCCCCTCTCTTCCTTTTCATCACTACCAGTGTATGGACTAAAAAATAATATTCACCTCCACAGAGCCTCGGTTCATCTGACACTGCTCAAAGCACAAACTGTCCAATGGAAACACACGGTAAATACAATCTTAATCATTTGCTGTGAACGTAACGTGCACAAAGGCGATTTAGTATGTTTTGTCGTCTATATCGTGAATCGTATATCCCAGGCTTCTACAGTGGAACGGCCTGAATCTGCACGATAGTGACAAAGCTCTCTAATTGCACTAATTAATTAAGTTAACTCCGTTATCGCTGAAGCCAACTGTATTCTGCTGGTCCTGGTTTTAGTGATCCTGTTTAAGATGTGGTTTAGGGTGGATAAAACTCTACGATTAGTCTCGGTTTAGACTCAATTGTCCTGTAGCTGCTGTTTAGACCTGCTTTAGTCTTGGTCTTGGTTCAAACGTTGTCAAGTCCTGGCCTTGATCTGCTCCAGTCTTCTCAAGAAAACCTAGCTTGTTTCATAGCAAATTTGCCGCCGATTGCGCCTCGCTCATTTGTGTTTCGAAGTTTTCCCCGTTTGAAATCACCTGTTTGCGCGTGGACTTCCCCGGCCCGCGCAGCTGTTGTAGAACGTCCGGGGCAGATGAGCTCATGGCGCTAAAATCGTAGCCGCGCCGATTGAGCGGTAGCGTAAGGAGCTATTTGTGTCTGAGCCCTGCTGTGTTTTAGCAGGTGTTTGCGGTGGTCAGACTGGAAACAATAGACCGATGTGGGGGCCGAGCAACAGCCGCCGCCACCGCCACAACCGCCGGGAACGTGCGCAAAACTGCTCTCGTTTCGGTCACGGAGGGATTAGTCGCCGGCCGATTTGGATGACCTTCCCGCCGCGCACTATCCACCATACAGAGGCTGGAATATGCAGGAAATATGCAGTAATGTCGTTTTACTGCAAATATAGCTACAAAAGTTCAGGAAAAAAACTGCTTGCAACGTTAACTCTACTGAGTCAAAAAAGCTGCATGACGTTGTGTCCATGGGCAAGATGTGAGGTGCTGGTGTGTTCTTACCCTGGAGATGGTGAGGTGCTGGTGTGTTCTTACCCTGGAGATGGTGAGGGGCTGGTGTGTTCTTACCCTGGAGATGGTGAGGTGCTGGTGTGTTCTTACCCTGGAGATGGTGAGGGGCTGGTGTGTTCTTACCCTGGAGATGGTGAGGGGCTGGTGTGTTCTTACCCTGGAGATGGTGAGGGGCTGGTGTGTTCTTACCCTGGAGATGGTGAGGTGCTGGTGTGTTCTTACCCTGGAGATGGTGAGGGGCTGGTGTGTTCTTACCCTGGAGATGGTGAGGTGCTGGTGTGTTCTTACCCTGGAGATGGTGAGGTGCTGGTGTGTTCTTACCCTGGAGATGGTGAGGGGCTGGTGTGTTCTTACCCTGGAGATGGTGAGGTGCTGGTGTGTTCTTACCCTGGAGATGGTGAGGTGCTGGTGTGTTCTTACCCTGGAGATGGTGAGGGGCTGGTGTGTTCTTACCCTGGAGATGGTGAGGTGCTGGTGTGTTCTTACCCTGGAGATGGTGAGGGGCTGGTGTGTTCTTACCCTGGAGATGGTGAGGTGCTGGTGTGTTCTTACCCTGGAGATGGTGAGGTGCTGGTGTGTTCTTACCCTGGAGATGGTGAGGGGCTGGTGTGTTCTTACCCTGGAGATGGTGAGGTGCTGGTGTGTTCTTACCCTGGAGATGGTGAGGTGCTGGTGTGTTCTTACCCTGGAGATGGTGAGGGGCTGGTTGAAGTCTTTGCCCCCGGACAGACGGAAGCCCCATGGAGCGGGCCCCTCCAGTACGACGCTCAGTGGCATGTCCCCCACGTCCCGTTCGGCTGCCGTTCCACCGTCTGGGCTCCCGTCCCGTGCTCTGGCGGGCCTGGGACAAGCTCCTGCTCGGGCCGATCCCGACTGATGGAGAGTGTGAGAGGAGAGGGAGGCGAAGGGAGGGGGAGCGCCGCGAGCCCACCCCGCCGGAGAAAGTCTACTTCAAATATTTACGGCGTGTGCCCGGAGTTACTGCATGTTACTCCAAATACTTCCACACCTGTCGATACCAGAAGAGGACGCTACGCACATAATCCAAGGGGTCCAGAGCAGAGGGGTCCCAGTCATGGCTCAAGGGGGTCAAACACGGACCTCTGACGATTGTTTGTTGGCCCTTGTTGTAGCTGTTGTTGTGTTACTTTTAATACCGTATTTTCTGGACTATAAGTCGCACCTTTTTTTCATAGTTTTGGCCGGGGTGCGACTTATACTTATATTTATACTTATATGTGATATTATTTGTTATTTTCACACTTGTAACCGCATTTCATACTCCAGTGCGACTTATACATGTTTTTTTCTTCTCTATTATGCATTTTTTGACTTATAGACTGTAGTTGTACGTCTTCAAAGTGTGTCTTTAACGCTGTGTATCTGTTAAAAAAATGGCCCAGATCTGCAGTAAGTTTTATTTGTGTTTAAATCTCTACCATTATAAGCTCAATAACAAATCTTTTGGTGTTAAACGGATCCAAAATGAACGTTCCCATTGCTCACCCGTCTGTTATGGTGAAAATAGATGAAGCGTGAGATATAAGTTTTAATTACGGTTAAAAAGCCCTCGTTTAGCACGTTGAAACTTGTAAATAAGTATGTTTTAGCTGAAGGCTGAAGCTGTGTCTCTGTTTGAATTTTCCCCAGGCGTTTATGTCCAATACTCTTGAGAAAAACTGTGGAGTCGGATGTTCATGAGTTTGTGTGAGATAATGAACTCTCCTCTTCCTCCTCTTCTTCCTCCTCCTCCTCCTCCTCCTCCTCCTCCTCCTCCTCCTCCTCCTCCCCCTCTTCTGTTGAACGCTGCTTTCCTGCTCCTGTCCTTATTTGGTCTGGAGGCACAGCTTCGCTCTCAGGCCGTTTCTAGCCTCTTCTGGTGTGGACTTCTGCCCCACTGTCCTCCAAAACCACACACACACACACACACACACACAAACACACACACACACACACACAGACACACACACACACACACAGACACACACACACACACACACACACACACACACACACACACACAGACACACACACACACACACAGACACACACACAGACACACAGACACACACAGACACACACACACACACACACACACACACACACGAGCCTGGAGTGTTTTTTGTTCCAATGAAATCTTCCTCCATTATCCGTCTGTTTACAGAACCTAAACCGTTGTATGTGGCGACGTGCGGTGCGTCCATGGTAACAGCCTAAAGACAATAGCTTAAAGGTGCACTGTGTAACTTCTCTGACTCTGCGCCCACCAAATATGTGTTTACGGGCGGGTCTGCCCCCTGCTTGTCGCCATGGAGATGGTATCGTAGGGCATGAACGTTATATCTGGGTCAAAGAGGACACATTTCCATTGGTGGGTTAATAAAGTGTAACTTAACTTTCAGGGGATTTGTCCGTTTGGAAATCACACAGTAGAAATACACGATACTAAGCTCAATATATCGATATTGTATCGATGCAGAGATGTGATACTTTTAAACAACATAAGAGTTCTACACTTCTGAACCGCGGAGTCTGATGAGATGTGACTTAATCAGAGACTTTAATGAGATTCTGACATTAAGGACATCGTGAACATGAAATTCCACTGCCTTCGTTTAACTTTTGTTGTTTTGTTTTGTTCTACGTGATCAGAAAATAATTTTAGTACATTTTACCACTGGTTTTAAGGGATGTCCATGAATCAAGACACGTGTCATATCAAGTTCACCCTGGAGAGACTCAGACACAAAAGCAGAAAAGATGTTTTAGCGAACTTTATTGCAAAGTTTATTTGGCGCTCAGACCCCGGTGGAAGGCGTAGCGATCATGGGCACTCCATGATCTGATTGAATTAGATACCTTCCCCCCGGAGCCTGGAGACTGGTGGTGGTAGATGTGGAGAGAAGGTAGAGAGAATAATAGATGCAGAGGAGGAGCAGGGGAGGTGGTGGGTCGCAGATACGGTTCGAAGCGACTGAGCCATCAGCCTGAGCGTTGGAGGAGTGACTGAGAGCGTTGATTGGGGATGAGGAGCAGGTCTAGGGGCCATGACGCGGACGTCCCCCGTCCTTTTACCAATCCTTCTTGGCCGGGAAAAACTGCATAATCTCTTTGGGATAAGCGCAGAAACCTGGAAGAGTCCATGGTGAAGTGAGGGATCCGACTCTCACAGACGGACAGGCGGACGTCCGCTTGAGTGCGATGATGGCGCTGGGGAGAGGGGTCTTTCCATGGAGGCCTTGACGTAGATGGATGGAGTTAGGTCTTCCAGGCTGAAGTTACGCAGGCTTCATTTCTGAGTGTTGGGATTTGTATCATATTGTGGACCCTATATCAAGATTCACTGTATCAAGAAAAACTGTTAAATTGAATGAATAGAAATGAGTGACCGCTGCACAAAGAGAGTGACCGCTGCACAAAGAGAGTGACCGCTGCACAAAGAGAGTGACCGCTGCACAAAGAGAGTGACCGCTGCACAAAGAGAGTGACCCCTGCACAAAGAGAGTGACCGCTGCACAAAGAGAGAGACCGCTGCACAAAGAGAGTGACCGCTGCACAAAGAGAGTGACACCGCTGCACAAAGAGAGTGACACCGCTGCACAAAGAGAGTGACCCAGCTGCACAAAGAGAGTGACCGCTGCACAAAGAGAGTGACCGCTGCACAAAGAGAGTGACACCGCTGCACAAAGAGAGTGACACCGCTGCACAAAGAGAGTGACCCAGCTGCACAAAGAGAGTGACCGCTGCACAAAGAGAGTGACACCGCTGCACAAAGAGAGTGACACCGCTGCACAAAGAGAGTGACCGCTGCACAAAGAGAGTGACCGCTGCACAAAGAGAGTGACACCGCTGCACAAAGAGAGTGACACCGCTGCACAAAGAGAGTGACCCAGCTGCACAAAGAGAGTGACCGCTGCACAAAGAGAGTGACCGCTGCACAAAGAGAGTGACACCGCTGCACAAAGAGAGTGACCGCTGCACAAAGAGAGTGACACCGCTGCACAAAGAGAGTGACCGCTGCACAAAGAGAGTGACCCCTGCACAAAGAGAGTGACCGCTGCACAAAGAGAGTGACACCGCTGCACAAAGAGAGTGACACCGCTGCACAAAGAGAGTGACCCAGCTGCACAAAGAGAGTGACCGCTGCACAAAGAGAGTGACCGCTGCACAAAGAGAGTGACACCGCTGCACAAAGACAGTGACCACTGCACAAAGGGAGTGACCACTGTAAAAAGAGGGTGACCACTGCACAAAGAGAGTGACCACTGCAAAAAGAGGGTGACCACTGCACAAAGAGAGTGACACCGCTGCACAAAGAGAGTGACCCAGCTGCACAAAGAGAGTGACCGCTGCACAAAGAGAGTGACCGCTGCACAAAGAGAGTGACACTGCTGCACAAAGAGAGTGACCGCTGCACAAAGAGAGTGACACCGCTGCACAAAGAGAGTGACCGCTGCACAAAGAGAGTGACCCCTGCACAAAGAGAGTGACCGCTGCACAAAGAGAGTGACCGCTGCACAAAGAGAGTGACCGCTGCACAAAGAGAGTGACCCCTGCACAAAGAGAGTGACCGCTGCACAAAGAGTGACACCGCTGCACAAAGAGAGTGACACCGCTGCACAAAGAGAGTGACCCAGCTGCACAAAGAGAGTGACCGCTGCACAAAGAGAGTGACCGCTGCACAAAGAGAGTGACACCGCTGCACAAAGACAGTGACCACTGCACAAAGGGAGTGACCACTGTAAAAAGAGGGTGACCACTGCACAAAGAGAGTGACCACTGCAAAAAGAGGGTGACCACTGCACAAAGAGAGTGACCGCTGCACAAAGAGGGTGACCACTGCACAAAGAGAGGGACCGCTGCACAAAGAGAGTGACCACTGCACAAAGAGAGGGACCGCTGCACAAAGAGAGTGACCGCTGCACAAAGAGGGTGACCACTGCACAAAGAGAGTGACCACTGCACAAAGAGAGTGACCGCTGTAAAAAGAGGGTGACCACTGCACAAAGAGAGTGACCACTGCAAAAAGAGAGTGACCACTGCACAAAGAGAGTGACCACTACACAAAGAGAGTTACCCCGCTGCACAAAGAGAGTGACCGCTACACAAAGAGAGTGACCGCTGCACAAAGAGAGTGACCGCTGCACAAAGAGAGTGACCGCTGCACAAAGAGAGTGACCGCTGCACAAAGAGAGTGACCGCTACACAAAGAGAGTGACCCCGCTGCACAAAGAGAGTGACCGCTACACAAAGAGAGTGACCGCTGCACAAAGAGTGACCGCTACACAAAGAGAGTGACCGCTACACAAAGAGAGTGACCGCTGCACAAAGAGAGTGACCGCTACACAAAGAGAGTGACCCCGCTGCACAAAGAGAGTGACCGCTGCACAAAGAGAGTAACCCCGCTGCACAAAGAGAGTGACTGCTGCACAAAGAGAGTGACCGCTACACAAAGAGAGTGACCGCTACACAAAGAGAGTGACCGCTGCACAAAGAGAGTGACCCCGCTGCACAAAGAGAGTGACCCCGCTGCACAAAGAGAGTGACCGCTACACAAAGAGAGTGACCCCGCTGCACAAAGAGAGTGACTCCGCTGCACAAAGAGAGTGACCGCTGCACAAAGAGAGAGACCGCTGCACAAAGAGAGTGACCGCTGCACAAAGAGAGTGACCGCTGCACAAAGAGAGAGACCGCTGCACAAAGAGAGTGACCGCTGCACAAAGAGAGTGACCACTGCACAAAGAGAGTGACCGCTGCACAAAGAGGGTGACCACTGCACAGAGAGTGACCGCTGCACAAAGAGAGTGACCCCGCTGCACAAAGAGAGTGACCCAGCTGCACAAAGAGAGTGACCGCTGCACAAAGAGAGTGACCGCTGCACAAAGAGAGTGACCGCTGCACAAAGAGAGTGACCGCTGCACAAAGAGACCGCTGCACAAAGAGAGTGACCCCGCTGCACAAAGAGAGTGACCCAGCTGCACAAAGAGAGTGACCGCTGCACAAAGAGAGAGACCGCTACAGAAAGAGAGTGACCGCTGCACAAAGAGGGTGACCACTGCACAGAGAGTGACCGCTGCACAAAGAGAGTGACCCCGCTGCACAAAGAGAGTGACCACTGCACAGAGAGTGACCGCTGCACAAAGAGAGTGACCCCGCTGCACAAAGAGAGTGACCCAGCTGCACAAAGAGAGTGACCGCTGCACAAAGAGAGTGACCGCTGCACAAAGAGGGTGACCACTGCACAAAGAGAGTGACCGCTGCACAAAGAGAGTGACCGCTGCTCAAAGAGGGTGACCATTGCACAAAGAGAGTGACCACTGCACAAAGGGAGTGACCGCTGTAAAAAGAGGGTGACCACTGCACAAAGAGAGTGACCACTGCAAAAAGAGGGTGACCACTGCACAAAGAGAGTGACCGCTGCAAAAAGAGGGTGACCACTGCACAAAGAGAGTGACCGCTGCACAAAGAGAGTGACCGCTGCACAAAGAGAGAGACCGCTGCACAAAGAGAGTGACCGCTGCACAAAGAGAGTGACCGCTGCACAAAGAGGGTGACCATTGCACAAAGAGAGTGACCGCTGCACAAAGAGAGTGACCGCTGCACAAAGAGGGTGACCACTGCACAAAGAGAGTGACCGCTGCACAAAGAGAGTGACCGCTGCACAAAGAGAGTGACCGCTGCAGAAACAGAGTGACCGCTGCACAAAGAGGGTGACCGCTGCACAAAGAGAGTGACCGCTGCACAAAGCCTTCTCCAGCTCGTCTCTGGAGTTCAGACCTGGAGTAGATTACATGTTTCCTCTGCTCGATGACAATGATTTGACCCTTCTCAAACACACTGACATCTTCTCCATGACCACGGGATTCGTCTTTCCACACGGTCTTTTCAGAAATGCATCAGTCGGGTTTAAACACCGTGTTGGAGCTGAAACATCATCACCTGCAGCAGTTCTCCAGCAGGAGGAGAAGATAGGATGTCCTGTGCAGCAATTATTATTTTAATGACATACCAATTGAACAGTATACATGTAATAAACACGAAAGTAGATTGTATACAAGCTAGATTTTATTAATAATACAGCAGCATAATAATCCAACAAACGCGAGAATACGTTAGAAACACGTACACGTACTGTAGGTCCACGCCTTTTATAACATCGTATTACCGTTACTCATTCCAGGCAGAAATACTGTCAGGCTTCACAGAGGTTTATCGTACAGCGCCACCCACTGGCCCGTCCGAACTACACAAGCGTCACAAACAAATGCGTTTATGGTGTCGGACATGGGGTGAATGGTGTCAGAGGCTAAATCGCAGCGTTTGTCCACATTCCGTCAGATTTAACGTCACATTTTGACGTTTTCGATCGTTCTGAAGCGTTTTTATTGTAATGTGTGTCTTTGCTTGTCCATAAAGGTGTTGTTCTGTTTCTGTTCTGGTCCAGGTTTAGTCCCGGTTTATGTGTTTTGAGGTAAGTTAAAGTGCCCCCTACAGGTCGGACGACTCCTTGAACTAAAATGCATAAATAAATATATGTAAATTTAGTTTGAAGTTTGCTAAAAATCACAGAATAGCAAAATGTTTAGGTTTGTAATTTCACTTCCTGTTCTGTCATGTAATTGATGACGTCACACCAGGAAATTACCCAGCAAACACTGGGCAAAGACTCATCTAATGTCACTTTTTTTAAATTTATTTGACAAATAAAAATGTATGAGAGTGACTTTATTTTGTTAAATTCAGTCAAAAAAGTTGTTTCTTTGTGTAAATTCTGCATAAACTTGAACGAGTCGCCCTGGTGTGATGTCACTTCCTGTCGTTTCCCACAGATTTTTCTGCGTTTTCTACACAAATACCTGCTCAATTGGTGTAAAACTATAATTTATATGGACAACAGATATAAATACAGTAATAGTTTATAGTAATAGTTTACAGTAAATAAAGTTGAAATTTAAAAATCGTTAAACCCTGTCATAGGCACTTTAAGCCATCACATCAGGCGTTCAACTCAAATAACGGTGGTTTCTGTGATTTTTTTGCCAAACTTTCCGACACAAACTCGTACAAACGTCTGAACGAGCCGCGACTTATGACTTATGACTTAGCCTCTGTGTCGAACCAAACTGTGATGAGGAGAAACAAAAGAGAGGAAACTCATGGCGGGTGACAAAAACATGACTTTATAAAGCGGTGGACGCGCATACAAAACGAAAAGTAAATTTAAGGTGCTCGCTCTGTCGTCGAGTGTCCATCCTACCGTGACAACAAAACAACAACGGACAAAGTACAGAACGGTGAGCGTGACAACGTTGTTCCGTCGCATAAACACGGGGTCCAAAGCTCCCGTGTTGGAACATAAATAACCAAAAAGAAAACGTTGATTTTTCAAATGTTGTGTCGGATAAATATGTCAAAAATGTTATTCTGTAGAGCGCAAAGGCGATAATAAATATAATACCTAAAGGTTCAGGATACCTTGCATACACTTTGTGGATATTAGTTCCCGTCGCCCGCACCACAGTGACCTCTAGTGTACGAAAAAAAAAAAAGAAGAACAGACAATGGAAACAAAAACTGGTTTATGTTGTTAAAGTGCATCATACTAACGGCTAAACACTGATAAAGATTTAACAAAAAAAGTACATTCTAATTTATGTTTCAAATATTTATGGCGATACCGGCGAAATATGAGAGAAATGAAGATGACGTTTGAAGAAGCCACGACTCAAGGGATTGTAAAGTGACAATGTCCAGACTTGACCTAAAAAATATGGTCCAGTTTGAAGAGAGAGATTCAGAACTTGACATGTTCTCCTGACCTACAGCTCCATGTGCTCCTGACCTACAGCTCCATGTGCTCCTGACCTACAGCTCCATGTGCTCCTGATCTACAGCTCCATGTTCTCCTGACCTACAGCTCCATGTGCTCCTGATCTACAGCTCCATGTGCTCCTGACCTACAGCTCCATGTGCTCCTGACCTACAGCTCCATGTGCTCCTGATCTACAGCTCCATGTGCTCCTGATCTACAGCTCCATGTTCTCCTGATCTACAGCTCCATGTGCTCCTGACCTACAGCTCCATGTGCTCCTGACCTACAGCTCCATGTTCTCCTGACCTACAGCTCCATGTTCTCCTGACCTACAGCTCCATGTGCTCCTGATCTACAGCTCCATGTGCTCCTGACCTACAGCTCCATGTGCTCCTGATCTACAGCTCCATGTGCTCCTGATCTACAGCTCCATGTTCTCCTGATCTACAGCTCCATGTGCTCCTGATCTACAGCTCCATGTGCTCCTGACCTACAGCTCCATGTTCTCCTGACCTACAGCTCCATGTGCTCCTGATCTACAGCTCCATGTGCTCCTGATCTACAGCTCCATGTGCTCCTGATCTACAGCTCCATGTGCTCCTGATCTACAGCTCCATGTTCTCCTGACCTACAGCTTCTCCTGGTTTGAAATACGGTGGTTGTCTAAGATGGCCGAGTACGAGATGCACATTTCAGACTCTTCACTTTTCCTGGGGATCATCAACAATACAACACTGTAATATAAGGACAACTCGCCTTCAGAAGAATATAAAAATATCTCCATGTTCTCTCTCGTCTGTTGTTGTCGCGTCCGTACAAAGGTCACGATGGGTCACAAAGTTTGGGTTCTTCCACATAGAAAAATACGCTTTAAAAACAGTTCTGGGACCAGTGTTCTGTCAAAGGTGGCTAGTGAGAGCTAAACGTTCAGTGAGGAACTGAGCCCGATGTCTCCGGCGGCAACAGCAGCAGGACGACGACGGTCATGTGACCAAAGTGGGCGGGGCCAGAGTCTGGAATCATTATTATAGCTGCTTGACATAGTTTCCTGGGAAGGTTCCAAATAGCTTGCTCCTCCGGGACGTCCCTTCACAGAAACACAACACAGTGTTAGACACAGGCCAGAGACAGGCCGCTAGCGCCATCTGGTGGACATATCAGCAGCACACAGTACAAACCATAGTAGAAAAGGATGTGATTTCAACAAAACATACCATGATTTCATTGTCATTTTATACTGACACTGATAAAATTGTGTAAAGAAGACATATTATATATCATATATTGTGTACGTCTCCTTCAACACGTGTAACTGTAGTTACAAAAACATTAACGCAAAAGTACGACAAAGAACATGTTTTTATTAAACAAAAGAAAAGGTCAAATGACTGAAACATTAAGTCAATAATTATAATTGTATCACACATTTACTGTTGGGACGTGCTTAAATTTAATAAATATATACATATATGTATTAACAGCTATTTTTGTTTCAGTCATTCATTTATTAAGACAATGTGTGTTTTTCCTTGCCTTTTGTTTTTCATTATAGTGTGTATGAGTGTGATACAGAAGTATAATAAAACAATACTTATATAAGTATCATTGTCTCATCTTGTGGATGATTTAAGCTTGTCATGGGGGGAAATATAAATGAATGCAGTTTATAGGATGTTTAAATGAGAAAATGTAATAATATTAATGTATAAAAACAAATTCAATTTAAATCAGTCAAAACTGCTCAAATCGAGTCATTTCCTCATTTGAAGTGCTGCAGTGGAAGTCGTAAAAATGTTTTCTTACCGACAAACCATCCGTCGTCACACTTCTCCATCACATCCACCACGTCGCCCTCTCGCAGCTCCAGCTCGTCCTCATTACGAGGCAGGTAGTTATACAGAGCCTGGAACCTGAAACCACACAGAACATTTGTAGAACATTATCCACACTTCCATCCAAGAGCAGAACAACCACACGCATTTTTACAAGATGCAGAGCGCTAACCTACACGTTTGACAACACAACACATTACCTACATTAACACATTACCTACATTAACACATTACCTACATTAACACATTACCTACATTAACATGACATTACCTACATTAACACATTACCTACATTAACACATTACCTACATTAACACATTACCTACATTAACACATTACCTACATTAACACATTACCTACATTAACATGACATTACCTACATTAACACATTACCTACATTAACACATTACCTACATTAACACATTACCTACATTAACATGACATTACCTACATTAACACATTACCTACATTAACACATTACCTACATTAACACATTACCTACATTAACACATTACCTACATTAACATAACATTACCTACATTAACACATTACCTACATTGACACATTACCTACATTAACACATTACCTACATTAACACATTACCTACATTAACATAACATTACCTACATTAACACATTACCTACATTAACACATTACCTATATTAACATAACATTACCTACATTAACACATTACCTACATTAACATGACATTACCTACATTAACATAACATTACCTACATTAACACATTACCTACATTAACACATTACCTACATTAACATGACATTACCTACATTAACACATTACCTACATTAACATGACATTACCTACATTAACACATTACCTACATTAACATGACATTACCTACATTAGAATATTACCTACATTAACATGACATTACCTACATTAACACATTACCTACATTAACACATTACCTACATTAACACATTACCATGAAATTACCTACATTAACATGACATTACCTACATTAACACATTACCTACATTAACATGACATTACCTACATTAACACATTACCTACATTAACATGACATTACCTACATTAGAATATTACCTACATTAACATGACATTACCTACATTAACACATTACCTACATTAACACATTACCATGAAATTACCTACATTAACATAACATTACCTACATTAACACATTACCTACATTGACACATTACCTACATTAACACATTACCTACATTAACACATTACCTACATTAACATAACATTACCTACATTAACACATTACCTACATTAACACATTACCTACATTAACATAACATTACCTACATTAACACATTACCTACATTAACACATTACCTACATTAACATGACATTACCTACATTAACACATTACCTATATTAACATGACATTACCTACATTAACATGACATTACCTACATTAACATGACATTACCTACATTAACATATTACCTACATTAACATGACATTACCTACATTAACATGACATTACCTACATTAACATGACATTACCTACATTAACACATTACCTACATTAACATGACATTACCTACATTAACACATTACCTACATTAACATGACATTACCTATATTAACATGACATTACCTACATTAACATGACATTACCTACATTAACATGACATTACCTACATTAACACATTACCTACATTAACATGACATTACCTATATTAACATGACATTACCTATATTAACATGACATTACCTACATTAACACATTACCTACATTAACACATTACCTACATTAACACATTACCTACATTAACATGACATTACCTACATTAACACATTACCTACATTAACATGACATTACCTACATTAACATGACATTACCTACATTAACATATTACCTATATTAACATGAAATTACCTACATTAACATGACATTACCTATATTAACATGACATTACCTACATTAACACATTACCTACATTAACATGACATTACCTATATTAACATGACATTACCTACATTAACATAACATTACCTACATTAACATGACATTACCTACATTAACACATTACCTACATTAACATGACATTACCTACATTAACATGACATTACCTATATTAACATGACATTACCTACATTAACATGACATTACCTACATTAACACATTACCTACATTAACACATTACCTACATTAACACATTACCTATATTAACATGACATTACCTATATTAACATGACATTACCTATATTAACATGACATTACCTACATTAACACATTACCTACATTAACACATTACCTACATTAACACATTACCTATATTAACATGACATTACCTACATTAACACATTACCTACATTAACATGACATTACCTACATTAACACATTACCTACATTAACATGACATTACCTACATTAACACATTACCTACATTAACATGACATTACCTACATTAACATGACATTACCTACATTAACATGACATTACCTACATTAACATGACATTACCTACATCATCTCGTCTAATTGTGAATACTGTAGTGTGTAAAGTGACTTACGGGTCGCCTCCTCCGTGGAGCGCGTCCTGCACCAGCCGCTGAAGGACAGAACACAGTTAGTACACAAGCTTTCACCGGTCACACTCTGCTCCACAGCTCTATTTGTTATTTAGATTATGAAGATGGACGAGGACATGCTTCCTACCCTCCGACCTCTACCAGAAGACATGTAGGACCTCCGGGACAAGATGGGGCTACGAGGAGGTTTACCACCAATCAGTGCGTCCTGCTCAACAATCAGAGAGACCGAGTAACCGCCTCTGAGGCGCGCTGTACTTATAAACGTATGTACTTCAAAACACAAGCATGCTCGAGGCCACACCCCCGACAGGCCACACCCCCGACAGGCCACACCCCTGACAGGCCACACCCCTGACAGGCCACACCCCCACACGTTAGACTTCTCTGTTCAGTGAACTCTCAGCAGCACAAGGATGCACATTTTGAAAACGGAATTAGTTTGGAGCCGGAACAAACAATGATCAATTATTCACTGAGCAATATTAAACAATAAGAAGAACAATTCAATAAAAAATAAGTTATTTATCATGATGCATTTTGCCCATTATGGCAGATATTATATAATTATTATTATATATATATAAGGATGAACACCACAAAGCAGCGCCGACATCACAGAAAACATTCACGTTGCAGTCAAACATCACACGCTTCTGCACGTTGCCGCTTTACCTTCACCATGGGAGACCGGCGCCCCACGTGAGGCGCCGTGGGAGGAGTCAGGGGGCAGCGGGGAGAGGAGGGGGGCAGCGGCGGGGACGGGACAGGGGACCCTGTGATGGGGCAGGCTTGGACCGGGCGGAAGTGGCAGGGCGAGGGCGGGAGCTGGGAGGCGGGGCGCTGCGGGGGCGGGGACGCGGGCGGGGAGGGGGAGGGGCACGGGGACAGAGGGGACAGGGAGAGCAGAGGCAGGCTGGGGGGCCGGGGGGAGGCGGGAGGGGAGGGGCTGAGCGGGTGCGGGCGGGGCGACGTGGGAGGGGAGCGCGCGGGGGCGTTGGAGGTGGGAGGCCGGCCGGGGTGTCGCGGAGGTGGGGAAGGGGCGCGGGCTTCTGCCTGGAGGGGAACAATAACACATGTGAGCTTCATCCTGGGACTTCTGAGAAACTTTGAGCCTTTGTCTGAAGCGCGAGAAGAACACGTGGAGGAAAAACGATGCAGCGGACGATAACGCACGATGCGATCGTTCTCTGAAAGCCCCCCGATCAGAAGGAGGGACATCCTGGAACGCTGTATCACTCAGAAGTGGGACCAAGTCGTCGTCGTCGTGCCCGTCTCAAGTCTTCGTTCTAAAGTCCAAGTCGAGTCCCAAAACTGTGGTCCAAGTCTAACTCACTTGCTTTGAGCTTCAGGTCGTTTTAAGCTTTTGTACCAGAATCCAGCTCCTGATCTGCCTGGATGAACTGTCCCTGCACTAGACGAACCTCCCTCTCTCTTCTTGAGTGGTTCTGGCTCCACAGTCTATCTGCAAATGGAAGTCCTGGACCATCTGAAGCCTGTCTGACCGTGGGAGAAGGATCTGTCCTTCACTGTGGTTCTCCTTGAGGTTTCTACTTTCTCCCCGCACGGATACCCTTTCGCTAAAGTCCTGTGAACATTGTTTATTTAGCTTCTGATTGCTTCATTGTTTGGTTCTCTGGCATTTTGGAAAGCCCACAGAAGCAACATGCTGTTCTGATTTGAGCTGTCACAAAAATAAATTGAGATTAAATTTGTAATTTTTCATTTGATATGATTTTTTACTTCTCTAAAAGGTCCACAAACAGTTCACGTTCATTCATCTTCATCTAACAATCCACTGTAAAGAGAAGACCGTCGAGAAGACTACTTTTATTTCTTGAGGAGAAACATCAAGTTGTCTTAAGTCATTGGACTCCAAGTTAAGTCAATCGTCATAGTCCATTTTATCAAGTCATAAACATAGTCATAACTTGTCCACACTTCTGGTTTCAATCAGTAAACTTCAACTTCCTGACTTAGGATTTGTAAAAACAGTAAAAACATAAACGAATTCTCACTAAAAAACCAAAGCATCTCTTCTTCCACGTGTTCTCCAGAGGCAGCAGTATTTAAAGGCCACAGCATGCCACACCCCATGCTCTACCTGTGGACCGAGCCTCTCATTTAACTCTCTAAGCTCCTCCTCCTCCTCCTCCTCCTCCTCCTCTATGAACAACTCCGTGCGGGCGCTCCCTCTGACCGACGGCGGCCTCTCCGACTCAACGGGCGACGCGCTGGCGGGCCTGTCCCAGAGGTCCAACAGGGTCTTGACCGTCACGGGCGAGTGCAGCTCCAAACAGATCCGTCCAGACAGCCTACGACCTGCGCGGACCTCCTCTTTGGGCTGCGGGGACTTGAGCCCGCCCTGGGGCCAGCTCGTCCGTGCGGGCGGGGGGAGGGGCTCTGGAGACAGCCTTGAGTCAGCGACGTCCTCTGTGCTACTCGACCCGCTCAAGATCATGGCGAGCAGCTTGTCGTAAGGGTCTTTGACTCGTAGTTCCACGTCACAGCGATCTTTGGAGCCTAGTTTGATTTCAGAGTGGTCTTTAATCAGCGCTGTTACGATCACAGGGGGCTCCTCTCCGCTGACCTCCCGAGGTGCAGGTTTGAGCTGCAGAGGAACTGGACTTGTCTTAAATATTTGCGGTCGTGTCCATGGCAAAGCTTCATCTGTGTGTGTTTTTGGCTGAGTTTGACCTGGTGCGTCTCGAGCGTATCGACTGAACGGCGGCGCGGGGGTCGTCGCCGGAGGGGTGCGGGCGAACTGACGCGGGGCGGGAGGCGGCGACACGGGCGTGGAGCGAGCGGCCGCGGGCTGCGCTCGCCCCGGTGCCGGCGGGGGGGAGGCGAGGTCCCTGCAAAAAGACGGGGCGGACGAGGGGGCGCCGGACCTAGGCGGTCTGGCGGACGCTGCGAAGTCAGGGGGCAGCGGGGGCGGGGTGGGGGGTGCGGGCGTGGAGGAGAGGGAGCCCCCGCCGGAGTCCAGGGTGAGGGCCAGCCACTCGTTGGTGATGGCCTGCAGCAGGGGCGGTCTCGGGGCGGGCAGGGGGGAGGGAGGGAGGCGGTGATGGTAGAACGGCTCCAGGAGAGTAAAGATAAGAAGGACAGTGACTACGACGGGACAGAAGGAGACCACTGAGGCTTCATAAAGCTCCTCAACTGTGCTGGGCATCAGTATCCCTTCTATTTACACAAAAACAATTACAAGTGCTCCAATGTGAAGGTAAAAAATGCCTTATAAAGTACCTCATCTAGCGCAGAAATGACGGGTTCGTAAAGGTTTGTTACCCGGGTCTTGCATAACAAACCGGACGAGCTTTACAATAAAAACCTAACATATAACTCTATGGGAAGGAGATGGTAAAACAACTCTGCCCTCTGCTGTTACATTCTTGTATCACAACCTTATAAGTCCACTGATGCTTGAAAACCTTAGTCTCAGTCTACGGATAAGAGATGGGACTTTCCTTAAAGCCAAAGTTATAATGTCCATTTCTTTGTGATTTATTACATCCATCACTTTAAAAAACTGACTAAAATGGGAAAATGGGAACAAAATATGGAAATGTCAAATACACCTGTCGATTATGTTAAAGATGACATATTATGCTGTATATTAACTTACTGTGCGTAGATTATAAGTTTACACTTTGATCATCGTAAACTTTGATCTAAAATAGTTGAATAACATTTTGTTTTGGTTTTTCGACAACGGTAATTAGAAAATGGTAAGTTTGACCCAGAATTTTTGTGACTAATTGTGAGAACAGAACAGTGGGCGGGGATAGGGGGAAGGTGAAAGCAGACATTTACTCAGAACTCAAAGGCAGGACGATACAGGATTATTTAAAGTGCCCCCTACAGGTCGGGCGACTCGTTGAACTGAAATGCAGTTAAGAAAATACATTTTGAATTTTGCAAAAAATTATAAAACAATTATTATAGAATAGCCCATTTTTTTAGGTTTATAATGTCACTTCCTGTTTGTAATTGATGACATCACAATAGGAAATTACCCAGCAATTTATTTTATTTGACAAATGACGACTTTATTTTGTTTAATTCATGTTTAGAGAGTCAAAAAAGTAGTTTCTTTGTGTAAATTCTGCATAAACTTTGCCTTGGTAACCTGGTGTGATGTCACTTCCTGTCATTTTCTGCAGATTTATCCATATTTTCTCCACTAATTCCTGCTCGATTGGTGTAAAACTATAATTTATATGTACAACAGGTACAAATACAGTAAACAAAGTCATATTAGAGAATATTCAAACCTGTCATAGGCACTTTAAACAAGCATGGATCAATAAAATACAATTCTTAGTGACTTAATGATGAGGGAACACCAGTATAACATGATTAAAAGATCATAAAAGTGGAGTTTACATATTATATCTATGCAAAAGCTAAATTTTGGTTAAACTAAGACAGAGTTTAGTAACTAGTAACAGCAGATTGAACATGTTTAGCTAAAATAACAGTCATTTTAACAAGTACGACATCTGCAGAGGTCGCTGGTGAACACAGTTGACGTTTACCTTGGTGGGGGTGGAGCTTGCCGTCCTGCTGCCCGGGTAAACGTGGGGGTTGCTGTGCTGGGTGGAGCTTCTGGCGGGGGAGCGTTTGACCAGGTCCACGTAGGAGACGGGAAAGATGCCCTGTTTGGTGGTGTCTGGGATTTTGCCTTCGTACCAGTTCTGATCCACCTGCCGAATGACGATGACGCGTTCTCCCTGCGAAGAACACGCAGTGAAAATTCCTGACCTTCACCTGACCTTCACCTGACCTTCACCTGACCCTCACCTGACCCTCACCTGACCCTCACCTGACCCTCAACTGACCCCATGCACACACGTTCATATAGTTAAAGGTTGTGTATAGTTTTTTTTTTTTACTGAGGGCCGCAAAGTACAACATTAATGCTATGGAGAGCACCAACTGCGTATACTCCACTGATCCATAAAGTTATCCAATGTCTTTTATTTAATTTTGTTTTTTATCAAAAAATAAATCTGTAATTTTTTCTTTAATTTATTTATTTTCTTCTTCAATGTTTTTAAAGTCTAATCATTATTACTCTATTAATTATTATTATTTATTTATTATTATATCATTTAATTATTATTATTATCTGTTAAATATTTGTATATATATCTTTAAATGAATCTTATTATATTATTTTATTTATTTTATTTTTGTTTGTCATTTTTTGTTTTTAAAGTCTAATCATTTTTACTCTACTTACATTTTTAAAATTTATCATAAATTACCATTATATTAATTATTTTCATTGTCGTTCCGATTCCAGCACTCTACAAATGTAGTTGTAGTTCAAAGTAAATAACACATGATATAGGAACGAGTATAGTAAAGTTTACATTATAAAAACTGAAATAGTTGGCTTAGAGGGAGTAACGTTACAATTTAAGCGTGGAAGCAAATAAATAAGCCGAAGTTTGGACATCCCCGACATTTGATATTTCGAATTATAATGATAATTTGAATCTTCTCACCACATCGTTAGCTACAACAGCGAAACAAAAAGAAAAATGACCTTTCGGAGAGACAGCTCCACGTTCGTATCGGCGTTGAAGTTGTAGCGGGCCACGGCCTCTCCGATCTCTCGCACGTGGGCCGGCGGAGGGGGTCTGATGGGCTGATGCTTCTCCAGCGACGGCATCTTCTGCGCCGACAACACACGTTCAATACGGGATGGATCCATGGAAAAGTACAAGTCCCAGTCGTGAGAGATCTACCTCTACATAAGACACGGGGAATATCCCGACCCGTCCTCGGTGTTCCCCTTCGAACCAGTTGGCGTCTATTTGTCGGATGATGTTCACCGTGTCGCCCTTCTTAAACGTCAGCTCCCTGCAACACAGCCACGTTAGCATCTCCTCACGCGTACGGCAGTTATGTGCGAGAAACCCAACCAGCGTGCCAGCCAAACAAAAAAAAGACCCGACACGACATAAAGCCGAGCGGAAAGAGCGTCAACATGCCGAGAAATCTGTGATCGTGGATGAAACGCTTACGCATCACGAGAGAAAAGAAGCAGGAGATGTGTGAACTTATGCTGACATGCGGTGAAGCCATTCCTGCAGTGAAGCCCGGGGCCGGTGAAGCGCGGGGCCTTGAGCGTGAGTGTGCGTGCGGAGCGCTTTGCGTACTCACTTGGCGGTCTGTGCCTTAAAATCGTAAACGGCTCTCGCGGGCTGCTTCTGATGGAGGAGAGAGCAGAGAATGAGTTGTGTCATCTGTTTGTGGGACACCTGAGAGACGAGAGCGACACAAGAGACAGAAGGGGAGCCGGCAGACACCCCCAAGCTCAGTTTCAGTGGGGAAACGACAACAACAACAACAACAACAACAACAACATAATGGAGCAACGTCAATGGATCTAGGACGCTCCAGATATTAGCGTTAGGCGAGGAGGAGCATGACGGAAACGCAGATGATTGGAAGCCAAGACCGAGCCACAGAATTAGCCGCGTAGTTAGCTAGCATTGCGTTTTTGACAGTGTTTACGAATCTATAAAGGTGGCCACAAGGGGTCTTTGTCACGTCATGCTAGATTTGAACCTTGCTGCCCAGTCAAGTCTGCAAAAAGGTCATTTCCACTTCCGCCGACGTCTCACTTCATTGCCACATTTTATACGTTTTGGGACCTTGAGCGAGGATCCTTCGCAGAAAGGAACAGAAGGGCGTGTACCTCTCTGTCGGGCGTGGGCCGCCTGCTCTGGGGGGTGTGCCGTCCATCCAAGGTGGAGTAACTCCGGGGGACATCGTGGTCTAGAAACCCCAAGGAAAAAAGGATGAAGGTCAAGAGACGGATGCTGTGGTGTGTTTGTGCGGGCGACAATGCAGAGGAGGACATTCTGAAGGGGAAAAAGTAAGTACAAAATCTGGGAGCGAAAAATAATTAAATAAATGCCGGCTTTATTCCTATCCACTGGTATGAAACATGCAGTTGCAAACAGACCTAACATATAATATAGAAATATAGAAAATAAAAAATAAAATGCTTTGAACCAAACACGCACCATGATACACAAACATATCTAAAGGCCATAAATTCTCAATGTTTAGCTATGGACATTCCAGTAAAATGATTCTCTGTTACATTCGAGAGTCCTCGCAGGACTTACAAGAACTCTAAAATTGCAATTTTTTATGAGCTTTTCTTGAGAATTTGTGGCTTAACTGAACAGAACATAAATGAGCGCTCCAGAGTAACAATAAAAAAGCAACAGATCATTATAAATAAGTAAATATAGTAGGTGTATGACCATCTTTTAATATTTTGTATAGTCTATATTTTTTAAAATGTTGTTTTTATTTGGTTTGTACATATTCCTTTACTTTTATTTTTACCATATTTTGCTTGTGCTTGTTTTGTACTCTTTGGAGACTTTGTGTTGGTAAAATGTGCTGTACAAATAAAGTTGGATGAGAGTAAAACGTGTAGATGACCACGAGGTGTGTGACCACATGCAGTATCTCCACCTGAGTAACAGAGATTCCCATTGCCCTCTGCGTAATTATTGTTTGAGGTGTCGTGATGGCGTCCATAACAGGCACTGACTGGTGACTGTATCCGCGGCGATTGTAACTGTGGCGATGAGGCATACACAGTGGGGCTTCCATCTGGGCACGTGGAGGAGTGGCTCCCGTGCCAGCAGCCCCTCCTCCCTCTCAGAGAAGAACTGCGCTCAGGCACGTTTGGCAACAGTTCAGCCAGAATCCTCCTGAGGATGCTGTCATCTGGTGCCCTTGTGCCTCTGTGGCCGCGCTCCGTCTGAATGTGCTCGTATATGTCCCTCAGCGCAGCATCTAGGGCTTCATAAATAGCCTGTTTCGACTTAGGTCTGCTCCCTCGACCTGTGCCACTTCTTCTGGAGGTAGGTGGAGAGCCCTTTTTCCTGCGGAAAGGCACTGGGCTGACCAGGAAGGCCAGCTTGGACATCGCTTGCTGGGACTGTGGGTTGTGTGTTAGTAAATGGCTGCTGTGAGTGGACTGTGAAGGTCTGGGGATCTCCTGGCGAGCCCGTTCTCTCTCGTGACGCAGCATTGTGGTGAATCGGGTGTACGAAGCCGGGCAGCGGCCCTTGCACGTGCTGATAAGGTGTCTGTGTTGGTAGCCCTGGCTTTGGCCCACACTCTGATGACCAGCATGGTGGTGGTGATGGCGATGCTGGTGACGCAGGTGATGGTTTTGGAGCGAGGAGGATCCGTACAGGCTCTCGGTGGAGGTCAGGGAACAGTGGTCAAAGTCACTCTCGCTGCAAAAAGATGAGCCCTCCACCTGTATGAAGTCGCTCAGGTCTGAGGCCACGGCGTCCTGCTCACTGTCAGAGTATTCGTGGAGGGCCTGGGGAGCATGCGGTAGAGGGGGAGTAGCAAAGGGGTTTCCACGACTGGGCTCTGGGCCGACACGGGGCTGCCCTTCAGGTGGACTACGTGGTCGATGCAAATGATCCATGGTCTGTGCGGTTTCATTGCCATTGCTGTCTTCTTCTAGCAGAGATTCTATAGAAAACCTGCGTTTTGGCAAACTCGGCGTGCCACCTCCACTGCTAGCTCGAGATGAGGAGCCACCAGGAGTCACAGTGCCAGACGGGGCTTCACCATCACCCAGATTAGGCATAGATTTAGACTTCTGTATAAGGCGCTCATATTCAGAAATACGATTTGGCACCATCTCACGTGAGACCTCCGTGCCTGAGGGTCTCCATGGAGGGAAGGGAAGGCGAAGCAGATGCGGCTGGCGCTCAAGCTCCAGGATACGGGCGCGCACTGAGCGGATCACATCAGACGGGATGAGCTGTGAGCGATCTATGTGGTGCATCTTCTTATAGAGCTGGAGAAAACCCGGCGAGTCATGGGCTCGTCGCCGGTGAAGTCGGGGCAGAGAAGAAGTCGAGGTGGATGCAGTAGAACCTGAGGGATGTCCATCACACAATAAAGAACCAGCACTTTCAGAGCGGATGGCACCGCGCCCGTTGGTGCCAGTGTGTCCATCGTTTAGTAAGTCATCACAACTACGGGACTTGACTTTACGGGAGGGAGGCGGTGCCTCCTCCACACTGCTCCAGGTCTCTGAATCTCCCTGGTGACTGGGCCAGCTGCTTTTAAAAACAGACTGTTTGGAGGAGTAACTGCCCTCATGGCTGCCGTCGTCCATGAAGTCTGTGGACGCCGATGGAAGAGGAGGTAATGAAGGGCTCTTATGAGAAGCTGGCGAGGATAAACTGATTGGATACATGTTACATGCTTCCCCACCT